>NW_020450679.1:525860-819324 GCF_003343035.1 Apteryx rowi | reverse complement strand
ACGCTTCCATCTGAACATGAGGAAAAACTTTTTCACTGTGAGGGTGACAGAGCACTGGAACAGGTTGCCCAGAGAGGTTGTGGAGTCTCCTTCTCTGGAGATATTCAAAACACGCCTGGATGCAATCCTGTGCAACGTGCTCTAGGTGACCCTGCTTGAGCAGGGAGGTTGGACTAGATGATCTCCAGAGGTCCCTTCCAACCTCAGCGATTCTGTGATTCTGTATGCATGCATGCATGCACAAGGTAACGCTTTTGATAGCTTAGAAGGAAAGAGCGAATGCTAACATTTTTAAATCTCAGAATGGTTTGAAATATACTTATTTCTCTTTGGTAAAGGAAATGCCTTACAGCTTCTTGAAATCATGCAAACCTTTGAGTATTATTTATGCCTATAAAGTAAGTTGCTACTTTGTGCTGTAATAACTGCTACTTTATTTAATGGCAGAGAACCATTGTTCTGAAAGTTGGCTGAACACTGGATCAAAACCTTAGCTCTTAAGATACTTCTCTCTCTTCCTCCCTCCATCCCCGCTTAGACTGACTCTTATTTTGGAAAAACAGCACTGGTGAGTTTTTATTGGGATTTTCAAGAAAGCAGGAGTGACTATATTAAAAATTCTCTTCTCTTTCCCCAGGGGGAGAAACTGATGTAAATGCAGATGACCATGCAGAATGCAGTTCAGGTAAATACTTTTGTATTGCTTGAATTTTGTATAATGCTTTTTTATGCAAAGATCTACCCTGAAGCAGATGAAATGCTAGAATCTGTGGAACGTCTTTAGCTTAAACAAATGTAATGGTTTTCCCATTTTACAAATGGAGCCATGTGGCAAGACTGATATAACCCAGGAATGCTGGATCCTTACCATGTGTTTTATCAGATATCCATAAGGGCTGACACCTAAGAAGGTTTCTAAGCCAAAGGCTGAGATTATTTAAGAATATGTATGATGATTAAAATGCATTGTTTTTTCTTTTAAAGCCTGTATTTGAGTTAATCACTTAAAAATATAAATACATACAGATGTGTACATATATACAGACACACTTGCTGAACTGAAGGAAAGTGGCTAAAAATGTTGGGAGGACTCCTCCTCTTTGGAAATTCTATACTTGAAACTTCGATGTGGTCCTTTTCTTAAAAAGTAAAGGTAGCTTTTAGTCTGAAAATACATATTCCTTAAAAGAAATGCTAAGGATATATGTTCTCGCATAGGAATATGCTTCCACTTTCAACTTCATCATTTCATAATTTAAACATAAAATACATCCAAAATGCTTGATCAGAGAAATCTGTAGTCTGTAGTAAATTATATTATAAACTACAGATTTTATTACTTAAAATATGCTGGGAAAAACCTAGCATAGGTTTAATACATGTCTTTTTTATTTAAAATTCAGGAAAAGTAAGTCATTTGAAAACCAAATAAAATCTATATGTAGCCACAGAAGGATAAATGTGAACTCAAGAGAACAAATACAGTGGTGCTTCTGATACAGCAGTCACTAATGAGAGTTGGACTGTGCTTGATGCTGTTATGTTGGTTTTGTGCATGTGAAGGGAAATGAAAACTTACTCTTGGAATAAGAGATGTTTAGTATAAATCAGAACTGCAAGATTCTACCATCTGATTGCGAATATTAGAGCTGACTATCTTCAGTTTCCTGAAATCTTCTGCAGGTGTGGTTCGGAGATGACCTTCCTTTAAGTCCGCGAAGTCCTCTGACTCCCAGACATGGCCCAGGTTTGGCAGATGTGTGCCTATATGACCAATGGATATCTGTGCGGCATGAGGCAACTTTGGTGCCTATGCAAGAAGATCTGTCGATCTGGCTGTCTGGCCTGTTGGGTGAGTTTAAAAATAAATCACTGTCTAGTAAATCTCAAAGTGCATTCCAATATCCCAGTCAAGGCTGATACTTAATATTCATAATACTATTAAGATTTGGTGTGTTTGAGCCTCAATGATTAGAATTACATTAAAATCCATGCTCTGGTTTCAGATTTTATTAGCTTCCACCTCTTAGAGGTAGGGTGATTAATCCTTCTAATTTATATTTCTGAATATTGTTGTCCAATTAAAATCCAACTACATTACTGAATTTTAGTTTACTTATCTATTTCTACTAATTTTCAGTCTGTCAAGTCCTTTTTTGTGAGGGGAAAGGAGGGGATAGATAGTTATAGCATCTAGTTGGGCAGGAGGAGCAAATATTAGTTTAGAAAGAACCTTTCAGAGATTTCTTTCTAAATGCTTTCATTATTTTATTACTTCAATGGTAATATCTTTGTGGTCTGGCTCATAAGATGGGAAGAAGTTCATCAATCTTTTTATAAGAACCCAAGCAACAATGGCACTTAATATTGATTGTAGGACTTCTCTTCCTTTGTGGACCATAGCCTAACCTAAGTCTTTAACTATGAAATGCTGTGTATGAGTTGCCAGTAAGTTTATATGAGATTTCTTTACCTTCTGTGGAGTGACTCTAATATTTGCCTTACTTTTTTTTAGGAATAGAAGTCACAGCAGAACAACTGCTGGAAGAACTTGATAATGGAGTACTACTTTGCCAGTTGATTGGTGTTCTTCAAAACACAATTAAAAAATGTTGTAGCTCAAATAACTTAAGGGTGGGTCATATTGTGTTTTTTCATATATATATATAAACCACTTAGTTGTAAGAAGTACTAAAATGAAAAGCAGGTAAGAGTTCCCAAATTTGTGTTTTTCTGCTGCGTATCCAGATATTGATTAACAACGATATGGCTTTATAGATGGATAAACTAGGTTTATGCAACAAATAACATTTATTCCATTTGTGAACCAAATCTTAAGGTCCTTACTAAGTTCCCAGTTAGTCTGACTTCAGGAGAAGTCTTGCCAGAGGAAGGTCCAGTGCAAGACTGGACTCTGATTGTTCCTGGGATAATAGCAGGGTGGGCTGGTAACAAGGTATCTGCTGGCATTTAGTGGTATATTTTATGCCAGAAACTGGGGGCTAAAGTCTAGTATATAAGTTAGCCATGAAAATATCCAAACTGAGTTGTACTTGGAGAAGGGCTCCAGCTTTCCTGTTAGGAACTATGGCTGAGCTGAAATGTGAATCCCAAACAACTTGCAATCTGTGTTTATACGATGAAAAATACTGCTCTGTAACTTTGGATTGTAAAGCTGGTAACAGTAGGGCAGGTAGCATACGTTCAATGTTTAGGTACTCAGTCTAGTTACGGCAATGCTTGGATTTGTCAAATGCTAGAAGATCATTAACTAACATGCACCAATTGATAGGACAGTACCTTGTCTTACCATATCCAAATACCTTTTTGTGTTTAGTTTTTACTGTTTTACATATATGGTGGCATTGATGCTTAGTTTTAGGAAATGCAGGTCTTAAATAATGGATATTTGCCAGTAAGTAATAGAAGGGCTAATATTAGAATTATTGCTAATGGGGGGGAACATGACAGCAGTCTTAGGATGCCAAATGGGATTTATATGAGAGCTGTATGAATGCTGCAATTCTTTTTTTCTTTTTTAAGAAGGATAAGATGCCCAACTTGAGTACATTTTTTCAAGCCTGTTTGTTTAACTTTGAAGATACCAGTTTAAAAATAAATACTGATTTGCATTAAAGTAAACTGTCCCTTGCTCCCCTTTGATTCCCTCTGCTTTCTAGAAGATGTCGAAATGTGGCAGCTGAGAACAGTTTCATTGGTTTAGGGTTCTTTGTGCTCATTCTACTGCCATGAACAGAGTGTGGGACAAGGGAATAGTTGTCTAAATTTGTGAGCCCACCAGCAAGACTTTTTACCCATCATGTAGGGAAATGGGGAGGCAACTGCATGGACAGTTTTGGGAGAGGTTGCGGAGCTGAGGGTTGCTCACTCAGAGTGACTGTTCACATAGATAAGGGGGAATGTGATCTGCATTAACATTGCCTTTGTAGTAGCATATGTGTTTTGTTTTTTTAAATTGTTATTTATTTAATACAAAATAGTTACCAATCACTGTTTCTGTACTCTGAATTTAGGGTTTATTTTCCTTTTAAAATGTGCTTTGAAATCTGTTGGCTGTGTTGATGTGCACAATGAACATCTTGTTTTCTTCCCTTGGCAGAATTTCCCAATGAGAAAAGTTCCGTGCAAGAAGGATGCTCCATCAGGATCTTTCTTTGCTAGAGATAATACTGCCAACTTTCTGAACTGGTGTAGGGCCATTGGAGTTGATGAGACTTATCTCTTTGAATCTGAAGGTTTAGGTAAATCTACCTTTTTGTAAGACTTATTTTGATCTGTATGTGCCTAACTACCTGGGTCACGGAGAACTCTTGCGTATAGTCTTGTGAAGCCTTTGTCATGACTGTTCCCGTCTTGTGCAAGCAGTTAATGATTTTATTTATTTTAAGGGAGTGTTCCTGTAAAAGTCTTGAAAGATCAGTTCAGTGACTGCTCTAGTTTGAATGATGCTTTTCCATCTTTGTGGAAGTTGCAGTGTGGGAGGAAGGGGGAAGTGGGAGCTGTGCAGCGAACTGCTACATGTCTTCTCTGTTACTCAGTGGCCTTTTTACTGACGGAAAACAAGTGTTGTGTCCCTTCCCTTTCCCCATGCTGGAAGACCATGAGGCCATGGAGTCAACTCACAATAACATCCTTTATTTGGTATTTGAGCTCGTTCTTATTGCAGAAAACACTCAGAATAACGCATTCATGACTGCTAAATTTGGTAACTACATCAGGGCGTTGTGCCTGAAGTGAAAACAGTCTGTTGGTAATTAACATTTACTTCGGGACCTACTTGACGTAACAGTAAGCTATTTGTATTTTCCCGTCTAATAAGATAGTTATGAAAATAAATATTGCCAGCTGTGTATGTGCACATGCCTGCCCCAGTGCGCAGTCTGTACCTTGTAACAAACAGCCACAGGACTGATATTTCCAGATGGAATAAAATTTCTGACTGCTAATTAAGAGAAACTTAGCAAATAAGGAAATACTCTTCTACCAGCTACTATGTCAGTAAAAGCCAACTGATACAAACCTTTCAGTGGCAAATAGAATACTTTTCAAAAAAAGTTGCAAAGTATCAGCCTGTCAAGCAGCACACCAAAAAATGCAAAGTTCTTTTATGTTCTTGGTAATCAAATGAATATGTTGCAATATTTACTAGATTTTCTTGAAGTCTTTGTGCCATTTAATGATATTTAAATGGGAGACATTGCTTTGACTAATTGTATGTCTTTTAAGCTCTCCTCCTTGCTAGTTGGGCTGCCCATGCCTTCTCTACTGGATCAACCTTATTTTAAATAGTTGAGTAAACATCCTTATTTGCATGTCTCTCATTCTGATTTAAGTAGGGAGTCTGTCTTTAAGTGCCATGAAATACAGACAAGTAGGAGAACTGAGTTATAAGAAAATTAGTTTTAATACTTTTCACTTCAGCTTGTATGAATTCCATTGCTTAAATACCTTAGTTCCCTTAACTGGATGGGTAACTAAAACCTGTTTAGCCTCCCTGAGATAAGCAGATGGGATTTCCTAACGCTGTGGCTTTTGCTCATAGCCAAAAAGTGTTTTGAAGTCTGGTTATAACTCTCAACACAAGCTTGCTTTGTGGCATAAATACCGTCTTTGAGCCTTTTTGGCAGTCAGATGAGCAGACTTGCAGCCTCCTTGATGAGACATTATTTCCACTGATGTTCTCCATCGAACTTTCAAGTTATTCTCTATGAATGAACTGGGGAAAGGCTGTCTCTGAAACTTGACAGTTGTCCTTTTCTATCAGATATATATTGCAACACATCCTGAAAATGTGGAAAGCCAAGGAGGAAAGAAATTAAATGGCTCTTGAGATAGCAGAAAGGGAGAGTAGCTGTCATGGGATGTCCTTGCACAACACTGACATCAAGCCTGATCTCTTGACTTCTGCTAGGGGTATATTTAGATATTTATTTTTTTTCTCTTCTGGATTCAGGCAATTTATACTATTTCTGTTACAGTTGGCAAAACAACTTCTGAACAAAAGAAAAATTAACCTCCAGTACCTTTTCAATTAAGGCTGTGTCAAATTCCTGTTCTAGATCTATCCTTTGTTATCAGATCTTTTTAAAGGTAGACTTTAAAAATTGCCTTTACAAGTTGAAGTCAATGATGAAAATAGAAACATCTGACTTTTTACTCAGTTTATATGTTAAGAAATACCTCAGTCTTATTTAAAGCAAAGCAGTTTTAAATATCAAATTGAACATCAGCATGATGTTAGATGTCATCTGTAAATATAGAGCTGGCTTGTTGGGTTTTTCTTCAGAGTTTCCAGTTTCTACTGAATATTGTTACTGTGCAGTAGGAAGAAAGTCAGACTTGTTTATATAGATAAAAGGTGCACCATATAAAAATTGTAGATACATTTTTCCCATCTCTTATATTTGAAGGGAATTTGGGGGGGGGGCCTGAATATCCTTTCTCCTGACTTTTGGTGTCTGAATTATTAGACAGTATTTCCAGTTGGCTAAGAAAGCACAGGGCTTGTTTGTGGATTTGTTTATTTTGTGTGCATTCATACTACTATTAGTGGACTTAAAAAATGTTGAGTGCGTTCCAATTTCAAGGATGAAGTAATTACTTGTGCATGAGATCTTGAATTATTTCTTTCTCTGTGGCCCTTGTTCTGCTTGAACCCCTAAATGTAGATGTTTAATAGAAAAAAAAACCACAAAAAAAAAACAAAGAAAAACCACACAAGCCCCCTGTCCCCCCCCAAAACCTCAACCCAAACTAGACATTGATTTCCTTCTCTCTGATTCTTTCATGCAGCAGAAAAATCAACTAACATTTTCATTTTAAAGTTGTCAAGAAAACCAAGAACTTCCATGGTCATCGATACACTGTTTGGCTGTCACCCTACCCTTCCATCTCATTCTTCAGCTCCTCCACTCATGACTTGGTACCTTCCTGGTCAAGTGTGTGCAATTGTCCCAGCTACTCTGACCTGGGAACGGGGGGTGCAAAGCAGCCTCTGGGTGGGACACTTTAGCTGTGTTATTGTAGGCACAGCCCTTAAGAAGCAAAATCTAATGTAAAACTGTTTAAGTACATGCTGCCAGGGAGGGAGGAAAGGAGGGACAGCAGGGTTGGGTGTGGACATCTCAACAGGGTGGCTGCAGCTGGCAGTCTGAAGTCTCCTAGGGCAGCTGCGCAGGCAGGAGCTTCTGCCTGTCAAATCAGCCACATGGATGGACCCTGCTGGCAACCCAAACTTTTAAAGGGATAATAAAAAAAACAGCTATCACTTGCTGAAATACTAGCAATCATCTTGATTATCCTTTCCCAGCCATGGTTTAAACTGTTTAGGCTGGCTGGCTTTGTATCGCCACCCACTTGTCAGCAAGATCCCTTGCAGTGTGGTCTCCTCTGGTTGTTCATCTATAGACTGTACCTGTGTCTGCACACGCACATATGAACCATAAAGTATATTTGCCTATTTCCAGCTGTTGAATGCTCTGGATCCCTGAGACTGCTAAAACATATTTGGCAATAGAGAAGGGAAAGCTCTCAGCTCTCTTGCTTTCCAGTTTGAATCTAGAAGGAATCGCATAAAACCAGCTAAAGTGTGTTTCTCTCAAGAGTTAGAGAGGAATTTGATTTCAGGAGTGCCAGGATAGGATTAGACAATTTTTCAAAGAGAATAAGAGTTTAAAAGCATGTAGTACTTATCCATGATACAGTACACCTCAAACTGGCTTAGTAAACTAATGTAGTTTGCCTTTGTGTAGGAGATGGCTTGGCTGTAGTCCTCTGTTCCATATCTTCCATTCTCTGAATCTAATTACACAGGCCTTCCTACAGTAAATACCGTTTTTTTCCCCTCCCTTTTAGTTCTGCACAAGGATCCAAGACAAGTGTATCTCTGTCTGTTGGAAATTGGTCGCATTGTATCCAGGTATGTGATCCATGCAGGGTTTTAACTAGGGAATAACGAATATATTCTTTTAAGTAAAAGTTAAAACAAAGTTAAGATGAACTGCAGTTGTTAAGTATAGTGCAGTAGGTGCTAATTTTGTGCAGAAAAAGCTCTTCTAGGCCTACCTTACAATATGAATATTTTTTTCAAATATTTATCATCTCATGGAGAGGTGCTGATGCATACTGCTTTTTATAGCTGTATGTTTGAATGCTACATTCAGCTTATAGATAAGTGTACATCTTGGAAGTATGCCTGAAGAACTCAGTGAACCTTAAATATGATTTTTTTTTTTTTAAAGCTTTGGGCAGGCATGGAAGCTTTGAATATGAATCAGCTCTTTATCATTCTGTAAGGACAAGAAGCTTTAAGATAGATTATGTAAATTGGTTGTGACCTAAATTGCACAGGTTTGACAGTACTGTTACTGCCTTCTGTGGTATCTCTAAGACCATCTTTGGGACAACTTCTAGAAACTCAGAGCTACTCCTTCTCTTTGGATCACCAAGACAGCTATTGCTCTGACTGATGTAGTGCTGCTCTCTGTCACTCTAGCTATTCAGCATTTTACATGTCCGTCTTCATTAATTTCTTTGTTTTCTTCAGTAGATTAGCAACTAATCTCTACTTATGTATTTGTATTGAGGTATGGAGTTGAACCTCCTGTGCTAGTGAAACTGGAGAAGGAAATTGAGCTAGAAGAAACACTGCTAATGACCTCTGGACCAACATTGCCTGTTAGCACAGCAAAGTCATGTCACCATGGGGAGCTACATGAGGCAGTAAGTACTACTTGCACTTATTTGCCCTACCTCACTTATTGTGAGGTGGGCTTTAAATCAGACTCTAAGTTTAGTACTTATGCGATCTGGCTCAGTAAGCGTAGATAATTTTTCATCTAATGTTCGTGAACCCCTTTAACCAGGAGACAGAAGGGTATGCACCTCTTCAGAAGATTTTTTTAAATGTAAGCAAAACATTGTCATGAATATTTTGGAGTTAATGCTTCAGTACGTATAACTTGT
The DNA here is from genome assembly GCF_003343035.1 of Apteryx rowi. Taxonomy (NCBI): domain Eukaryota; kingdom Metazoa; phylum Chordata; class Aves; order Apterygiformes; family Apterygidae; genus Apteryx; species Apteryx rowi. The sequence continues at coordinate 810,339 of NW_020450679.1, read as the reverse complement.
CTTGATCTTCCATTCTTCCTTTTTTTCACTGCTTTCTTGAGTATAAGAAATAACCTCTCATCATTCAATTTTTCTTATATATCAGTATTCTATGATTGGAACTTGTACTGCTCTTCAATTTGATGCTTTCATCAAACTTCACCAAATGTGAAAAGTAGACTTTGATAAAACATTTCTGAAAGAGAGACTTTAAATAAAACCTCTATAGCTGTACCAACTGGAAATGAGCATGTATGCAGAAGAGGAAATAATTTCCTCATCTTGTGAACTGATCCAAAAGGAATGATAAACAACTCTCCTATTTTGCTTAAAAATACATATTGAGACTTTAAAACTTGTTTATTATAAAAGTCCCCTGATGATGTTGTATGTAAAACTTTTGCTTCATTTGGAACATCAATCACCAGATTCTCCCTCTGAAAGGTGACTAGTGTTGGTGCTTGGCAATAGTTGACCTTCCAGTTCTTTAACTCTATAAGTGACTGTAACAGGCACATCTTGTCTAACTCTGGACTGACTTGGTGACCACCTTCCTCTGGTTTTAGTGGTTTTCTCACTGGGTGTCACATAGAAGATTAAATTATAAAAAACTTGGGAGAATGCTGAAGTACCACTGAGTCAGGTATAGCAATGGCATTGGTTCTGCTGAACACTGATTCAGACACAGAAGAGGCCCAGGCACTTGTTTCAGTTTCTTGCAACCATAATAGTGTCTTTACGAGGATGTGGTTGGGATTTGATGCTACTATGCACACTATTATAGACGAATCTTAAAATGGAAAGTAGAAATATGTTAAAATTGAGGAAATAATGAAAATTAGATCTAAGCAACTCAAAATATTTGTCTTCTCTATATGTATGTGCCTTCTGATCTTTTATTCTATGTTTTGAAGCTCTATATAGCTGAGATTTCTTTTGTGAGGGAATAGAATTCTAATGTTTCTTTCGATTGTGGGATGAAGATATTTGTATCTCTTGGTGTACTATGTAACACAAACTGTTAAACACATGCTTCTGTCAAAATACTAACAGATGCTTTCAACTGTAATAACTAGGTTAAACATATAGCAGAAGATCCTCCCTGTAGTTGTTCCCATCGATTTTCAATTGAATACTTGTCTGAAGGACGTTATAGGCTGGGAGATAAAATACTGTTCATACGAGTAAGTAGTTTCTCAATATTCCAAGTTTTATTCAGAAGGGAGAGAGAAATATTTTTAGTTGGAATACCTTGTTTTTTAATGTTTTTTAGTGTTTTAGAATCATAGAGTAACAGAGGTTGGGAGGGACCTCTGGAGATCACCTGATTCAATCCCCTACTCAAGCAGGTCTAGCTAATTTGATTTTACAACCATTGATTTTACAATAACAGCCATGCTAAAGTATAAGTGAGTTAATGATTTTCTGTGTTTTTTTCTAAATTTTCAGTAAGAACATGAAATATAAAGAAAGGTAATGCAACAGAGATTTAATCTGAGAATGTTACTTGGTCAAAATCTGGGCACTTGGGGTTTATCACTAGCAGAATAGCTGAGTGCTTTCTTAAGCAGGCATAAGAATTTGTGGGATTAAAAAATTTTGAGGACCTCCCTAATTTAAACAAAGCCTTTATCCAAAATTCTCTTTACTAAATAAAGATGCTGACAGAAGGGATAAAAATGTTTTTTGTACCTGTTTTGGTTTCCTCTACTTTTGTGTGCACAACTTGTCTCCTGTATATGCTCCTATATATGCTTTCATTATTTCCTTACACATAATGACTGTCTCTGCAGGAGATATGTCTATTAGCAATATCTGGAGAGCATACACCTCACATATTACATAATTTTTCTTTTTTAAAAGTCCTATTTTTATTCAATTTCAGTAGATTATAATGTAAGATGAGGAGATACTGCTGCAAAAAGACAGATATTTCTCTCGTTTCTCTCCCCCGACTTCCATTCTCAGATGCTACATGGCAAGCATGTGATGGTACGTGTTGGTGGAGGCTGGGACACTCTTCAAGGTTTTCTGCTTAAGTATGATCCGTGCCGAGTTCTTCAGTTTGCAACTCTGGAACAAAAAATCCTGACGTTTCAGAAAGGGATCACCAATGATAGGGTCCCCAACTCTTCAGCTAGAAGTCAGCAACCTCCTTCCATGAATCCGATGTCAGCAATTAATATGTTTCAAAAGCCGCCATCAAAACCCCCTATTCCTGTTTCAGGTCTAAAGGCTGCCCATGGGACCGGTGGTAAGAAAGCTTTATCTAAACATTCTCAGTCCCCTGCCCTGGCATCACCAAAAGTACCGTCACACCCATCCTCTACAGCCAAACCATTGTCAGCCAGGTCCAAATTACAGGGGACTTCAGTCACAGGAGTGCAGTCTCCTTTCAAACCAGAAATGGGCACCTCAAAGAAGCTGAAGTCTCCTGCACACAATTCACCAGGTTCTGCTCCTTCACGCCCTGTGCAGCATGTAAACAAGGGTCCTGCAGGATCAAGAACAGCCCTTGTTCACTCTGAAACATTGTGCAAACGTATTTGGTCCCCTGATGCTCCTAAGGTGAAATTTGCCCTGACCCAGAAGTCACCAGGAACAGGGCTACAGTCTACCCTCTCGTCCTCCATGAAACAGCTGCCTCAGCTGCCTGGAACAAATGAAACGATAGCTTCAAAACAGAAGTGTGTCCTTTCTAAATGCAAATCTGTATCTAGCACTACAACCAAAGCTAATTCTGTTGCTCTAAAGTCTGCACAGCCACCCATTACAAATCTGCGTACCGTTGCCAAATTTGCACGTTCTCAGCAGCTCCTTGTGAAACCTCCTTCTGAAAATACTATTCAGACTTCAGGGACTGGGTCTTGGCATCCTCAGAAAGCTCCACAAACAGCTTCTGACCAGAGAAGGAACCTTAAAACTGGTTCAGTCCTAAAACACTCAGCTTCTACACCTTCCCTTGCAGTTAATAAAGCATCAAAATCATCACCTACACTGGTATCCGCAAGCAAAAATGTATCTTCTGCTGCCAATAAGCAGACAGCCGCAGAGCATTTACAGGCCCAAAATGTCAGTAAAAGCCTTCAGGTTGGACCCACGTCATCGAAACCTTCTGAACGCACTCCATTATCTGTTGTGCGGCTTCCTCAAACTTCAGCCAAAGCGGCAATGACCAAAAAGCCAGCACAGCCTTCCACAAAAAGTCAGCCTGCAACCAAGAACTTTCAAGCAAATGAAACTTTTGTCCCAGTGACTAAGAAGGCACTCTCTAAAGGAAAATCAGCAACAGCATATAACAAAGGGATCCCTGGTGTATCAAAAGGCCCCCTTACAAAGAGCAGGCAAGACGATCACTATTTTGTTATGACAGGGAGTAAAAAGCCCAGAAAGTAAAATACCTGCTACCTGCTGTGGAAGTTTTAATTTCTTGCAAAGGGGCCTCTTGTATCTGCTACACAGAGGAGGGGGAAAATAACGTTAAATAACACTACATTTAACATATGAAATGTTAGGTATAATGTACGTCTTGCTGCGTAACTTACAGTAAGAACTGTATGTATTTTGTGGTTTAAAACCTTCTATCTTGATATATTTAGAAGTAAGCTTGCCTGCTGTTCAGCACTGTGTAATACAGAACGTACCTGTTTGCTGCTAGCCTGACCTGGTGTGGGAAAGGGCAGGCGAGAGGAGAGGGGAAAAGGGGCTGCTGCTTTTGCTGCTGTTGCTCATTTTGAAGGGAGCTAAGTCTATTCAAGGAGTTTTTACCCAGGGCAGAGCCTGAGTGATTCTGGTTGTTCTGGCACATCTGTTTTGAGGCTTGTGACAAGCGACAGAGCTGGGCACATGCGATACAAGTCCTAGTACCTCAAATAAAACTATTAATTTTTGTCTACCAGTCTTCCAGACCCAAATTTGGGTCGCTTACCTGTTTTAAAAAGAGAAAGAAATCTCTAGTCCTGTTTAGATTTGACTGTTGCGTTTATCAGTTTTTACTGTGTCTCCTATAATATGCCTTAAAGTGGCCTCAACTTACACGGAAATGAAGCCTCTTGGGTTTGCATCATGGAGTTGGACGTGGAATATCATGGCCTCGATCGCTATCTCTTTTTGTGCCTTAGCCTCGCAAATTCATGGCAGATCTCTTCAGTGAGCAATGCTACTTTTAAAATTTGAGGTGCTGGGCAGGTGTTTTCCCCTGGGATGGAGCCCCCGAGCAACTCCTGCTCCCGCAGCATGGGGCTGTGAGTACCGACCCGCGTAGGCAGAGCCCTACTGCTCTGCAGGAGTTGTACCTAAAGCTGAATCCCTAAAAGACTTCTCAGTGCTAGAAGCCGATTTTGTGAGCAGTGGCCTTTTTTTCATTTTGTTTATGGAGACCTTATTTCTGGCTCTGGTATTACCCTTTTGGAGGTGAGGAGTAGTTAGTTTCCCAAAGAGCTGAAGAGCAGGGACTGCATTTGCTCTAAAACACCTAAAAGTGCCAGAAAACTATGTGCCATTTACACTCACAACTCCCGAAGGCTTTCAGTGGGTTAAACGTCTGTGGTGCTCAACCCTTACCTAATGCTCCACACAGAAGTGGGTTTCATGGTGAATAGAAACTATTGTCTGTTCACTGTCTTTGGGGGGTAGTGTTGCTTGAGATATTTCAGGTTTAATGAAAGGTTAGTCCTACAAACACTGAGGAACTCTCAAGTTCTGTGAAGAGACACTGTGGACTTCCAGAGACTGCTATTTTTTCACTCTGTTCCCAGGATGTTTACTTATGGGCAGGAGAGACAAATGGAAACTGCAGCTTCTGGCATTGTATGTTTAATATTTTTCCCAGAACTAGAGTAAACCATCACCATAAACTAATAATGAGTTCTCATTTGCAGCGGCAAAGTCGCATAACTACCTTTCTGAGCACCTTGTTAGCTTTGTTTATTTATGATTCTATTTATGCATATCTACTGTATGGTACCAGTTACAACCTGCTGGGAATAAACTGTAAATAACTATATCCAAAATATAGGAAAGAAAAAGACCTATTTTAATAACATGGACACAAGTCCCACAAGCTCACATACAAAACTGTGTGTTTGGGTGAGATCTTATCACTTATTTGTTTTATATATACACTAGTCAAAGTCACTACTGTAAATGTTAAGAATAGTATTAACAGTAGTGGAGTGCTTTCATGTTTGATAAACTTGGCACATTGTCTCATACACTGAAAGCATTTTATAGTTGGTGACTTGCTTTTGATTTCAGGCTTTTAAATAGGGAGTTGCATGTCTCATGCAGATTAATGCCTGAATTCTTGAGGTTTCTTTCTGAACTGCTTACAGGTTTTTTAGTAGTACTTTAAAAACTGAGACCTTGGATTCCAGTGTAATGCTATCTTGGCATCTAATTTCTTGAAATATGACTTCAGAGAAAACAATGTGGATGGCTTCATCTTTGTGATCCATTATGTCATGTAATAGACCGAATTTTACACTTCAAAACGAAATATAAAAGTGTAAGCTGGGAAACTGGCACTGAAGAAGGCAAAAAATTCCTTTTTCTAATTGAAACCTTGAACAACTAATCTAAGGACGGTTCAGCTGTTGTATGTGGGTGGGCTTGGTTTGTTTTTGTTTTAATACAGAAAGTATATTCAAACGTGGTCTGACTTCTGGAAATATTGCAGTCTCCAACTTTATAGCCATATGCTAACTAAGTCTGTCACATGGCAATGAGGTAAGCCAATGATCAAAATGTAACAAAATACCTCTTAATCAAAATATATAATCTTTTTGCAAAGTTTACATTGCCAAATAGCAAGTCTAATCTTCAGCTTGTATTACTTTTTGTGAAGAAAAGATAACTTGGAGCAAGAATCTGAATTTTCCATGTGTTATTGATGTCTTTCTGTATGAGTACTTATTTTAAATAAACATATACCACACCTTTTTTACATGCACATATTTTTTTTTCTACTGACCTCTTTTTGCGGGGAGGGAAAGAATGCATTTATTTATTTTAGAAGGCTTACGTTCTTACTGTACCACCACATAAATAATATCTTCCATTTCAGGCTATGATAAAGACAAATAGCTGTATCTAATACATTGCTTTATTTGGAGTTCAGACCTCTTTACTCAGAACTTGGATTTGGTGAGAAACTAATTGAGTAGAAGGGGCTTTCTACTCTTTTTTTTTACCTGCCAAGGACTGAGTAGCCTCAGATATACCTCCAAGAGTTTTATTCTTTGCATCTGTACTTGAAATATAAAGCACCTTTGTGCCAATGCTTTCCATGCTTACATCTTGTCAATAAACTTTTGACCCATCCCTGCTTCCGTTGCCATCAATAACAGAAGCTTCATTGGTTTCATTGGGAGGAGAATTGGGTGTTTGCACTGGAGTCACCTAAAATAGCTTTTCTCCCCATTTGATTTAAAAAACGTTCAGTATGCTGCCTGCTCCAGAGTGGCTTCTTGCCAGTCTGATACTGATGCCTAACCATATAGATATACGTATCCTGCCACTTAAGCTTTGTCTAGCATGTGCATGTTCAGAGCATCTACCATACTCATTGCTACAGGAGCAGGCTCTGCAGAGGTGGTGGTTGTGGCTTGCTCTTAAGAGGTGGTGGACTCTCACCAGACCGATTAAAATACAAAGCCGAAAGCTCTGCTCTCTTGGGTAAGTGTCCTCCCCATCCGACTACAACATCTTGCCTCCTCTCTGTCCCAGGGAGTCTTAAGTCATTTACCAGCAAAGCTTCAGAAGGAGACAAGGAGGATATTTTTTCCTCCTACCCCAGAACTGCCTTCATTGCAGGTAGGTATTACACATTCTGGGGAAATATGTATCTGAATCTGAATGAGGATAAAGCTCCTGCTTCCTAGGTTAGTTTTCTAGTTGTGGTCTTGCTTGCAAGTAGGCAATGGGAAATGCTGGTTCCTTGCTAAGCCTGTAAATGCATCAAAATCAGAACTTCCTCTCTGGTGGATTCTGGGTGCTTAATTCAGGGGTCTGGGTTCAACTCCAGGATGGAGTTCATAATTTGGGGAAGCTGGTCCTTTCTTCACTGTAGCTTATACTGCCAATGTGCAACTCTCTAACAAAAAGTCCTGTAAGCACATTTCCATTTCCTCTGCCAGAAGCTTATGGCTCAACACAACTGTCATGCTCTTCATAAAGTTATCCATACTTTTAGGGTAATTGTTTCACCGTTGCATTGTCTTGTACTGAATGGATTTCCTGCAGTAGTCACCAGAATGCTCTATTTCTCATTAAGATACTGTAAATCTGACTATCAAAAAAGTAGAGTTTATTGTATTGTGACAATTTGCTCAATGTACTCTTAACAAGAAAATGTCCAGCTATTCGGTCAACAGAACACCTTTTTTCTTCCACTTGTTCTCATGATCCTGGTGACCCTGCTGTTGGCAAAACAAGTTTGGATCCTATCTGTACAAAATGGGTTTTGTAAATCTAATGAAGGCCTCAAATCCCTTTTTGGACCTGTTGTTCTGAAGGGAAAGGCAGAAGAACACCCCAAAATTGCATCTGCACTCCCTTTACTTGCTAGCATCTAAGCTGGAGAACTGCTGAGTACAGAGTGATCCTGCTTGTCACCAATTCATGATAATGTGAGTTAGGCAAATAAAATTTATGACATGCTCTAATTAAACCAGATTCTCTTTGATACATGGAGAAACCCCTGCAATGCCCTGTTGACATCTGCTTCTGGGATGACAGGCTGGGATAGGTCCTGTTTTTCATGCTGATTAAAGTGTACCTAGCTGTGATTTTGACTATATTATAAAACTTGGAGGAGTCTGAGCATGCCCATGCTAAAGTTTCCCATCTAGTCACCTCAGTCTAGTCTTTTCAGCTTCTGTAGGTCCCTTATTTGAACCAGCAGAACTACTTTCTTTGATGCCGTAGCCATTGAAGTCCTTAGGTACCTTTGCAAGCTGATGGCACATCTCCTGTAATAAATGTACAGGCTGGATCAGGTAACCTAAGGACATACTCCAGAGTCATACTGGAGGGAGCAGTTGAGTTCATCTGAACCTACAGATCAATCTCCCTGTATTTTTCCAAAGCCCTACATATTTCACACTGATAAATCTGTCTGTCCAACTAATGGTATTTTACTTACAATAGACAAAGCCAATTGGACCTTCCTGTAAGCAAGTGCTGGTCAGAAGGAAATGAACAAAAGGCAAACGCCATCCAAATGGATTTTGGAGCCTGTAAGAAGATGCATAAAATGTAACTTGCTTAGGACTGACAGGAAAAACCTCAAGAATTAGCAGCAAAGTCACCGAAAATTGTAGCTGTGTTAGATATGTGCAGAGGCCTCTAGGAGCTCTGGTCACATTCTGATGATACAGTTCATAATTTCCAGCATCTCCAGTTCTGGCCCTTCTTTTGGCAGACTGCTCTGTAAACATTGAGCTCCGATCTCTCAGTGAAATGTGTGCGGCGACCATTGCTCAAATGAGACTGGAGAAGACTTCCGAGATCGCTTGTCCAGGTTGTAGTCCGTGACTGCCCTACATCCTCCAGCGGCATGAAAGCCCTGCGTAGCTGGGCTGCTCCATGCGAGCCACAGCTTCATTCTCCTTTTTATGCCAATATCTGACTCGGGAAACACCAAAACAAATGAACATCATATACGTACTACCATCCAAAAACCTGAGACTGGACGTGAGAAGCACAGGTGCATGAATGTACAGCAGCATATATCTGAATTTCAGAGAACTTCAGTTATGGCTGGGCAGTTTTATGGTTTTTAATCTTTTAAAATTCAAGGCAGTTCTCTTTCTAAAACTTCAAACAGCTCTAGCTTTAAAGAGCACACTATATACCTCTTCTTTATTTTTCTACAGGGAGAGTATTTTTGAAGCTGCAATGTGTTTGATCAGCAAGTGTTATGGGGCCCTCTGGTGTCTATGCATTGAATAGAGGCTACTTGAAGAGACAATTTAAGACTTTTATATTCTCTTAAAATCCAGAGGCAAAACTTTTCTACTGGATTCAAATAACACCTCTTAGCTAGCAAAACCTAGATGTGGTATGCAGAAAATAATGTGAGAGATGGTTAATTTTGTAAGGCCCTTTCATTTCATGCAAATGCATTTTGAAAATCTCCTTTTCAAGATTTTCTTTTTTTTAGAGCCAAGAAGGAAGAAAGACCATTTCATTACTGAAGTTTTTGAAAAATAAGTTGTGCGAAATTTAAATAACCTGGAGACTTTTATATGGTTTGAACATCTTAAAAAATAAAATTTAAAACTTTTAAAATATTAAAAGCATTTGAGACTTGTGATCTGCTTATGGTACAGATCTCCCAGCTATCCAGTAGTCCCCATTAACTTAGACCTGAACTTTCAGGTGTGTTACCACTGCAAAAGTAGGATAGTGGCAGTGAATGGTGTTCTAGTCAGGGAAGGGAACTGATCTGATGTAAATAAATGCTGTTATGGCATTTTGTGCAAATTATTGTGTTTTAGATGGCAGAAAATCCTTAAGGGGCAGCAGACAACTGGCCATTTCTCTGAGGAATGTAGCTAGACAGAAAATGTTGACAGATTACTTGTACTAAAAGTTTTTTTAGGAGTAATATTGCAGCACTGAACTTAGCTGTCAAACTGGTGGGTGGTGTTAAGTCAGAAAGTACTGTGCAAAACTGAGGTCCTACAAAGTGAGGTCAAACTTAAATCTTTCCCCTGCAAAAGACCATGTTTGCATATTCACACAGTGGAAAAGTATCATGAATTAGTGTTTATCGATGTATTCAATCATGGTTCCTCACAAGAACAATATTAAGATCAGTTTACATGCACAATTGCAATGCAAAAGTATATGCTCTATCTCCCACTTCTGAAAATAAAAATAATTGTTGAAGTTCAGGTTTCGATTTTTGTAATGTGCTGATCTTTTATATAAGCATTATTATTTTTTTTACTTTTCTGAAGCATAGCTGCTGTAACAGAAAGTTCCTTGTGCTAGAACCTATATTCCCAGCAGAACATACTTAATTACCATGGTGCGTCATTCTGATGAGCAGTATGCCTCTTCACAGCTTTTTTTTTTTGCTGAGTATTGGATTCTATAGACACCTGTGAAACAGGACCATAATAAATTACTTTTATTGTGTACACACTGCAGCAGTGACCCTTGCAGTACCTTGAAGTTATTTATTGCTGCATCCAAAGAAAAGAGCAGCAGAGTGAGTTTATTTTAAAACCAAATTAAATACACACACTTGGGGTCTATAGTCCTAGTATAAAACTCCTGTATAATACTCACATTAGATGTAGAAGGGTTGTGCAAATACACAGATGTATGGTCTGGATTTTAATACATCCTCAGCTATAGCAGGATATTCAGCTATGTCAAAATACGTACAAAGCAATATGAAGAAACATTTTTGGTATCCAATAATCTACATGAAAAAAAAAAGAAAATCTATGCTAGACTATGCCTGTTTTGATTTTGTAAAGGGAAACGTTGGGAAGGTTTTATTTTTATTTCTTTGTAAATTCTTGTTTAAAAACCTCACAAGTTTTGTCTGAGACTTGGTCCCTTAAGTCACAGTCCATTTCATTGAACAAATGTTTGAAAGTAATATGTTAAAAACTGCATTAGGATTGTAAAGTCAAAGATTCATGGTTTGAAAAAATGTCAGAATTAAGATGGTCTGTGCCACCTTCAAGCGGCTCACTTGCATGCTTTCACTAGCGGTCATGCTCTGTTTGTTCATCAGGACGCTGTTTCACTCAGCATGCAGAGCAGACGGCTCTGGCTCATGAGCACGTGTTCAGTATTTCGGGTTTCCCCCCATTTTTCAGTGCAGGGATCCTTGCCAAATTTGTGACCCACTGCTTGGAGCCAGCACTGAAGACAGTGATTCATTGCCATGGGAGTTCTTCCAGGATGCTCATCACTGGCATCAGAGTACGTCCGGAGCCGGGAAGTGAAGCAGGCTTATCTCCTTACATAGAAAGAAAATCAAGGCAGAAAGTCACTGAGATTAAAGCATCCACTCAATTGAGCTAATTAACTTCAGTCTTCTTGCACTTCATCATTCAAAGTAGTTAGTGTGAGAAGGGACTGAGTAACTTGCAAATGACTTCAGGTGACTTGACTTACAGCTGGGAGTCTTTAGCAGGACTGCTAATTGGACTAATGGGCTTAAGTCAGGCACCTGTATAATGAGTAAAAAGGAGCAGCTGCTTGTGAAAGGGCTGGTTTAACTGATTTGCCTGGTATCATGCAGGACTTCAGAGAGCAAGCAGAGAAGGTGTAAGTCTTGTTTTAGAGGCAAAAAGCTAGCTGCTTGAAGCAGGAAAAAAGAATATTCTTTATCATTCCTCTCTCCTGTAATCCCTAAAGGGATTCACACCTGTCTCTCAGTCCTGTGAAAGAAAAACTAGTATGTCTTCAGGAAATTACAGTTCACCTCATCTTAAATGCACATAAAAGAAGTGAGATCAGGAGGCAAGAGGTATTCTGATTAATCTAATTATTTTAGCTCTTAAACTTGTAATACCTGACTTTTCAACACTATTTGCATTTTTTAATGTGGTTCTGTATGTTGTCCTTCAGAATGAAACATGGAATATACTTGGTGTTATATAAGCTCTGGACTGTACTGGGAATATGCTACTTACTGCCGTATACGTTCCTGTTGAAATCAAGCAGAGGTAGGTTTTTGTGTTTGTGAAAGATTAAGGTAGGTTCAAAAAGGGGGGCTGTTTGGGTGATAAAGGGACAGTTTGGTCCCTGTGCCAAAGGGTGAAAGAAAGAAAACCAGAAAAAGTAACTGCATATACTATACAACTGAAGTAGAATTATCTGCCTTCTTTGGATGATTTATCATCTTAGCCAGTGACTACCAGCTTAGTCAGCAAGCTTGTCAGCATCTTAACAGAAACGAGTACATGGAAGACCATAAGCAGTGAGAAACAATTGCTCTTACTGTGCCTGTTCAAAAAGACATTGCATGATTAGTTTTCCAAGAACTGGGTTTCAGAGTGACTTATGAATTTAAAAAAAAAAACAACCAAAAAAGCATGTAACCTTATTCTAGGTCTTTTATGCTGACAGACTGTAGCACTTTAAAACCCTGTGTCCCCACCCTCTCCCCAGGGTATTATATTCATGAGTCTCAAATTCATAACTATGGTCTAGAAATGCCACGTTAAATTTCTGTAACCACATTATTCAGACCTTTCCTTCTCCTTCTTCACTCCCAGGATAACAGTCGCAAACTAAAAATATGTCAGTCACAAACCACACCATGCTCCCTAGGACAAGATGCATTTGCACACTTGAAAGATTAAAAAGGTATGGCTCTACAGCAACTCTCAAAACCCAAAACAGCAAACTAAGAAATTTTGCCCAAGAACAAAATTCACAGGTGACTGCCACGGAGCTGGATTAAGTGATGTTGCTTTGGTGGTGCAGGATTCTTGAATCAGCGAAGGTGTGCAGTTTGCAGATAGGCTTGCTCCTGCTCTCCACTCTTGATTAGTTCAGCTTCTTACTTCTGTGGGAACGCTTCTGTCTGGAAGTGTTCTGTGCCAAATGTTCCAGCAGGTAGTGAATTGATGTAGCATATGGCTTAGCTTGCCTTTCACTTGACACACAGATAAGCAAAAAAGTAATTTTTAAAAACACACTAGGAATCTGGGTTTTGGAAAATACTGCGGTGTTTGCCATGATACTACTTCATTTGTTTTTACAATAAAGTGTTTAATCTTACCTGAACAAATAATGCCTTTGGTAAGATCTGATTCTGCACAGACAGACTAATAAAAGCTCAAGGGCATGTGCTGTTAAACTACCTGCTATCTCCCAGACTACTTCTGCTCATAAACTATAAAACAGTCATGAGGTCTAATGATATTTCTTGATGCTATGGTCAACCGGTGTTTTAATTGGAGCTGGATATGTAGTGGTGGCTTGATAAGCTCTTTGGAAATTAGATTCAGATTCTTCATTTGCCTGCATGCTTTATTTTTATCCAGGAGAAATTATCCAGCCGCACCGGTGCCAGTGGGATTCTTCTTGAGCATAAGGTTAAGAGCATAGTCAAGAGGTTGCAAAAATGGGCTTTAATTATCAATCTGCCAAGGAAGCCAGAATAGCCCTCCTTTCATATTTTCCTAGGAGTGATGACTCTGCAATTAAATGTGGTGAAAATTTACTCTTGCTATTAAATTCATCAGGTGCAAGTCAGTAATAACAGATGAGAGTTTTAAGCTGAAAGGAGCTATTTTCATATGCCTATTCTTTTGCTCATTACCATAAATCATGAGTTAGACAAGAATCCCTTAGAACTTTTTAAAATTATTTTTAACAGCAAAAACCTATTTCTAAGACTCAGTAACTTAGGGCCAAAAGATGGTATAACAGGACAGAAACATGTGCTTTTGGAAAGAAGTAAAAACACTGTGTGTATGCGGCCAGGAAAGGGTTCAGAGAAGCTGAATTATCATTCAGATTTGGATGAAACTTCCAGTGCCACTATATTATCCAATGATGAAGAAAAGCAAGCTGCTCCACTTGCCACCTATCCAATTGTTCATTTTAGTGTGGCAAACCCGTGTGGGGCTGTACGGAACCTGCTGCATTCAGATGATGCCCTCTTGCAGAGGAGCAAGAAAGATTGCCTAAAATTCAAACTCCAGGTATGTTCACTTTGATCTGCAGTTGGCAAAGCTATTGAAAAAAACTAGGGGAGAGGAAGATAAGATGCTGCAGAGATATGGGAAGCCTGCATATGTTGGCTTAAGGAAAGGGGTGGTATCATGGATGATTTACCCATGCTATTTGCTTGCTCACAACTTAGTACATGCGTGAATATTTTATGTTCTCTCATCTGCATGTTGCTAGCAGCAGAATGGCCTAAGGGCAGTCTTGGGGAGAGGAGATTGAAGAAACCTAGCTGTGCGTTTCAAAGCCCTTCAGTATCTCTTGAGGTGCTCGCTGTCAGAAAAAGGTGAGGCTTTTGGTGTCAAGGCTCTGGGGGCCATGAACCACGTGGAGAAAGACTCCGAGGCACTGCAAGGGAAATGGGAAGAGCCCGAAGTGTGGAGTCAGTGAAAGGGGAGGTGAGAAAGACAGATAAAAGGCAGGGGAATGATACACAGGCAGCTGGCTGCATTTCAGGATTTAGCAAAAGATAGGAGGAGTCTGCCTTTTAGGCAGGAGGGGAACAGACTTGCCCCTTTGTAGTTTGGAACTGGTATTGATATTATACCTTTAATTTCCCCTTCAAGGCACGAAAGTAGGAAGGCTACCTAAAAAAACCCTAAGTCTTCCAACCTGCTTTACCCCCTCAATCTTAAGAAGTTTAAACCAGTCTGACTTTCTCAGCTTTTGCTCTTCAATTATTTATTTATTAAATGCTTGGGGTTGTCAGTACTGGGGCTAAAAATGAGGGGAGGCAGATTTCACAGAAAAGGGGGCAGAGGGGAAAAAAGCTGAGGAGAATATTTGCTCCAAAATGCAAGAATTTGTGCCAAGACTTTTTTTACCTTCTGTTTATAAAGGTTAATTGATATAGTCTGTGGTGATGTTAGGTTATATATTACAGACAGCTGGCACTCTGCATCTAATTCTTCATTCCTGTTGTCTAACTGCTTGAATTAGGAAAACATATTAACAATTTACATCTAATCCTCAGTGAGATTTCCCAGATAGATTGTTATTGACGTTCTCATTTATTTTTGTGAAGGTCTATAGCAACCCCCCTGTTATGCCGGTGCTTGCAACAAGAAGTTCTGCTGCCTTTTTCTGAACAGAGCTGTCCTTTCTCTAGGTATGAAATAGTTAAATTGAGAGAGTGGAGTGAATTTCTTGATGTTGTGGAGTCTAACTATTGTTCCTCCATTTCCATAATAAAAAGTAAAGTTTCTAGGATTTATTTAACTTTTATTCAGCTACAGTAACTGATGGGGAAGAAAGCTGTTAGGCTTGTGGGTTTTGGTTCCACTGGATGTCAAAACGTCTAAAGACTTCTGCCTGCATAGGCTACAGAACATAATAGTGAAGGTCGACGTCTTGTTCTGTGGCTGAACCTAAAACTCCGTCCTTGGATGTGTGTGTGTAGCCTTGATGTGAATCAGAGGAAGCTGCTCGCATGTCAGAAAATAGAATGTGGCCAGGATATATGGATATATGTGTGTGTGTGTCTGTATTTATTAGTATAAGAGCCTTGCGTATATGCTATGCCTGATATGAGATAATGTCCTGAGAGGCATTTAGATCTTTAGTAGAGGAAATATAAATTGCTGTGTGTTTATTTTTTAGCAAGAGTTTACGCAAGTCTTGGTTCTTGTCTAGTTTAGATGCAAAGCAATTGGTAACAACCAACAGGAAATATATACTCTCAAGAGAGACCCATATCCAAATGAGAGGCAGCTAAAGGATAATTCCCTTTCCGCAGAGGGGAAGGAATGTAGAGATTGCCAAGATATAAAATTAATCTCATCAGCTTCTCTTACCATAACATGGTCAAGTTGCTTTTTGCATCTGGTCAGGCGTCAGACGCTCTGGCAGCTAACACCAGCATTTGAAAGTTGGGCAAAGAGATATTTACACAAGCTTGAACTAGGGCATGTATAGATAGTACACAGCTAAAGGCTGATTTTCTGCTTAACCCAAACTTTGAGAAAAGTCCCACGTATGCACTTTCAGTTTTATGCTGTGTGTGAATGTCAAATCTGCTTAGCTGGAATAGAATTTCTTGAAGCTAATTACTGTCATCCCATTTGGCTAAATATATCTATATACACGTATGTGTACTAGAAATGTCTAAGACTAAAAAAAAGCTGATAGAGGCTTATACCTTTTTTACATAATGGAGAATGGTACTGGTGGTCTGTTATTGTGGGGTTTTTGTTTTGTTTTGCCACCTATAAGTCATCTGTTCCCCAAATGTGTTAATTCAGTAGATGGAAAGGCAAAGATTCATTCGGAACAAATGATTTAAAAAAAAAAAAAAAGCAATCTCTCTTTGTGCAGGCTAGTTAGCATCTGCTCCACATGCAACAGTAGATTACCTTCGCAGACCTTAATATTTTGTAAAAATGTTTTAAAATGTATTATCTCCCCTTTCAAAAAAGATTTAAGCTCTGTTTCCCAGTACATATTCATATGCTTTAATACATATGTGCTTTACTATGTGAAAGAAAATAGGGAAAGGAAAACAGTTAAGGATGTGAAATAGGTATATTGACAATTCATCAACAGCACTGGCATAGTGTTTGGACAACTTTAATCTTTGTATCTGTGTACATGTTTATATGTTCTTTCTTAATATTTTCTGTAGAATACTTGGTTGTTTTAACTTTTTGTGAAACCTCATGTCAATACATGGTATGGTGACAACAATCGCGAAGAAGAGTCTGTTCAGTCTGTGGGAATGGTGCAACAGGAGAGTATGTGAGGGACTTTGAGGTATTCCCTATAGGTGGTGTTCAGCTCTCAGATTGGAGATCTACCACTAAATCCTTTCTTTAAATTTATAAACTCTGAAAATATGGGTGTTAGGTGAACTAAAGCTTTTTGCGGATCTCTTCCCTTATTGCCTGGGGATATTGGGACTGAATCTCCTCTCTTCTCCCCCAAACCTTTCTCATTCAAATGCTCTTTATACTCCACTTCTGTTTTTCTTTTGGTGCGTGACTCTTGTTTTCCTTTTATTTATTTTTTGTTTTTATTTTTGGTCCCCCACCCCCTTTCTAGTAGGTGCATTTTTTTTAGTATGATGTTTATGTAACACAGCATTTTTTATTAAGCTTTCTTTACTAATTTTTTTCAGTTGTGTGCACTGGCTACTGGTTTTGCTCTAAGATCCTTTATCTTGTGGCTGCCATTTTAAAGTTTATTTAGTAGCATGTGTGTGAATGTCTGAGTCAAAATGCGGAGTAGCAAAATTTTCCTGTATCTTCAGGATACCATATCCTTTTTAAATAGGTCACTTGAAAACGGGATCATAGTATCTGTACAGGACAAAAGGCACTAAAACTTCTAAATCTGCTAAAGACACTTGGAAATGAGGTGTCCAAGTCCCTTTAACTGCTTAAAAAGGTCAGCCAAAGACTATAGAGGATATGTTCTAGAGTAGATGTACCTGGGAGGTATCTCAGTTTCCTTTCAAGCCTGAGGTGAACAGGCAGCAAGGCAAACTGATCTCCAGCACATTTGTGTCTGTGCTGCCCTCCACCCCAGGCTGCTGAGCCTTTGGTTAGTGTTGTGGGACAAATCCAGAAATGGTGCTAGGACCCCAGGAATTTTATCCCAGGGACAAGGGGGTGCCCTCACCCTCTGGGACCTGCAGAGATGAGTCCCCTCTGCCCTTCCTCCCCAGCCTGTGGTGTTCCTCTCAGCAGTTCACCTGCCCTTGGTGGGGTCTGGTGGGGTGGGACCTTGGTGAGGTGGGACCTTGGCAGGGTGGTATCAGACTGCGGAGGAGTTTTGAGTTTCCAGCGGCCATGTATGGTTCAGGTGCCTCAGCCAGCCTGCTTACACACAGAGTGAGCCCAGCACCTGCTGCTGGCCTCTCACCTCTGGAGGGGAGCAGGCAGGCTGTGTGGTTCAGGTGGTCTCAGCATCCTTTCCACAGCCTCAGCAAGAAGCTGGCTGGGCCCAGGGCTGGCCACCTGTCCCAGGCCGCCCCGTGGCGGGCGCTTACATTGGGCTCAATGGATCTGTTGGACCTTCTGCCTCCTGCATGGAGCAGGGGCACGTGTGGCAGGAGAGGAAGCTGGGGGGGTGATGTAGGGCTGAAACTCTCTCGCCCGTGTCTCTCGACCTTGCCCTTGTTTTGTTGCGGAGGGACTATGTGGTGACTCGCTCTCCGTATATACGCTGCTTCTTAATATACCGTTTTTTGTGAGAATGCATTCAGCTCATCTTGAACTTTCCTTATGGCCCCATGCTAGACAGCTGTCCCTATTGCTGTCACCCAGAGAGCGGATTTTGCCCTCAGGTGTTACCTGCCTACATGTGTGTGTCTCTTTGCAACCCCCCCCCCACACACACACACCCAGTACATCAGGGGCTTTTTTCCCCTCTGACTGAGCTCGGCTCCCTACCAAGCACTACAGCAGAGCAGCCCAGCTGGCACGCGAGCAGCAGCCACGTGCACCATGCGGAGAGAAAGCAGCTCCCGCTCTGCCTCGGCTGCAGGAGGAGAAAGGTGGGTCTTGCTGCTAGCATCAGGACTTGTTGGCAGACAGAAAAGAAAAAGGAGGAGAAAAAAAAAGCTTTAAATGGCAAGGCTGAGCTTCTAGCACGTGGCCAGCAGGTACCTTGCAGGCTTCAGGAGGCAGCTGGTGCACAAATAGGAGGCTCCAGGCAGGCAGCTGCGAAGGGGAGGAAAGGCGCTGGGAAATGGGGGCTTCCCAGAAGCCAGCAAACAGGCGGGAGCTGCAGGCACGCAGGGCGCAGGTGACGGTCCGCTGCAAGCCTGCGAGAGACCCGGCCTCGAGCCCAGGTAGGGGGCAGTTCGTGGGCCATCAAGGGTTAATTCGTTTTTCCTATCTCTTAGTTTCTGTTCGTTATGTTAAGGAGCAGAAATGGTATTTTACTGAGTTATGTGGTTGGTGCATGGCATTACTGTACTGGTTAGAAAGAACAGTACTAGGGATTATTTTTGAGGATTACTGATTCAGGAGGAGATGTGCAATTTTAGATTTGCAGGGAGAATATGTGAGCAGGGGGGATTCTGTGAGGGGACCAAACCTGGGAGCCCCCCTGGCACGGCAGGGAGAGAAACCCCCAAGCTGCCAGTCGAGCCACTTCACAGAAAACTGCAGAGAGAAAGAGGGAAACGCTGAACACAGTTCCCATCTGTAACAATGAAGGCAGCACAGAAAAAGTGGTTGTCTCCTGGGAAAACTTGAGGGACTGGGGTAGGGGGGTTTGTATCCATATTCAAGTTTTAGGATTTACTCCCTGGGGCATTGCATATGGAAAAGCTCTAAGGAACTATCAAACATTCATTTGTGCTGGGAGAAACATTTCCAGGATAAGGGTGCATGTGCCTGCATTTATTTTTATTTTTTTGCAAAGCATAGCTGTACCCAAACACCTGGGGAAGGGCAATAAGCTCGCAGCAGGATCATTGTCTGCAGATCTGTAAATACTGCTGTGTTTCCCACCATAAATTCTCTTATTCTGTTAAGCAGTCCTGTTAAACACTTCTCAGCAACCCCCTGCCTTGGGACTGAGAAGCTGTCTTAAGAGCTAGATATTGCTTCCATTTGCTGTTAGAATTGTTAAAATCTAGGCACAATTTAAAAAAAAATATATATATGTAATTATTGTAGAAGTTGCTTCTTCAAACACTCTTCTGCTTCTGCTGTTGGTGTGCTGTCAGCTGGTTAAGCAAAGCAGGCAGAAAGAGCATGTGCCCATAGCATGCAGTCACGCATGCTTCTCTGTTACTACTCCAAGGTTAGCCTTGCCCTCTGCAATGGTCCCTGGTGTTGGGCTTACACTGAAATACACATTTTTGAACTCCAACAACTTTTTAAAGTGGTCTCAGTTTTCTTAAGTGGTCTTCAGGGCTGTTTTTCTGAAAAGCTTTCTATAACTTCTCTGAGCACAGAAGAAACATGGTTATGACTTTGTGATTTAACAGCCTAAAATATTACTTTTGCTTCCTGAGTGTCCCAGCTCTTTCATCCTAGAAATCAACTGGCTGGAATGCAGATGGAAGAAATAGCATTGTATGTACACACACATGCATATAGGTACTTCCATGTATGTGTGTAAAATATATATTTTTATATATAAGAGCGCTTATAAATACATATACCATCAATCAGTATATATACATTTTTGTATGCATTACTTCTACTGGACAATTCTTTTTCGTGTCTACAAGACCTTTACCAGAAGTGGTCACGGTGAAAGTTTTTTCTTTACTTTGTTTAATCTCATTAGTCACATCAATTGAAGCCTTGAAGGGCTTGTCTTCACTCGAGGCAATGCGTTATGAGAAATTTTAATTTTATATATTTACTTTTTATAGAGTAGCTTTGATTTCCAGTCTCACATGGTCTGTATGTTACACACTTACAGCTGCAGTGTATGCTCCCTTGCAGATAAAACTCAAAGTGAAGCTGGTGGTTCAGTACAGGATATAGCTACTGGTATAGTACAGGGAAAATGGCCCTGAATTAGTGAAGGAACAAACAAGACGACTAATAGTCTCTTCCTTACATTGTATTTGTGATTTTATTTTATTTTTTGCTCAGAAATAATTAATTCCATGTCCTTTCAGGTAAATTTATGGAATGAACCATTACTGGTAAAAGTGAAAATCCATGGATACTGGAAATCATACTGAAGAAAGGAGTGGCTGCAAGCTTATTTAAAATATCTGAACATGCAGTAGGATGCTAGAACTGCTATGGGTCTTTTGTAATTATATGTACAGCTAAATATAAATTCCATATCACATATACATGTGTGTGTATATATGCTTTAATTTTCCTGAGCATTCACCATAAAGCAGTCATGCACTGTGGGATAAGTGTTGTGTTTGGTGGATATCCTTATACAGAAATCCTGTACGACACCTGGTAGGGCTGGGGGGGGAGCTCCCTGTAGGTATATCTAGACAAAGCAATCTGTTGCTAGCTCCACTGTATTATTGATAGGTCCAAATATATTGTATGGTTGCTATAGAAATCTAACAATATGTCAGAGGTTAACTTCCTAGAAAATCCATCAATCCTAGGTTTCTATAAAAGCATGAGGCAAAGTTTAGTACAAGAAAGTGCTGAAAATAGGGAGGCTGGGGCTTTGTTGCTAAACATGTCTACTGCATTACTGTCTATTATCTAGCAATATTTTACTACAGTTGATTGAGCTTTCTGCAATGACACCCAATTCTCTTTCTGGAGTGGCCACACTGGATGGCCTTTGCTGTATCTGTCTGGCTAGTGGCTAGCTCAAATAATTCTCTAGACGCACACAAGTTTATTTGAAGAGGTTTATTTCCTAATGCCTAGAGGCTGCTCTTATGAAAGATCTGATGAACAATTTCTGTTCTGTTGTTCCCCTTTTTAAGGATTTACAATTAGATAACTGCCACCCCCTTCATATACATTTTTCTGTTTGATGCTCAGGTGTAATACCTGCTAGAATAGGGTTTAGAGTGACTAAATGGTAGTATGATGCTCTCGTACTGCTGTGGTAGAAGTTATCAGCCAGTAGTCTGACTTACCAGTTCCAGTCTGGCATGGTGTACTGTTAAATGCTTTATTTTCTGTAGAAGGATTCATTATATGATTGTGTCTGAAAGTCTGAGCTCTATTTGTGCATCGTATTTCAGTGCCTGACAATGAAGCATTTGTAATTTGTGAGTGTGCCCACAGGACCATCACAGATTTGAAGCATTTGCTTGCACTCAATAGTCCAGTTCTGTGGACAGGGCATTTTCTACCCAAATGCTGCTAGTCTTGCAAATGTCATGGACTTGAGATTTAAGAAGAAAATAAGATAGCATGAGCCTTTCTTAAAAAGAATCAGTCAAAAGTGAGATAATTCTTGCAGGGGAGAGGTTCAGTAAGTCCACTTATTTTGCAGTATACAGGTAAGTTGAAAAAGCAACACTTCAAAGTTTTTTGGGAAGAGTTGATTATCACTTGAAGTGGAATTACCTCTACAAGGGATCTGTCCCCCACATACTATCAAAACTTATGGCATACACTTGTGGCATACTGTCAAAAGCCCTATTCTTTTTGTCACAATGTCATATACTGTTGAGCTATTAGTAAGATGGAACATAGATCTCCCTCCCTCCTTCCCCCACCCCCCCAAAAAACCAAGAATGTTTAAAGAATATAAAATTAAAAGCAATTTAAAGAATCTAAAATGGAAAAAAAGCCCAAGCTAGTACTTGCTAGGTAAGAGAAGAATTGTTGAGGAGCTCAGCACAAGAGCCAAGGGTTGCATCTAGGCAGTCTGGACATCTGACAGCAGAGCAGTGTCTGAGGGGGCAGTGGAGCAGCCTTACCACCCAGTGCCTGGTTTCCGCTGAGCTCTGAACCTGGCTGGAGCTGGGAACTGCTGCCTTTTGTGTCATCAAGATGCTGATAAAATGATTGGTGACATTGGCCTTCTGGTCTCACTGAGAAACCTCCAGGTTATGTGCAAATGAGGCCCTGCAGATATCTAAGTATGAGCAAGACAACAGCAAAGTGTAGATTCATGTTGGAAACGTGGTGGCTTATTTCATTTTAAATGCTACAGAGTACAAGGAGAATATGTACTGAAAGTATACTTTCAGAGTTAGGTGAGCATTTAACAGCATTACTGATAGTGAACTAGGTTAAAATGTACCATTCCTTCTAAAGGGGCAGGCTAACATAAAGATCAAAATAGGAGTAGATATTACCTTATTATAGCTTCCATCTCCAAAATTATAAGGTACTCCATAACCAGGGCATAGGTTTTAATTCTAGATGTTTGTTGTCAGGTTCTGATGCTGATGGCCCTCCTGCAATAGGACTGCTTCGCTGGAAAAATCCATGTGTGTATGGGGACCTTCACCTCCCTCTCACCTTCTCTGAAGATGCTGTTGTGCCTGTATGTCGATGTTTTCCTACTCAAAATGATTTGTCATATCCTTTATCCTGCCCAGCTTCACTCTCTATTACTCCAGTGCCTTCTTACATCAGTAGCAGTCAAGAAACTTTGAGTCAAGACTCTACAGGTAAGTGATTATTATTATTATTTTTACACTTCTGAGCTTAGTTTAGCCTGCAGTTCTAGAACTTAAGAGTTTTTGCTGCCAGACTACTTTGCTTCTAAGGGAGGATTTACAGAATCACAGATTCAAACAGGATTAAACCATAAAAACTCCATGAAGGAGTTCATGCTCATATCAAGTAATCCTTGTTCCAGCAATTTTGTCTCATGGTTTAAACGGTATCAGAAATAAAGAGCATCTCATTCTCAACCACAATAATGTAATTAGTAAACATTTGCTTTAGAACTGGTTGGTTGACAGTTTGACTGGGGTGGGTCCATGGTAGCATATGGAGGCATTTGAGGGCACTATCCTCTCTTCTCTTCCTGTCTCAAAACTTTGCATGATGGAGGATACAGTGATATGTCCATCATGTATCCAAAATACTACAAGCGCATGCCTAATATCAAGATAGTATGTACAAGTGATAAGGATGTGCAAGCAGATGCTGCTTGCATTTCTGGGAAGGCATGTGTGCTCCCACCCTGTTCCTGGGCTTGTGCTTATTGGCAGCTGGGGACAGCAGTGTACTGGTTGGTAGCCTGGGTGCTCCCTGTCTGAGGTCAGGGTGCTCTTGGGGCCTTTGGGAAAGGAAATGGTCAAGGAGGGACTGTGGTGGTAGGACAAATCACTTGCCCCATAGCTGCCTCTCTGTATCTGGAGCTGCTTTGATTAAGATGATGACAGCGAGTTTTTCTGGCTTGTGGATGAAGCCCTGATCTACTTAGGTCCTGACTGGAGCCTTGTACAAAGATTTTTTTTTTTTTTTTTTTAATTCACGTTCTCTTTTTTGTGTTGCTAAGTGGGAGGGGACTAACAGTGTTCTGCCTGTTTGTCAGCTAGCAGAAAGGTGGATATATAGGGAGTGAGGTCTTGGTGGGCCCCATACTGAAAAGGGTAATGCTGAAAAAGGGCTGGTCTAGACACTTGGTACTTGCCCAATTCTTGAAATGTCTGTAATACTTGTTGGAAACGGAGGCTGAATGCAATCTGAAGTAATAAGTACAATCAAGTATATCGCATATCGTCGCTTCTATAGCGTACTGCTGTTTGTATTACTGCTTTTTTTCATTTTAAGTAGTGTAGTATGCAAATATAATTTAATGTAACTGATGTGATCATTAGTGCATGTAGCCAAAAAAAAAAAGTTGGGCCTGAAACTCCATGGTGGTGCAGAGAAAAAAGCAAAACTGATTTCTCAACTCCCAGAACCTTCTGTTCTAAGGATTTGTCCACTAGAGCTGGCTGGACCTGGGATTTTCAGTTGACAGGGGTATGGTGCCACAAAGGCTCCAGCACTCCAGTTACCGTTCCTAGTGCCTGTCTAATAGTGACGCTTGCAAAGCAGGAGTGTCAGGGCAGTTGCTAGACAATTAGTACAATAGTAAATGTTGTGGCTTGCACTTATTTTTCTGTTTCCGGTTAAGAGCAGTGTAAACCTGCACATACTGCTTGCAATTCAGTGTTATCTGTGTGAGCTCTGTGACTATGTTCTGGAAGCTTAATTTATGTAATAGTTTATCTCACCACCTATTTTACTGATAGAAATACTGTATCTGCTGTGAGATACTTGATGCCTTTTCCATATGAAAAACGATGACTTTGGTTTTAATCATGAAGTTGTTTTGTGACTGTGAGGGGGCAAGTGAGCATTACACTAAAATTCAGATACCTGCCACCTAGAGATGATGTGAGGGAGAGGAGAGATTTTACACACGGACACACGGGCACGGACACACGGGCACGTGCAAACCCACGCACGCACAGGCACAGGCACACAGACACATGCGCAGACACGCATGCACAGGCACACACACATGCGCAGACGCGCACGCACACACGCGCACGCCCAGGCACATGCACACATGTGCATGCACAGACACGCACGCACAGAAAAACACATACGCACATGCATGCACAAACACGTATGCGAGCACACATGCACATGCACATACACGATTACATGTGTGCACACATGCACATGCACACACACGATTACATGTGCGCACACACGTGCATGCACACACGCATGCACACACACACGTGCGTACACATACACGTGCATGAACATGTGCACACATGCGCACACACATGCATACCTACACACATGCGAACACACACGCGCACATATACACACATGTGCACACAAACGTGCATGCACAGGCACGCACACGTGCATGCACAGACACGCACGCACAGAAAAACATGCATGCACAGACACACACGCACAGAAACACACGTACGTGAACACACATGCACACGCACGCACAGAAACACACGTACGTGAACACACATGCACGCACATGCACATACACATGTGCACACGTACACACGCATGCACACATGCATGATTACATGTGTGCACACGCGCACATATATGTACACATGCATGCACACACACATGCACACACATATACACGCGTGCACACATACACGTGCGTGAACACGCGCACATGTGTGCACGCACATGCGGATGTGGACACGTGCACGCACATGCACACACGCGCACGCATATGTGTGTATATATGTGTATATATACGCATATTTTAAAGTAGTATAATAAATCCTGATAAGAAACCACCAGTCCTGCCGAACAAATTCCCATTTCTAAAGCATGGCTACATATATCCAAAGGGTGCTGGCACAATATAGTATTAGCGAGTCAAGTACAAATGCCTTAGTTTTTAATAAGCTACATGGACTCTGAAGAGATTGGAGCGAGGTACGTATAAAAGTATGGTGCTAAAGAGCAGCATTGCAGTATGACTGACAGGTTGGTGCAACTGTATGAAGTAATGCCTGTTCCCAACAGGGCTGGGCTACCTGGTGCAAAGCATGATTCAGAGCACGGGTAGATACAATCTTCACTGTGAGGAGTTGACTTCCTAATTTTTTAATACAGTGGAACAGCTGTCAATCCATGAGATTATTTTAAATCTGGATGCATGTCCCACAGCGGAGGAGAGGGTCCAGCCTGTGAGCAGGGTGAAGTGTTTCTGCCCTTGAATCAGAGGTGCTTCAGCTTTTTGCATTGGGGTAGGAGGGTGTTGTGGCAGCAGCTTCTCTGTACGACTGGATGTTTTGACTGTAGCAATGGTCATAATTCACATCATCAGGCCTAATTATAACATTTTAAATGCAGAGATCCCTCAAGGTTGGGTGGTTGTTTTTTTTTTAATTACCAGCTTTCAGTGACTGTCTTGCCATGATTAATAAGCTCGTTTGCAGCAAAGATAACAGCGGTTTAGCAGTGTACAGCACTGCCGTGTGGAAGTTCAGGCAAGAGTACTGCACCAGTTGAAATGGGAGAATTTTTGCACAGAGAGTGATTAACTTGGTGATAGATGAGGTAGGGGATGTATACCCTAAAATTATTTTCAGGCTCATTTATGTCCAAGACTACTTGACCAGCTCATTTACAGGAGCTTGATGTGCAATAGAGTACCATGCCATAGGCTTACTGTGCTGCTTCTCTTGTGAATTTAGCTCAAAGTCTTATAACATTTTAATAGCATAACCTATATTAAAAAAAAAAAAACAACACAAAAAACAAACCTATGCTAAGCAACCAGTATCTAATGCATAGGTACACTGTAGTTTCAGCAGAACCACATTTTTAACTACTAATACTGGGAAAACTCTGGCTGCTTCCTCCAAGCAGCACATGTTCAAGACCTTGTGATAAGCTGTGCTTGGCAATATCTGAGCTGAATTTCAATGTTCAGTGCAATGAGATAGTGATGCTGAAAATGAGGTACTGAAACAATAAAACTGCATGTAATAAGATGCACAGTATGAGAGATGCAAAATTGCAGCTAATAGCATTTGGGAAGCAGATCTAAATGGGTGCTTTGCATCTTATTTGAAACATTAGTCTCAATTTAGTGCTTTTGTTTCGCAGCATTTTGTAATGCTAGATAGTTTGCAGAGTAGTGTCAAATTCTGGCCTTGAATATGGGAGCATAATTTGTATCAGAATCAATCAATTCCACATGCTTTCAAAGGGAATTCTTGAACTCTTATTGATATTAATGTTTTGAAATAAAATTTGAGAGGATTGCACTGGTTAATAAAAACCTTACTTCTGTTCAGATGTGAGACAGAACAGGACAAAAAATGAGCAAATATTCTGCACAGACTTCCTAACTCAAAACTTGTGAAGGAATACCAATGAGGAACTCTGTTTTGGTAACCGACTGATAACTATATATCAGTTTCCGATTTGGCTCTTGAAGAGTTTATTTTGATTTTTTTTGTCTCTTTGTATGACCACAATTTAATGCTCAATTACATCAGGCAATATATTTCAGAATATACAGGAGACTTTCAGACAACACCAACTGCATTCTGAGGAATAGATCTGCACTCAGTAAAAATGAGTTGGAAGTTAAACATGACATTTATTATGTGAATTTACTGTTGCAGATAAAAATTGCATATTGGAAAAAACAGTTAAAGGACATCCACTCTACTTTTGTAGAGGATGGGGCAGGAAAGGAAGCTGACTATACTATAATTAAAAATTTATATATGTTTTTTAAAAAAAAGCCTATAATTAGAAATGTATGTATGAAAAAAGTGCTGGTAGACCTCTATGAAGGCAAAGAAGGGATGCTTGAAAATAGATTTCATAACACATGGTAATTTAATTACTTGGTTAAAAAACAGGTGCCTTATAATAATAAAAATGAAATCATCAGTGTATGATAAATGCATGACATACACTGATTTTATTGGATATAGATGTCCTGAAGGCTCTTAAGACTAGTCAGTCAACAGGTATTATGGCACCATCAAGTATATTAAACTATTAACTATATCAGTTCTTAAAGAAATTTTTCTAAAATGTTTGCTAAACATTTCAGTGAGGGACATTCTATAGCCTTTTCACTATACCCAGCTGCAGAATTTAATTTAGTGTCCTTTACATAGAGGGCATTTGCTAATATTTATCTTCAATCTTTTTTGCTGCAAGCTTAATCCAGGTTCCCATTGTCTTTCCTCCCCTCCTTCAGTGGACTTGGAAAACACTTGACCTGCCATCTGTCACATAATTTTTCAATGATAGGATACTGTTTTCATAGGCAGCTTTAGTTTTCTTTCCCAAAATTAATAAACCTTGTCCTCTTCTCAGAGGCTGTGTTTTTCAGAATTTGTTGTCTTTTTGCCCTTTTCTGAGACTGCTCCAGTTTGTCTTCGTTTTAAGTGTGAAACCTAGGGCAGGACACGATTCTGCATTACCTAGTGCTGATTATACTTCCACAGCAGAATAATTGCTGCTTGAGTGTTTTACAGAAGGCACAAGTTAGTGTTTCCCTAGCTAAAACTTATCTTTTTGAAGAGCATTGTTAGTGACTCCT
The DNA here is from genome assembly GCF_003343035.1 of Apteryx rowi. NCBI lineage: Eukaryota > Metazoa > Chordata > Aves > Apterygiformes > Apterygidae > Apteryx > Apteryx rowi. The sequence continues at coordinate 782,232 of NW_020450679.1, read as the reverse complement.
TCTGTGTTTCTTTTCTAGCACAACCTGCAAATCCCTCTTTTTCAGCACTGACATCCTAGGCATTTATTCCCCACTGAAATTTTATTAATGCACTTTATCTTTTTAGATCTTGGTATTTTACTACAGTAATTGTCTTTGATTTTTAGGTCATTCCTTCATTTTCATCAAGTTCATTCTGAATTCTGAGCCAGCCCTACATGTGGCTTACAATTCCTGCCAAGTTTGTGTCATCTGCAAACTTTAAAGAAACACAAAGTATTCTCTTTCATAACTTATGAAAATATTGAGTATAACAAGGCCTCTATGTCTATGTGAAATGTCTTCCCGTTTTTACCATGAAGAATTTGAATCTTTTCCCTGAACCACTTCTGGACTGGAATAAATGCACCTTCATCTAGACTGTATTTCTGCAGTTTTAGTGCAGTGACCTGTCCCCTCCATATGCTAGATCAGCTGTTTTGAAAGCAATTATATTGATTTGCCATGAATTGTTCCTGACAATTCTGTGTAGGCTTTTTCTTATGATCTTGTTTTCTTCAAGGTGCTTACAGGCTGCCTGATTGATTGCTTACTTAATAATTTGTCACCAAATATTGATGTTTTGCTGACTAATCTGTAATTACCTAAAGCACTTTATTTGCCCTTCCCCACTGTTAGGGGACCGTACCCCATCTGTACCTGAAGGGAATACTCCTTAAAGTTTTAAGGTTCCTGAAACCCAACGGGGCAGCTGAGATGTGAAGTAGGCACTAGCACAGCTTTTCTGGGTCTATGCCTGAATCCTTGGTAGGAGAATGCATGGAATAGAGAGATTTCAGGAGAACTTGTGTTCCCCCCAAATGACAGTGAAAGTGCAGAGGACAACTTGACTAGAGTCAGCTGGACCACAAAATATGACTTGAATACCCTCTTCAGGGATGCATCTGTGTGTGTCTTGTAGTTAATCAGAAAAAAGTGCTTCTGGAAAAAATAGAATTCTTACAGTTCTGGTACACAATTTTTTTGCAATAACATAAGAAAATATAAAAGAGTGTTCCAGCTTTGTTGTATCTGCTGGAAGTTTGGCTGAAGCTTGAGCCTTCTGTTTCATTTATATTCCTGCCACATCTCTGTTTTATTTTGTTGATATGATTATAGCATCCAACCTTTTCCCTTTGTTTCTACACTGAAAGATGTATTTTTGCAGTAATATTGCCATCTACTGTGAACACGATATTTGACATGGACAAAAATCAAATTAATTGGTTGCTTATTTGTTGATTCTGTATATGTAAGTACATACTTAAATGGATTCTCTGATTTTGCAGCTTGCATTTATTTTTCTTTTGACAGAGCTATATTGTCTCTCAGCAGCTTTTAATGCTTCTTTTCAATTACACAATAACAGTAAAAAGGTATATAAAGAAATAATTTGACAGTAGGCAGTAGCTTCTTCTCAATATGGTCTAGAACTTCCATTAAATTTATTTGATAAGATAGACTCAAAGTAAGTGCAATAGATTTAATTTTGGCGAGTTTCAATAAATGGAATAGTACTGGCCTATCTACAAAGTTATTTTTTTACTTTAAAAAACTTAGGCTGAAAAGAATTATGATGTGAATAAAGAGATAATCAAGGGGGACACAACTGTTTTTCATGAGAGGGGGAGTACTGAATGGGAGGAAGACTAGTAGTGGACATTTCTCAGCATTGGTCTTGGGAACAAAGTTGATTTTTTTTTTTTTTTTTTTTTTTTTATGGACGACTTGTGCCTGGGAAGGAGTGCGTCGATGAAATGAGCTCATGAGTCTAAGGTCAATCTGAATGTCATGTGGGAAGAACGAATGGCTTATTGGAGCAGAATAAGGGGAAGTGTTATGAAATGCAGTAGTAAAGGTTTCAAGATTGTGCATAACAGAAACCTCTCCAGTGAGCTGGGAATTTTCATCTGGAGATGACAGAAGAGGATAAACCTAGCTGCTAATCAGAAGTGCTGCAGCTGTGAAAGAGGCGATGGAAGCCTGGGATGTCTCAGGTAAAACATTCTCCACAGAGGGAGAGATTAGAGCAGTTTATCTAAATTGACTGTTTATTTTCAGAAAGGATAGAGCTGTACTGGAGCTTAAGCAGAGGAGAACTACTGGAATAATATGGGAAAGGAGAGCTCATCTTAGGAGGGCTGTGCTGCGTTTTGCTTGCTATGTCCATCAAGACAAAAGCTATGTAGAAAAAGCCAGGCCAGTAGGTTTCAGTTCCTGTTTATTCAATTATTTACTGTTTATTAAGGTTGGGAAATGGCTGTTGCAGGTGGACAGGCATCTGATCTGTTCGCTATTCCTGATCAGCAGCCCTCAGACTTCGAAGGAACCATTAACTGTCCCTGAAGACATGACTGATACATGAAGTTCAAGTCTGGTGATGGCACTTGGGGTTAGAAGTTAACAGGTTCCAGTTGCAATCCTGGGTCTGAAGGGCTTGCAGACTGGTGGGCTGACTCCTGGGATGGTCTATGTAGAAGAAATGTGAGTGCCACAAGATGGTGCTGATGCCTTCTGCTGGCTCTGCAGGCATTCAGGTCTGATGCTTCTTACCCTGGTCCGAAATGGTATCAAAGCAGGGGAGCAATTTGCAGTGGCCCAGCTGTAACTGGAGGAAACTTCTGTGGAACTTGGTGCTTATTTAACCCACAGATGAGTAATAAAGTCAGTGGCTTAGTTAGGATTGCAGTTTGTAGTTATGCACTGCTTCATATTAAGGAGTATTAACACAGAATCTGCATATCAGAGGGAAAGAGGGAGATGAAAATGGGGAGAGGGGGACCAGAAAGGTGATGGTTATTTCTTTGAGCCTGCCTTAGCTATTGTCCTGGTCTGGCTGCTAGTGCAGGCATCACGTCTCCGTTTATTAGTAACGGAATATATTTTTCTGCAGTGTTGTATTTTGTTTTGCTCCTGAAATGCAGTCTGTGCACTTTTCCCTGAATAAAATGAAACCAAATATATTTAAATCTAAACCTGCAATGGCTAAAAAGCTTACTGCATTCAATAAGTATGAAGAATTATGATCTTAAGAGGAACATTATGATCTTAAGAGGAACATTAACTCTTTTGTTCACGTTAGCATCCTTGCTGTCTCTTGGGACACCAAGTCCACATTTTGAAAAGCTGAACATTTGTACTTCACCAATTTCAAGACTCTGACTACTATTGGAATTGCTTTTATGATTCAGAGATGTGTAATATGGTTCCCTCAACTTTTGGCTTATGTAAAATGCATAGATGATTCAAAAAACTTTGGGGGGGGGGGTGGAATCTGTATTTAAAAAAAAAAAAATTGCCTTATGACCTTATCATAGGTAAGCTCAAGCCTACAGGCTGCTGAGCTGCCTGATTTTGATCCAGCAAAGCACTTAAGTATATGCTTAATTTTGGACTTGAGAGTTGTGCTATTTAAATCAATCTATCTGATTCTGTAATGGCTCTTCCAACTTAACAATGAGAAACCAGAATTTGCCTAAGCACAATGAGCTGGTAGTTACAGGTGGTAACATGGACATTTAGAAATGCTAACTAGTATTGGCCATGCTCTGTTAGTTGATGTCATTCAACACTGGTCATTCAATGTAGTGCTGTGTCAGTGTTCAGTTTGGTCTTTAGAGAGCACCTTAGCGCTAGAAATGCATTCAGGCTCTGGGCTTTTCTTTCTGCTAACGTCTTTACTTACATTAACTACGAGGCTTTTCTTTTTATCTAGAGTGTGTGTTTTTGCCCTTTCTGCTGATCAGAGGTTGGCACACGATTGCACAAATCTGAACTGGAAGCTGATGCTTTCCCAGTTTGCTCATTGCTGTTGCACCACATGAACGTTCCCTTGGAGGGGTCTGTAACATACGCTGTCTTCTCAAACTGCTACTTGGCTACCACAGGCTTAATTTTAAATGTTTTCATTCTTTTGTTTACCATGTTCTTTCTTGAATACATTTCTGCTATGTCCATTGACCACAGCTGATGCAGGAAGAATTGATCTGAATTTCAGATTTCGTGAGAATTCCTTTTCCCTGGGCAATACTCTATCTGTATCTGCTAGTTCTACTGCTGCTCAGTTTATGTAGAAAAGGGTTAGGATGGAGATCTGGTTGGTAGCAGCAGAAGGTTTTTAGGTAAAGACTTGTGCCTCTGAACTACTTGTCCAATTATGGTCCTTCAGCACTGTAAAAAGTCTTTAAGACTTAGTTTGAGATAGAAATGTTTAATTAGCTCTTTCAGTCTGACAGGGGTTTACTGATGCTGTGCGAAACAAGAATCTTTCACTTTTGTCAATGATAAATGATGCCCTTCTTTGTGGGCAGTGTACCTATGTTAAATATTTTGATAACCAAATTAATAATAAATAGCTAGAAGATGAGCATAAAATGATTACTTATTTAAAATTTTCTAGCTAACTTAACAGAAACAAAGTTGGTCATTTCCCAGCTGCATCTCCTGAGTAATTAACTGTCCAGGAACAGAATACATGTGTTTATTTCATTACTCATTAATGAATATAACATACTTAAACCTTAAAGTGTTGTATTTCTAAGCAACTAAGATATTCTTGTTCTGGAAAGAGCTATTAAAAACTCAAAAAAAAAAAATCCACCCTTCTGGTAAGTCTCCTTTTGATAGTCATGTTAAAAAAAACAAACAACAAACAACAACAAAATCGCACAGAAGAACAAGCCACAAACGGAAAACAAGATTAGCTTTCTCAGTTCAATATGGATATGGAAGTCTTTGCCTCTTGAAAGAGAAATAACGTGTCAGAGTTACGGGTGTCAAATAGGAAGCATTCATGTGTGATGCTACAGTACAGGATTGAAATTGAGAGCAAGAGCTATGTAATTAAAATGGCATAAACTATGCAGAATAGCTCCAATTAAGCCCTTATTTTCTCCCTCTTTCTTTAAAGCTTGGTTTTAAAAAAGTTGTTTTGTTCCCCCTACTCTCCCATCTTCCATAAAATTGGATAACTGATTTCCTGAAGAAAAGCAGGAGATACTAATTTGAAAGGTGCAGTGTTGCCTACTTTTTCCACCTATTTTGTTTCTGTATCTTTGCTCTTTTCCTTCAGTTTTATATTCCTTCCCCTTTACTTTTTCTTCCTAGCCATTGCATGCCTCTCTGAAAATCTGTTTTCCTTCTTTCCTGCCCAGCTTTGTCCTCTTTGTATATCCTGTGAATTTTATCCTCCCTTTCCCATGTTTTTATGTGGGCAGCCCTGCATAGCACTTCTCTTGTGCTGGCTGGCTGCCACAAGAGAAGCAGTTTCCCAGCTCGGAGGCAACATGCTCTGTTTAGCTTGTGCCTTCGGGGAATTAAAAGGTTAAAGCAAAGGCGTAGAAAAGAGAGCACCGGATGGTGTTGCCTGGGGCTGTCGCTGGGTGAGGAGGGATGTGCGGGCTCGGCGGTGGCCAGCTGCTGGACTCGCTGGTTAGGGCTGGGGGGATGAAGGGATCACGGCCTCTGGGGAGCTCCTGTGCGGCCAGCTTCCAGCCCCAGCCCTGAGTTTTTATAATAGGTATGTAGGGGACTTGTTTGGCACTTGCTGATTGTCTGCCCGGTAGATTAGCTGCTGCTTCGTACTTGTGTCTGATGGGTTTTAATATTTCCATGGTGTTTGTGTCTAAGCAATGTCTTTGGGTGAAGAAGTGAAACCCTGAGAAGGGTTTATCATGGAAGAAACCTCAAACAGTATTTTAAAGTCTACTAAAGTGAGCGTAACTGGATTACCAGAGAGCAGGAGCCCCCTTACTTTGATCTTTAGTTTGAAATTCAGGCCTTTTTCAACTCATTTGGAATCAATGGAAAGACCAACCTGGGCTGCAGCATAAGGTAACTTAAACCTGGGATGACCAAAACTTTTACTCAAACTTGTTTAAGCTTATGTTATAACCCCATTTCCCCCACTCTTGTAAGTTAAATGCAAAGCTTGCATTTGCTTTTAGTGTTACTGTGCTTGTAGAAAAACTGTTGCACAACTGTTCTCTGCTGTCTGCACCTGTCTGTTTATGCTTCCCTCTGTCCAGTGGCTTCCTATCCCTGCTGCTGCCCTTCTCTCCTAGAAATAAAGCTGTAGAAATCCTGTGAAAGGGGCACTTATTCCTTTGTGTCCCTACAGAAGAAAATTGCAGATATCGGATACCACTCTGGCCAATAGAGGTAAATGCTGCTTTCTAAGTGATAAGTTCTCTAAGCCCAGTCATCTTCTGTACTGCTCCCCACCCCTCATGCACAACTACACGCACATGCACATACACTTATTTCTTTTAAATACTTTCCCTAGGTGCTTCTTTGTCTGTTCCTAAAAGTCCTGCCATTCACATACCTGAAAACTTCAGTTTTTAAGGTGAAAATACTGCAGAGTTATTAGAGAAGAAGCTTGTTGGGGGAGCTCCACACATAAAGATAAGGACAACTTGCACCTCAAGCTTGTTAAAAATAGGCCTCACTAATTTTTCTGAGGCAGGTATTACATTGCTCCATTGCATGGATGGTAGGTGAGGGAGGAAGAAATAGGCTGGAGCAGTTACCCACTCTTCTGTAAGGTCACAGAGGCAGCAGTTGATGCAATTTATAGAGCAGAAATCAGACCTTTCTAGCCTATCTTCAGGATAGTAGATTAAGCAAGCTATTGGCTCTCCTGTTATTAGTTATTAATAGAGTTTATAGTTTAGAACCTGTGTTAGAAAGCATCCTCTGTTAAGTTGAAGAAAAAGGCATCTTTGCCATAAAATACAAGCAAGCAATGAAGCTGTAACAATAAAATTTCCAATTATATGTTTTGCTAGGTTGTTAGGTAAAAATTTTGAACTGAGGTAGAAAGAGGGTAAGGATGAAATTGAATGAGTCATTATTAAAAATAGGGTCTGGATCTGAATTAGATGTTGAGTGAGCTGGGCAGCTGAATAGTGGATGCAATCTACTGTGAGGCTGTGTCTATACGGTATAACTTTGAATGCTATGTAAGCTCATAGTAATTAGCAGTTATTGGTGATTTAGTTACTGTAAATACTGTTTGAAAACTGAAATACTCTGGGAATTACATGTATTGTTTCAGCTGATACTGCAGGGACAAGAAAAGCATCTGACTGGCCCATTGATAGGTGTTTCCTCCTGTGCACGGAGTGAGGGTGCAAGAGTTGTTAATCTTTCCTTATATTGAATACCCTGAGCAGCAAGTAGGACAGTGACTGTTATAAGGTAAGGTGAAATAGTAAAAGTAAAAAGGAGCTGTTTTTGTAAATATAGGAAATGGTGAGCCCAACTATATTGCTTTTAAACTATAGCTGGTTGGAATGGAGTTAAGTCTTAAGGCTATGAGGATGTGACAATACAGTTCATGCAGTGGGAGGAAAAGTGATCATTTTAATGATGATAAAGATGGGAAATGATGATCTTTGGCTATTACTGGGGACAGAATACTACAGTAAGTGGACTTCTAGTCTGATCCAGCATGTAAAATTGTAGAGTATATTACTGCATGATTTAGAGTGTATGATGAACTTGGGCAGTGGTTCACCTGTTTATCACTGTAATTGAGAGGTCTTTAAAGAATTAATTGGTGAACATTTTCCATAACCATAATAGAGCAACTAGTAATAACTTTGGCCATAGGTGAGTTTTCAGCATCAAATCACATTGCTTTAGATAAAAAACATCATGCATTGTGGTGGTGCTGGATGGGCACCCTCAAATTGTCAGCTTAGATACTAGGGGGAGGAAAAGCATGTTTGAGCAGTGTGTGGGGGTTTTTTTTCCTTTTTTCATCCTAATTATGGGGATGGGTGACACTCAAGAGCAAGGTCTTCAAAAAGCAGCAGAGGATGTGTTGGTCACTGTGGAAACCAAGCTTTTGCTGAAGAGGTGGTGCATTTGGCAATACTTTATACAAAGTTCTGATTATGATAAACGCATCCATGTTGTCAGGTTCTTCCATCTCCTCTTCTGTTCTCCAGTTTGCTTTTTAGACAGTGGGGAGGTGGAGACTTAGCAAAATAGAGAACTGTTTTTTAAAGTACGATAGTAACCTATTTTGCTGAGATCAGGTTTTATGTAGGTCAAGAAGATGCACTGTCTACACCAAAGGAATTCAGTGCTTAACCACTCTTTGAGCATGTATCAAGCTTGGAGGCCAAGTGCTTCAAAGCACACTTGGAGAATCCTGCTAATAACACAGTTGCTGTAATTGGTCATTTGTAGAAATAATGCCTCTACATTTGTTTGTAAATATCTGTCTCTAACATGCAGCACAGATAGTGTCATGAGCTCAGTGAAATTATTCATGGAAGTCACGCACACTGCTTGCTCTCAGTCCAGAAGCAGAATCTTCATGTAACTTGCCAGCTCTGAATAGTATAGTATGTTTGAGGTTTTTGTTAAAAATATTATTGAAACTCTGTCAGTCAAGGCTTTTCTGAGCAGGGGTATATAAATCGGTTAGTGAATAATCTGAGAACTGAATGGGAAGGACCCTTGACGGCTGAACAAAGATGGCTTTACTTAAAGTCTGGGGCCTGACTGATGTAGAATAACATTAAACAAGGTTGTTGCCTTCCCTGACGTGGGCCCCTGAAATTCTCATTTAATGGGCTCACGTACAGGAGGTAACTGACACAGGACTAAGGTAATTTTAGTGAATATTTTAGGATGCAGTCCTAAAATGCCAGTCCTTACTGTGTGTGTAGTTTCATGATCTCAGTGACATTGTTCATGGATGGTGACCACACTGTTAGCTCTTATTTAGAGTAACTTACCAACTGTAAACACTAAAGTGATATTAAATCCACTTTTGGATAAAAACATTTATACTTGTTTCAACATCTGTGATGAACATTAATTTGATTCTTCAGATCCTGTATATGGCTGTTCTTTTTTTTTTAAGAAACAGACCTGGATGCAACAATCATGTTTACAATTGTACTTGTTTTATTGCCTCTGTTTCAAATATGTATTTTTGTGTTAGATTCCTCCCTTTCTTTCAACCTGTTTCTTCCATACCAACTAAAGATATTCTTGCTTTCTACAGTGCATTTTCTTAATAAATTTCAAGTTTCCTATGATAACTACAAATGTGTCACTCAATTTAATTAGCTGAGGTTAATTTTGCAAACTAACTATTTCTTTTCCTAAAAGTGCTTCTGCATAAAAATATTTATCAGTGTAAATGTGTTAGTAAGCCATTCTGTAAATATTAATATCTGATTATTCATGCTAACCTTATTTAAGGTTATTAGAATAGTCTTTCTCTTCTAACCAAGTTAAAACATAGAAACATTTGAGATCTAGACTTTATGCTCAGCCATCTGAAGAGACCCTCTAATTTTCTCAGATAAAGAAGCTAATCCATCTTGCATACTGCTGAGAACATCAGGGCTGATCTAGAAAAGCATTTTAGCTGATGTATAGTGTTTAGCAGGTGAGTAATCTTTTGACTTTAGTGGCCCTTTCCTGTGCTTTAGGGTTAAGCATTGCAATGTTTTGCTTGATTAAGGTTCAAATGGTTGGTATCTTGGTTGATGTATCTCTGGTGAAGGCATTTGTTGCTTGTGCACATGACCTCAGATGGTACCTTTGCTGGTAGCAGGGCAAGTCTTCACTAGTAGACTTTCAGGAGGTTTCAGCCATGGCTTTAGCAGCTTAAGTGAAGAATGAATATGATCTTCATTGAAATACAAAGTCCTTCACTGGTGCTACTACCTTTTTGCCAACTTCTGTTCTCAAAATGCATTTATTAAAAAAAAAAAAAAACCCTCACATACAGTAGTGTTAGGTATTTTTAAACACATGCAGGTACTTAAAAATCTCTCTAAGTGTTCTGATGATTGACTTCCATTTTAAGACTTCAGAAGAAGGCTTTCCCCTTCATTTTTATTCAGTAACAACTTTCAGCTGACAAACTCTCAGCCTGTGCTTGGCTCTGCTGGCAGTGTGACTGTAGAGGCAGGTATATCTGAGGAAGCTAGTTTACTGCTCACAAGTAAGTTTTTCTTGTATAATTACTGGGACATCTGAAAGCCTCCTTTTGCATGCTGGACCTGTTCTCTAGAATTTTATTATGCTGTGTGGTCACCATGGAGGGACTGATAGCAAGATTTAAGTGGCAAGCTTTATAAGGTATGTGTATGGCAAATATTCCTGATGTTTGGTGACTTATAAAATAGCAGGATAGGCTACAGGGAGAGGAGAGGCCTCACTTCTGCACTTTCACATCCTAGAGTTTGGGGACAAGACCTGGAAGCTATAGTCCTGCTGGTTGAGAGGGGATGTAAAGACCAGAGTGGCTTTCCTGCTTATTAAGGAAGCAAATAAAAACAGCAGCAACTGAAATCCAGGAAGTTTTGAATAAAAATGGATATGAGAACATTTTGCTTGTGTCAATGGGAAGTGCTGTGGTCCCAGGTCACTGGGCTGGGATGCAGCTGCCCCATGCTCTTCCCTTTGCTCCTACAGAAAAGAAGGTGATTCAGGGATTTTGAGTGATGACTCCAGGAAGGATCTGTCATCATATAAAACAGATTTTGGTTCTTTTGTTCTCTTCTGCAACTTTGTCATCAAGAACAAGCCTTTGGCTCTGACAGAATAAATTTGTATGGCTTTCACCTTTTCAATCTTGTTATTAAAATGAATCCCAACGAAGCTGGCAAACTTAATGTACATTACTCCTCCAATTACAGCGAGTATGAACAGAAAGCCACTTGGGAGGTATAAGAGGAGGGGATGGATGCCTTCTGCCAAGTTGCAAGGGCAGTTTAAGGACTGCTATCATGAGAGGCTAAGTTACAGGGAGAAACTTTATCTGGCATAGATTCATATGTTATCACAAGGACAAGGTCCAGAGAAACATTTTGATCCTTCCTGGGCCACCTCGCATCTTGTTTGAGAAAAGGTATTGTAGAAGCTGAGAAAGTTTCATTCCCATACAGGGCAGTTGAGAGATTTGCTTTTTGCACTGAGGAAACACTTGTGCTTTCCTGGCCTCCTTTAGCCATCCTTTTTTACTGGTGTCCTGCTATTACCTCTTGTAGCATGTGTAACTGCAATGAAAGCCCTGCTAACCTAAAACCTCCTCTGTCAGATAGGACTCAATGCCAGACTCACAGAAATTGGGGGTGTCTTTAAATCTCTGCTAGCTGTGGCTCAAATCTCAGGGACCACTGATGTGCTGGCTGCTAGGAGCCACAAATGCAGCAGAAACTCTGGAGGTCCCTTTGAAATGCATGCTGTCACTGCATCACTGGCCTTGTAATCTCTTCACTGGAGTTTCTGGCTTAGACTCAACACAGGTGTTGCTGACTCAACACAGACACAGGTATTCATAGCAGAACACATCTAAGAACATTTTTGCATGGGAAGAGGAATACTGCTTTGTGATGAGAAATGCATTCTGGCTGTGCAGCATTGAAACTACAGATAGATCCATGGCAACATACTTCAGCTCATTTCCACATCTACCTAGATGGAATTTCCAAAAATACACTGTTATGTACAAGTGCATCGAATGGGCAGAATAGCTGAGTTCAGCAAAAGGAAAGAACATGGGCATTTGGTTAGGCTTAGCTCTGTCCTGTGGGGAATGACAGTGTGTAACAGCATATGGTTGCCCTGCTTTGAATATCCTTCTATGTTTAATGTCCGCATTCTGGTTATTGAGTAAATATCTTGAAGTGTTTTCAGAGTTATGAAATATTTTACTGTAGATAATTCAGAAACAGGGATATGAAACATAGTTCTCAACTATGACTTTCCAGAGCCAAGGAACTGGAACATCAGACACTTATAGGAAACTTGAATCTTCTTGCTGAAAGGAGGAGGAGAGCTGGAAACTGTCACGTTGCTAACAAATACTTATGCATATGGTGCACATCAAATTAAAATCAAACCTTTGAAATAGAGTCTTATATTACTTCTAGTGCCTGACAGTGTTCAAAAAAAAAAAAAAAAAAACCCTATGTAAATATTGTGCTGTCAAGAAGGTAAGGAATTAATCACATGTGTTCAAGCAGCACTGAGCATCTCATGTGAAAGCTGAACATGCTGCAATCCAGATTACTCTGGAAAGTCTCCTCCCAACTGGTAGAGATGAGGGAGAGGAGTTTGCTGCAGCCATCACAGTGATGCTCTGCCATACTTTTTCTGTGTGGCTCATTAGCTGGCAAGCTCGTGAAATTCTTTAAACACTTTTGCAATGCACAGTCTATGCCGCAAATTCCAGGACACTTTGTTTTAAGAGTAAATTTGAAGGACTTTTAGAGGAATTATGTCCTATATTGCATCAGAGCTATCTGATGATTTATGATACAATAGATCTGTTATAGCTCTGCTGTCAAATATCTGTCACATTGTACACAGAAAATTGTACATGCTTCAGGAGAGTCTAGTTATTATGCCTTTGGCAAATGATGAAGCTCTGAGAAGGCAGAAATCCGTATTTGAAAGAAAAGGAAGCTGTGCGAGGGGAAAAGCAAACAAATCGGTTCCCACCACTGGAAGAAAATTTGCCTGTAATGCATGTTGATTAAAATGGAACTTGGGCTCACAAATGTTTTAATTTACCAATTGCTAGATGTGCTACTCTTAAACATTGGGAACGTTCCACCTAATACCATTGTCTTCAGGATTCTTGAGATGAATTTTGTAATTCCTCCAGAGAGCTAAGGATGAGGCACTGAAGGAAGTAAGCAAGGAAGGCAATAGAGAACGTTCCCCCGCTTGAGTGCCCATGCGGTGGAACTGTAAGATTCATGACAGTGGTCTTCCAGTCGCTTTTCCTTGCTGAACTGACTCAAGTCACAAGCCAGTGAACGGTTTTCTATTTGGCGGTGGTCAAAAATCAACCTGGGATCTGTAAATAGAAATTTTATTTTTCCCCAGTCTGAATTTGATTACCTGAACTAACAACTCTGAACTGGAATTTGGTGATAAGTTTGTTAATGATGCTGGAGAATAAAGCTCATCACTTCTCCTATAGTCTGCTTTGTAGACATAGCAATCAAAGTATGCATAGTCTCACATCATCTTGGGAACAAGTGCATGTGAAGGTATCAATGTAAGTTGCTTTTCTGACTGTAATTATATACTGAGTCTGCCTATCTTTAAATTTAGCAACATATTTTTCCAGGTTTATGGCTATGAGACTAACTGCTCTATTGCTTTATAGAAATCTAACAAATTCTTTCTTTCCTAGCCTCAGTCACTAAAACAAACAATGTGAGGAAGGAAGCTGAATGGGGGGGGGGATTTTTTTTATAGTAACAGTTGATATAATCATTTGTTAGATTTATTTTCTGCATGTCCTAGATGATTTTAGACTATAATTCACTCACATTTGGTTTATTGCACTTGTAGGTGAAAAATTACTTTTCTTCCCTCTGGTTTGTCATTATTTTATTTTCACAGCTATTTATGGTGATCACTTTCATTTTCTTCTGAAGTCACAGTCTGGGTGGTGGTCTTGGTTTAGTGTGGAAATGGCTATTAATCTGAATAAGAGGACAATTGCTTCTTCTAATGCCACATTAGCACTTTAGATCCACAAGTGCTAAACATAAAAATGAGACAAATAGGAATGACAGAAAATTTTTGATCTGAATCTGTGGCTTTGGGAAGTGCAGAGGGTGTCAAAACATCAGTTTGTGGAATCTATTTGTTTTAAGGAGCCTTTCTTAGGCTAAGACAAGAGAGGAGAGCTAGAGCCCATCTGAATACAAAATCTCTTCCTGCCTTCAGAACTGTCTGTCTTCAGGTGGTGTTTAACGTCAGATGGTAATAGCATTTAAGCTGAAAAAAATGTAAGTGCAAATGGCACTTAATACTTCCAAGTCTGCACTGGTCATTAGTGAATGAATGGCATTAGGCAAGCTGGAGGTGGATCAAGATAAAAAGCATTAAAATACGATTTGTATTGCTAGTCTCTCTTGCCCAAGTAGCAGAGAGACTTTGCAAAGGCGTCTCCTCCAGTGTGCACACAGGGATGTACAGAAGGAGCATTGCGGCGTGTCACTAGTGCCAGCTGGACATTGCTGCTTGCGTGGTGCTTTACCTCTGTTCTTACAAAGTAATCGGCACCTACCTCAGCAGGCTTTCAGCCTAGTCTTGGTTTCATTTAGCAGCAGATATTGAATCTAGAAGTAACACAACATTTAATGATCTGTCTACCAGAAAGTTTGATGAGGATTGAAAGCAACAGGAATTCCAGATATCAATATCATTTCTTTGTAGTCAGTGACAGTAGCAGGTCTGTTGGGCTACATTTGGGTTTTCTTCCTGACTCTGTTCAACTGCTGTAGGACTTGATACTTTCATTATCTTCTAGCCTGTGGCACATCAATGTAAAGCTGTCTTCCACACTGCCAACAAGTGTCCTGGATTGAATTGCTTCCTTCTCCTCACTACAAGTGAGAAGCCACTGTAGAGTTGGTGAATGTGTGTCTTTTTTTTCTTTATTAAAAACAACAGCAGTTACAACAAAAACAATAAACCATAGGTTCAACAAGGGAGGGAATTTGTGGGGGTGGGGGGGAGGTGGGGAACGCGTCAGGGACTAAAATTGAATTGAGGTGAGATTTAGTGCATAACCTTGGTCAAACAGAACTGTTGAAAGGTCAATGACTTTTTGATTTTGATGTTTTAATACTGATATGTTGGGTTTTTTTGGAAATATTGATGCTTCCCAAATTGTTCATAACTTGGGCACATTTTTTTTCCTAGGTTAAAATTCTGGGCACCTGGTAGATCTCCCAAACTTCCCCAACTTTCCCTGTGTGTCTGAGCAGTGGCTCTGATTATGTGCAAGACCTGTTGGTTGCATTGTGCATTTGGCTTCTTAATGCCCTGAGGTGACTCTTTTCCCACCAGGCTACTAGGATAGGTGCTGCAGGTGGATGGGCAGAGCACAGTGTTACATTTCAGACCTTCTCTTTCAGAGTGTCCTCCAAAAACATATTCCAAAATTTTGGAAATCATTTGTCAAACACCATTGTCAAAAATGACTCTTTTTCTGCATTTAAAAAAGTCTAAATTAAGAGGCCCCCCCCCCCCAAAGAAAAATAGATATATGAGCTTAATAAACCCAGAACTAAATAAAGCTCTTTTGGTTGAGACAAAATAGCTTGCATTGTCCAGTAAAGATTATTTTCTTAATTAAGCCAAAAGAACCTTTAAAAATATTGCTGACTCTGGTTTGAATCACATTTCTCTCTCTTTGTCCCTGCAGTTCATCTGCCAAGCTGAAAAAACGGTTATGTTGGCATCTTTAGCCTCTTGTCTTTTTGTCACTATCTACACTGGATAATCAACAGTGGTCTAAAACCCATTAAATTGTGTGTTTCAGTTCAGACATTTTTGTCACTTTGTGTAGACAAGGATGGTCATCAGTAAATACACACGAAGTACTGAGTTCATCATAAACAACTAATCTTTTTATTATATTTTATCATTTATTTTAGGTGTTAAGTACAATGTTATATCATTTATTTCTTGGTGGTGAGCCAGTTCTTTTGAGCTCTTTTGAAAAGATCTTTTACAAGGGGAAACAAGCTGCTATTTAAAGGTTTTACTGAAACATTGTGGTAGGTGGCTGGTAATATTTATGACTGTGGCCTAGTGAGGCATTATAAGTACAGTTCCAGCCATAGCAAGTACTTTAGGATTTCTCTTGGGGATTTCCTCTTGCTTTTGGTATTACATAGATCCAATAGGATTATTAGTGGTGACGTTTCTAGCATTTTTTTTTCTTCTTACATTAAAAGTCTGAAAATTCACATAAATCACAAGTCTTTGTGGTTAATCTGTGTGTTGCATTCCCAACACTTCAAAGGTTAAGTGTTCAAAAATGGAGCGCGTTTAAGTGTTTAAATGGCCTGTGCTTCCAAATGAGCTGAAGTAATGGGCCAATTAAATTGATAGCAAGTGAATTTAAAGAAATTGATTCCCTTTCTTGGAGAACACTTATTAATAGTCCTATTACTGCTTCTAAGATGCACTTAAAATATTTCTGTAGAAGAGGAAAACCTTTAAACTTCAACAAAAGACAAGGACCTGAGGAACTCATCCCAGTCTTGGCCAATGTGGTCAGTGTTTAAAAGGCAATCATTAGATGGAATCAATTTTGAGTCTGATCGGTCAATTTTTGAGATTTCTCGTATGAGGATTTTTATGTGGGCCTTGCTGGGAGGTGGAACCCAGGGTAAAATTCTCTTCTTGGCTATCTCCGAAGTCTCAGTGAGTATCAGGGGAAGGGAACAAGGCACGGGACTCCTAGCATATGGGGTCTTACTGGTTTCTGTTTTGCTGTTAAAGATATTCAGGCTCTTTGATCATGATTTTTTAATTTTGTGTATATATATATATATATATATACACACACGCACACACGTGTGTGTGTACAAAACAGTGGTTATGCTTATTGATGGAACAATCTTTCTTGATTGTATTTAAGGGAAAGGTTTTTTTGTTTGTTTGTTTGTTTTTTGCAGTTATAACCTAGGTTAGAAAAGTTTAGATTAGATTTGGAGTAGTCGAAATTTGTTCATAACCTTTAATCAGAGTTGTAAACCTCAAATGAAGCAATACTAAAATAGTGTCTCTCTTTGTAGAGATCATGCCTTCTCTTCTTGCCTACTGTGTTGTCTTTTATATGATTCTTTATCTCAGCCTCTTCCAAAAATTTGCAGTGAAGGTGCTAAGCACTTAGATGCTCAGCAATGCTCTCTGACTTGGTAAATTCTGAAATTCTGGGGGCTGCCTGCTTTTTATTCATGTGCACATGCCCCACATATCTCCTAATCGATGACTTGTGTGTGTGTGTTTGCTTCCTCACGTTGTGAGGTCTGACCCACAGGCGTAGGACCTGTTAGTCTAAATCTCCACGATCTGCCCACAACACTGAACGCCTTCTCTTATTTCACCTAGCTGCATTTTTGACATTTTGTTTGCAACTCATCTCACTATTTATTTTGCAATGCACATTGCACTAGAAGTAGCGCAGGATGCCACTATGAAACCCCATTACAGAGCGGGCAGTGTGCTGGATACAGGGCACAATTTATCAGGTGATGCTTTGCTGGGTTCGTTCTGATGAATTTACCTCTGCTGGGTTTATCCTTTCCTCTGCTCCAGCATCAATTCTAGTTCATTTTTCTGCTTTCATGAGTATGCATAATCAATGGTTGCACCTCTGGCCTAATGGCCTGGCACTGCTCTAAGCCACCTGCTTCAGCAGTGGACTGGAAAGCCCTCAGAAGTATCTGGAGCCCAGACTGTTCCTGGCATCTGGCTCTGTGCTTTCTAGGTGGTGTTTTCTCCTCGCCCTCCTCAGCAGGAGCTCTGTAGTGCAGCCTCTACCTGCTGTATGGTCGGATGTAGCATGTGTGTCTCCCAGCAGTTAAAAGGCCCTACTCTGGGCCACCAGCAAAAATGAAAAGAAATCTGGGGATCAGCACGTGAAGATTATTTGCGTTGTTAAGGTCTGTCATGTTTGCACAGTGCAGCATACTGTCATCTCTGATTTATTCACCTGCTTCCAGATCTCACCATCTTCTGCTGTTGACAATTCAGTGCTTAAAATCCATTTGTAGAATTCACCTTTTGAGTAGATTTTGTTGTTTTTCTCATTTGTACCCTAAATTTCCAGTCTGTTAAGAGAAAGTATTGACACAGGCTTTAAAATGATCCCTTATTCTTCTGTGTTGGGGAGGAAAAAAAGAAGATGTTGCAACTTCTGGTAGTAAAAGATAGGTGGACCTCAGTTTAATCTCTTATCAGACAGACTATGTCCTAGCACTGCAGTTACCTATACTAGGAACTAACCTATACTTTTGGCTTTGATTATGGGATTATGTCCTTTGTGTATTTTAAATAATCACTCTCCAGTGATTCATCCTGGAAAGGTTTGTCCTTTTTGTCTTTGGCTCAAATGTACAGCAAACTTTTCTGGTTGCATTTACAGTAAAAGTACAAAGGTGTGTGGAAAAATAACTTCCTGTATTTTTAAGAAAAAGCTTTAATAATTTCTTGTTGTCAATCATATTATCTCCTGAGCATCTGTCCTAGGTTTAATATAGATAGGAGGATAAATGCTTTGTTTTGAAGGGCCTTTTGATGGCCTATTATAAGATCTTTTTTATTGTCAGAAGTTTAATTTTATTAATTAGGGAAATAGAATTAAATAAAATATTCTGTACTATTAAAGGACAATCTTATAAGAGCGTTATAACTGCTTGATGTGCTGTGATGTTGTGTTCTTGTATGGTTCATACTAACTTCTAATGTGCAAAAATGTCATCATTAATGTAGTATTACACACTAGTAGAACAACTGAGTTTAAAAGGTTTAAACATAGTTGATCATTAAATATTTAGCATGGATTCCCCAATTGAAAAAGCAGCTTTAAATCAAGACATCAGTTTGGATTTGGTAGTAAGAGCTCAAGTCAGGATGAAGCTGTATTTTTTGAAAACCAGAAATATGCATAGTACTTTGGATCACCTCTGGCAGAAAACTCCTCTGCATCTTTGAGTCCTATTTGAGGTTATGGAAAGATCTCTGGGCACTTTGCTTTACTTGCTGAAAAAGATGAGATGAAACATATACTTCTAATAATGTTCATGACGTTAAGAAGGTGGGTTCAGTTCTCTTATATATTTGCACTGCTTTTTGTTGTCTCTTTCCATATTTTCTCTGCTTTACCCACAGGCTTTGGCTTCAGGGCATGGTTTTTGTTACAGCATTCTTGAAGATGCACTGGTAAAACCCATACTTTATACTGTAAGAAATATTATGTGTAATTTTCTTAATAGATTTATAGATAGTCTTAGTCTGAGGCCCCAAGGTGAAGACCAAATGTGATACTATAGATAATGCAACTGGGAATGGTGTGTGTAGTATGAGTTGAATCCCTTAGTTACTGCTCTGCAGTTTTGATTTTACTGTCCCCTTTGGGAATGAGGCTGGGGGGAACCTGGGCACACCGGCAGGAAAATGACAAATGCTGTATATTTATGTTTAAATGTTAGGAACTGTGCTTTTTGACAAATGTGGATGCAAGCCTGTGCCCCCTTCCCACAATGGAGCTATCTATAATAATTTCTTTTATATGAAACAATGAGGAAAATTCTATAAAAGTAGGGAAAAAAATCCCTCTGGGATTTTCCTACATCCATTTCCTTTAAGACTAAGTCTCTAGAATGCATATATGGTCATTACAGATTTTTCTGTCAAATAATGCCTAATAAATATAGATTTTTAAGCCTTTTTTTTTTTGTTCTACATTTTTTCAAGATATCTTGGCTTGATCACTAGAGAGCTCAGACTTTTTTTCTTATAGATTAAGTCTTAGAGACTCTAATTCTTGAAAGTAGAGATGCCACAGTTAGCAGCAGTTGGAAGCCTATCCGCAAGGTCTTGGCAATTATTTGTGTCTGCTTCCTACCTGCATTAGATTTAAATACGTGATGTAGAAATGAAAGACACTAGACTATTACTTATTCTCTTCTCTTCCATTTGAATATTTTTAGCACTTCAGAAATGGCTGTATGGTTGGCTTCAGAAAATAAATCCAAGGTGGAAAGTATTAGGTGGTGCTTCTGATTTTGCTTAACCAGCATCTTTTTTCCTGAAATCTACTATGATTTTCAATTTTCTTTGCTTTCCACATACATGCAGACCAGAACCTCCTTCACCCAATTTCAAATGATGCATCAGCAGCATGTACAAAAGCTTTTGAAATCCCAGGTTTCACTTTTTCAGAAAACAAAGATTGATAAAGCTTCTCCTTGAATTGGTATTGGTACTTCCTTTATCGTTGTTAATAGATTTGAAAAACTTAACTGAGAATCATTTAAGAACATTTTACTTTCTTCAAGGAAAGGACATTATGAAGAGTGAAGTTTTATTAGGAAAAACAAATTCATTTTATAAGCACAAAATAAGTGTTAAAAAAGAAAAATTATTTGCTAAACTTACAGCCATGAAAATAAACGTATAGTTAATGCAGTAGAAAGTAGATGAGATGAAGGCCCAGTATCTCTTATACCCAGAAAAGATTTAACAGTAAGTTAGGACTGGTATTTTTACTTAAAATATATTGATCTGTTATGGTCCGTTACAGAAATAGTAGAATTTTCCATAATAATGTTAAAAGCAGAAATATCCAAAAAATATTTCTGTTCTACATTTAGGGGAAAAAAAGATATCATAACCTGAAATACTTTCTTTTCCAGCACTAACTCATAAGCTTTCTAACTAGAAACCACAAAGCAAATTATTTTAGAATAAGCAAAAAGATATCTTGTTTTCAGGAGTTTTAAAAGAATTGACTAAATTTCTATCTGACCTCAAAAAAAGTCCTGAAAAAATGTGAAGGATGCAAAGAACCATGTGACAGATCAATAGAAGTGAAAAATAAATCTTAAACCCACTAAGAAAAAGATTAAGGAGAGATTTTGTCTCACTGCTCAATACATCAATGCAGAGGTTAAAAATCTGATAACAATACACTTCAATCTAATAGATAATAAAAATAACAAAATGCAAAATCAGGAAGTTGAAGGATGTTGGAGCTGAGCAGTACCAAGCACTAACTTTACTTAGTCACCTTCACCCCAACAAAATTAGTAGGAAATTTCCTTTTTTCATTGCTCTCAAGAGAGGGCGCCAGAGCTGTGCTGGATTCCTTGGAGAGCCTCACAAGTGCCCTCACCAAACGGGGAAGGAAACTGTTATGCATTTTTTTACCATCTTGGTTTTACTATTTCATTATTGTCAGCTTCAGTTAGTTCAGAGCGTGGAAATTTTCTTCTACATGCAGCAGTGATACTGACAGCTTGGAGAAAGAAACAAAACACTTGAACCTAAACTACCCTCTGAAAATGTGAGCAGCTCTCCTTGAAACTTCCATTTTATTTTCATTCACTTATTCTGCTCCTTCCCTCTCCTCCCCATGCTCTGTTCACACGTTTGCCTGTTGATTTGTGCTATTTCACTGCTGTGCTGGGACCTGCACGCTGGCAGAGTCCATCACACTTGTAGTTTTCTGAATCTTTAATTTTCTGAGCAGTGGAAAGTTCATGTGAGACTCTAGTAGTGAGAGCAGAGCTTTATTAAATTCTGGGTATCCAAAAGTGGGCTGCAGCTCAGGAGTGCTGGTTTGAACTGTTGGGGAGGAATAGAGAGAAGAGCTGTGAACTGCCCAGGCCCCAGTTTTTTTTTTCTTTGGGAGAAACAGGGGACGGGTAGGATGAAACAAACCTCAACTGGCAACATGCTGTTTGCTCCCTTTTATGGGGGAAAACAAACAATCAAACAAACAAACCAGCAAGTGAGCTTTTTCCTCTTCTTTATCTACCAGCAGAACAGCAGCTGGTACCAATATTTCTTTTCAGGCAGCAGTAGTTTTACTGACATGGGAGGGAGAATTAATTATCTTCTTTCTGTGGACATATGTGTGTTTTTTCCCCCCCATTACTCCTAATCCCTCAAATCGTTTGAAAGATAACACTTAGGCAGGTTGCCAGTGTCCCTGGCGCATGGCTGTGGCCTCACAGACCACAGTTCTCCAAGCTTGTGAAGAGGGCATCTGCAAGTGAAGGGAGTGGTGGTGGAAATCAGGTTTCCAGAGGAATTTAACTCCATTCCCACAGCCAATCTGGCTCCAGAGCTGCGTACTTGCAGCCAGTGGTAGTCCTTTGACTAGGGAGAGGCCATAAGACTTGATTTACTCCCTAGTAACACGAGGCTAGGACACCTTCTATGATCAAGGCACTGCAAAAATTGGGGTCTTCTGTTCACTGGAAACATAGACCCTGCACTAAATCCACTCTGAACATCTGTCAGGACCTTCTTCCAAATTCTCAAAGGTGGCCTCAATGGGTGATTAAGCCTAAATTACTCAAGGGTTCAAACCTCTGCTCTGAGCTGAAATCTTGAATTAATTACTCTATTAGTCTTTCTTCACGTCTTTGGTTCATTATAGCTGTCACCAGAAAGCATCCATGGCACCATGGCAGCTCTCCTGCTTGTGTGGGCACGGCCTCTCCTCACACCTCCCACGTTCATGTGGGAAAACTGGGGACAGGCCCGGCAGTCCCTTCCTTTTACTATGTTTAGATCTAGATTTCTTTGCTATGAAAATCACAGCAAAGTATTCATAGTATTGTCCAGTCAAGTCTGCCCATGATGTTGCTTTCTTCTCTCCAGAGAGCCGTTACATCAGTGTTTCTTTTTGCATGCATCTTTATAGAAAAAAGAGAATCAAAAGCTTTGTTTGCAAGGACTTTGTCTCTGATTTCTGCTCTGTTTATTGCCTAGTTCAGGACTTCGACTATGTAATGGGAAAAGAAACTTTGTATTTTGGCTTTGGAATGAATGTTAAAGAGTGTTCTTAAGGATGGGCATGGACAGCCATCCTTTCTTAATGGGTATCTGAAGACACTTTTTGGAGGCCTCCCATACTAAGTTTCCTGATACAGAAACTCACCTACCTTACCAAGCATGTGGAGTGTCAAGTAATAATCTTTCTGCTATCATTGCAATATATTTTGAAAGCTCACTGCAGAGTTTAAATTTATTTTCTTCCTTTTTTTGGTGCTCCTTGACATATTGGATATATTTTTAATTTTTCTGTTCTCTGTATTTTCCCATGTGCATTTTTGAATATGGTCATTTGTCGTCTTTTTTTTTTTGAGCTGTCCTTCACCAATGCCTTTTATCTCTCGCAGTTATCTCTCCCCAGTAATCCTTCCAACTTTCTCCAACTTGCCTATTTCTCTCTCTCCCCCCCCATGCCAGGCTTCCTTGTCTCCCCACAATATGGGAACATATTCAGGTTTTTACCGTTGCAGGGGTCATTTCCTAAATTCTGTTAATGTAGCATCTTTTTTCTTCCCTTTGACTGGTGCCACGTTTTCTGCTCTGCCTGAAAAATTAATACCTGGCAGCAGAGAACACCGCTTTGGGGTACATCATCCCTGTGTTCAAGCAACATCAGTCAAGCCAACATCTGTTCAGCTACATGTAGGCTATGTGTGAAAATTTGTGTTTTTTGAACTAATGGTGTTTATGAAAAGGGAGAAAAAATATGGGTATTCTGTTCATGGCATGAAGCAAGCCTAAACAAAATGCAAAAAAGCTTTGTATCTTTCCATGTCCCATTATTTCACAGAAGAAAAATAATAATTAAAAAAAAATAACTTTGGTTATAACAACTGTTAACCTGGTATTCTTCTATGGAAATCACTGCTGCCTGCTAGTGGAATTTCTATGCTCTTGCATTTAAATTCATATTTTCAAACATTTCAGAACTGATTGGTTGCATTAGGTTGCATTTTAGGTTGTTAGCTTGCAGTTTAAGCTGCAGGTCCTCTGCTTTTTTCTTTTCTTTTATTTTTTCCCCCCAGGGTAGCCTTATGTGGCTGCCCAGTATCTTCTACAAATACTTGATGCTGACCAAATAATATGGATACTAGTGTTGGGATTACTTTCAGAGGTTTGGGTCCCCCCCATCCCCTCCCTAATGCTACACAACCTTTTCATCTTCTGAAATGTGAATATCAATGATGATATTCATGTTTATTTTGCGCTAGGGCAGAAATCCAGGACTGGCTGTTTTTGAAACTGTATTAAAAAGGTGAACACCTAATTTTTGTGTGCCCACTAGCAGAGTGGGTCTGCTTTAATAAATCCAAATCTGCTTGCTCTATTAAGGTCCACCCCACTGTGGACTGTGCGCAGTAAGACCAGAAGAATTTTCCCCTGTAGGCCAGTACAACAAGTGTTTGAGAAGTCTGGTGTTCTATGAAAGTTGCAGTGTTTGGCAGCTTTAATGTTGACTACATCACTTTCCTATAGATTGGGTTACATGCTGTAGAAATATTTATTTCCAAATCCTGGATATCTTTACTGCAAATTTGCTTGAGGGATTTCTTTCTTTTTTATGACCCATAATATGATAGATAACACCACAAACACTTAATCCAGTCGTCATTTTGAAAAAGGGAGACCTTGACTATGTATTTTCTGTGGATCTCGTACTGTCGAGGTTCTATGATGTCATGTCAAAAACTGCTGATTTTGACAAGGTGAGTTCACCGCAATGGATCCGTGCTTTAAAATCGCTGTCAGACTTCCTTCTCCTCCAAAAAATAAACCTTTGAAGAGGAAGCAATATTTAATGCATGTTTTCTATAGGAAAGCTACTGGCTAATGAATTGCATGTTCAATGATGCTGGTATTTAAACCTCCAAACTTTTCGTGCTTTTGTACTATTGCACAGACATCGAAAACAGCGTTTCAGAAGAGCAGCACAGAAAAACCTGGTTTGGGGGCAGCTTTCCAAGCCTTGCTCCCTGGAGGAGACAGTGCAGCGCAGGAGGACAGTCGATGTGCGTGCGGGCATGGAAAGCCTTGCTGGGGTTATGAGGCGGATCGCCCCTCCAGCGTGCGTGTGCAAGCCGGGAGCGCGATGCCGGCTGCTGTGCCTCGGACAAGTGTCACACCGCCACTCGGCCCCTCTGATTGGGTGCTCCTGGCGGCTGATTAAAAATGCTGATGCCGTTCCTCTGCTCTTTTCCACTTGGAGGAGAAGTCTCCTTTCCCCACCCCCAAGCCCACCTCTAGGCTGTAAGTAATGGTGAGAAGATGAAGATGAAAACAGTGCAGCCCGAGTGACTGGAGAAATACGGCAGTCTCTTCTCGCTGCAGTGTTATGTAGGAGCCGTGCTCAGACTTGTTACCTCTCGGTTTTGCAGCACAAACTGCTTGCAGGTTTTGGAAGGCTTGGGAGAGGATTTACCATTTGTGTGTTAGTGTTTTCTGTGTATCATCATATTACCTTGCTTTTCCCTGGACAGCTGTGTTCAGAGCTTCATGTGGAAATCTTTCTATTGAAGAGAGATAAAAAGGATCCTTAATCTGATTCTCTTTGGATCTTTCTATTTTTATGGTAAGTGCCAGCATGTATTGGCTGAGCATAGCTTCTTTGCTGCAGTGCTCGTGCTCTCTCCCTCTCTCTCGCTCTCCCTCCCCCCTTTCCCCGTCTGTTTTTCTCCCCCTATATTCTTAGTTAAGCCTAGTGACCTTCACTCAGTATCTAGCTGTGATTTTCATCTGCTTCGTATCAGATGTTAGCTAACTAAAATACAAGTTTTTGCGTTATCTTGCTCTTCCCCTCTCCAACCCAGAGCTCTGAAGTAGCAATTGCGGTCAGAGAACTGCCTCTTTGTCCTTGAAACGGGAAGCTTGGACATCGCTCGCAATTGCCCGTGGCAGCGTGGCGGAAAGCCTCTGGGAAACGGGAATTAGGGATTTGGCAAAGGTGACTCGCTTCTGTAGGTCCGCACCGCTGTGCGGGAAGGGCACACACAGCCTGCGCTTCGCTAGCCATCTAGACAACTCTGAACAACCCCCCCCCCCCGTGCTCGGTGTGGGGCACACGTGTGGCTTGTGCTTGTTTGCTGTCCCTGGCATGGGAAGGAAGGGCTTTTCCAGTATTTTCGGTGTAAGCCAGGTGTTTGCAGGCTGGACCTTTTGCATTGTAACAAGTGCAGACTGGCTGGGGAGAGAAGTTGCAGAATAGGCACCTGATAGCTCTCATCCCTCTCTGATCTCTACAATTGCAAATTTCTCACCTTTTAAGTGCTTTTACAACTCTGCAGTAGAAAAGAGCTGCCTTTAATTTAAATGCTTGAAAAAATCTGTGCTGACTTCATCTATGCTCTAAGCTATTTTAACTGCTCTGATTTTGTAAATAAGGAAGGTCATTACTTAGTCCATAAAAGACTGTGTCCTATAGGCATGCTTTTTTTTCCTTTCTTGTTTGTAGCATGAGATTTACAGTACATGCAAACATACGCCTTCTGGAAAAAAATATATATATGCACATTAGGTATGAGGGAGCTATAGTACAAAAATATTTATTTTGACTTAAATGTTTCATGTTGCGAATCTATTATGTGGATTGACTATGCATAGCCATTACACACTGCAGGAATAATAAAGACTTTACTAAATCTTCAAAGGTCCACTGAAGGCATATATAATGCGATGACTCAAACTCATCACAGGCTGATCCGCCTTCAAGGCAAAGAAATGAGCAGATGTGTTCTTATACCTTTGTTTTATTGAGGTAGGATAAGAATAAAGCTATTGTTCAGTCTCTGAATTACTTTTCCGGGGTTTAAGCAAGTGATATGCTGATGTCTGGAAATTGTTTTCATTGTTTAATGTGTCTTACATCACGGCTTAATAAAATCACTCTGTTTGGCAACTCATCCTGTAATTTAGAGGGTGTGCTTCACACGAGCCATGTAGTTCAACAGCTGCAGAGTTTGCGTGCCTCCTCCTCTCTCCCAAATGAGTAAAAACTTTTTCAAACAGTGCAGTTATCTAAAATGCCTTATTTCTTTGCAGTACCTGGGTATAGCATCTGGTTATACTGGTGATGTGTGTGTTGGGGGTGGGGAGCTCGGGGGTCGGAGCAGGGCTTTCCAAATATTGGAGGCACTGAGATACTGGGGGGAGGCAGGTGTAGGTCGATCTGCAGGCGGGGGACTTGGTGGTGCAGCGAGGTCCCTGTTGCAGCGCCCCGGCTGGCTCCCTCGTCGGCCCATGCATTTCGGCACCACGTCGCACCTGCTGGTGCGGCTGATGCTGAGACCCGTTTCCCGGCGTGCCACAAACCTGCTCTCTGCTCTTGGCACTTGTGCAGCTCAGTGAGTTGTTTTAAACCATTTATTACTAAAGCAGCCTTCCCACTCCCTATTACAGAAGGGCTTTGGCGCTACACAGGGCCTGTGCATTACTTAATTTTTCAAAATGGGCAATAAAGATGACTGAGTTTGCTTTCTTTCTGTTTCAATACTTGCTGACACAATTACAGCGGCAAAGAAACTTTTTTGTTGTGCAGGGAAACCAGCAGGGGTCTTGTTAACACACATAAGGAAATGGTCCAAAGTGCCTGCACATTGTGACGTTGCTTTTGGGAGAGCAGCTTTAGACTTCTGTTGATTAATTGTAACAAGTAATGGTGTGTGGGGGTGTATCTGCTTACTGCCCCGTTCCATTACGTGCAGAATTACTATAAGCTTTAAAGATGAGAATTTGCAAAATACTTGTGCAACTGAAGTAATTCTGAAGATCCCATTTAAGTATGGTACAACATTTTATTTTTAAAATGATGATTACTATAAAAATCAGGCTTTCCAAGGCCTCAAAATAATCTACCTTCTTACCTAACAATTGATCAAAAGGACTTTTTTTGCTCAAAAAAATGACTCATGTTGAAGAAAGTACTATCCTGTTGAAGTTATTTTTTAACCTAAGTGCATAATCATGTCTGTCTTTTTCAATAAAAGTTTAAAAGCTAAAGTGCATAATATGATGTGTTTTCTAAATAGTCTTGAGGCAAAAGGAAAGGAGAAAAAACAGTAAACCTGAAGTATTTTCTCCCCTTTAATACACATGAGCTTGCAATGGGATGTTTAAATTTGGAAACTGATATCTACGTGCTACAACTGAGAAGACTCTGCACATAAAATCTGTGCTGGCACATTCTGTTGCAGACCCAGGGCCTGAACCTAAGTGTACAATCCCTCATAAAAGCCTTAAGAGGTAGAGAGAAGAGTGAAATCCCCTAAATAATATGAAATCAAAGCAGAGGTATATGCTTTTCAGTGTTTAGGAATCCTTTGGATGCTCTGAGAGGGGGCTGCGTGCATAGTACTTCCTTGTTTCGCAGCATGGTGTCATGTTAATTCCTTTGCAGGGTGTCTGAAGACTGCATAGAAAACAACTGCAGGGAGGAGAGGGGAAAAAAAAAAAAAAAAGCTCTGTTCCTTAGCAAGCCAAAATCACCCAATGGCCTGATGAAGTCACTGCATTATTTTTTTTTTTCCTGTATACGTTCAGCAGGCATTCTTCACGCAGTTTTTCCATAGAAACAAGTTCTTTAAAGCTCTGTACCTGGTTTAGACTACACAAATGCACAAAATTATACATTTATGTTACAAATAGAGTACTCTTTTTTGCAGAAGGTGCACTCCTTTTTTTGTACCGCTTCAGTAGCTTTATGCTATCTAATCCTATCCTTTCTGGCATGACGTGCGCAGGGAGTTGTTGGTTATTGCTGGGTGAAGAATGCAGGTGATGGATGAACTGTGCCCCCTCTTCCCTCTGTGTCCCAGACTGGAGTATGATAGTGGGATATGCATGATGCAGACCTCACATTGTCAGTACCAAGAGGTGCTCTGGCCAGTGATTTTCAAAGCTGCTCCTGAAATCTGTTTACAAGTGTTTTCAAAGGTAATGTACTATATACTGTTATAAAGCACATGTAAAATAGAATATATTAACTGTAGTTTTTTCTGGCTTCTTCCTCGTGCATTGGCACAAACATGAGCATGCATGGATTATCAAAAGTTGACTACAATTTCTAACCTTTCTCTGTTATTCATGGAGCTAACTTAGCTGTTTTCCTGGACACATTCTCTTTTTTTTAGTCTTCAGATTTTGTCCAGGTTGATTTCAAGGACTTTACAAATCTGATATTGTGCATATTACAGAACTGTTTCTGTAAGTCTGGAGATCATAACAGGTCAGCTGTCTCAGCCCAGTTGCCACATGTTTGCAATTTATAGGTGCCCAGCAGTCATGTGCATGTGTATTGTGCTGCATAACCTGCGGGAAGAAATGTAACACTTTCAGGAAGCTTTGGGCACGATGTCTGTGTTGCATGTTCTTTCTGTACCCACGTGGAAGGTTTAGCTTTCGGGCCTTGTCTAATATGTCTTCTGTGCATGTGTTGCCCTGCTGGTCAGTGCTTGTACTTTATGCTTCTCATATCTTGGTGGGGGTGTGCGTGTGTTGCACTTTGTGTAAGTAACTATATAGCATTTGCGTAGATCTGTGCGATTCTTCCTGGAAACTCTGGCCTTTCAGTTAATGCTCTGCAGAATTACACACATACAATTTCTGTGTAGGAAATGTTGGACAGTAAGCTGAAAGGTCTTCTGTATACTAGAGAACATTTTCCTGCATAGCGTAAACTTCAAAACTGTCAATCACAAGTATGTCATTCTGATTCAGTGGGGAAATAATGGAGCAGCATTAGGCCTGCTTACTTTGGGGCAAATCAGAGTACTGAAGCGTTCCTGAGGGACCACTCTGTTTTATAGATTTCTTTGGCACTCGAATATAAAATTCCATGGGAAATTTTAAAGTGTTTACTTCCATATGATTGAAGAAACATTCATAACCTTTTTGGTGGAAGGTGTGGAGAGGGCAAAACTGTATCTACAGTTGAGTCAAGCCAATTTTACATGGTACCATTCTGGTAATCTGAGATTAGCAGAATCAAGAACTTTACATTATTATCGCATTTTATATTGCAAGCAGGTCAAGCTCATTTAAAGTTCAGGGAAAGTTCCCCAGCATCCCAGTGGAAGGGATGTTAGCATCAGAGCGAGTAGTGCAAACGTTCACTCTCTAAGAATAACAGTTCTGAACAGGATGTATATCACTGAAGCTGCAATTAAATCCCCAGATAGGGGAGCTAATGGCACATAGCTTTCTGCACATGGATGGCTTTTGCCCTAGCAGAGCACAAGTCTGAGGAAATATGTCCATGAAAATCTTCAGTTTCTGTGTAGGGGAGAGAACGTAGTTATTTTGCAGGAGCTGGATGTAGACCACTTGCAATACTGCAAGACTCATCTCTCGAAATACTTTCTGTTCCTTTTACTACCTCAGGAAGAGCTACAGCAGGTACACTTCTAAATGTTCTTTGTAAGTGCCCATTTCATCATTCAAGCTTTTCCCAAACCCTGAGAGAGGACTTGTGGGGAGTTGGGGATATGAAGAAGGTGAAGCTTGAACAAGAGTTCAGAGATTTCCAGGCTCTGCGTTTAAGTTCTGATTGTTACTCTACAGCCCATACCATCCATAGATAAATATTTTTAAAGATAAACGCTCTGAATTATTCCGAAGGTACTCCCAGGAGTCACTTCAGTATTGATGTCAGCTGTTTGTGCTGGTCATTATATATCCAGATTCAAACTAGCAGATCATCCACATGAGACTAGGACCACCAGCACATCTGAACACTAGTCTGGCACCATAAAAACATTACCATCTTGGAACAGTTGGTATTTAAATGTCACCAGCCAGGATTAGACCCCTGTCACACCCCAGGAATATGAAGATATGGGTGCCCAGCCCACAAGACTGGCCCCTCATGCTCTCTATATAGGTAGAATAGAAGAAGTTGGTGCTTCTAGAGTGCAGTTCGAAACACATCTATTGTAGATGTCCCAAATCTCCTGGAGGAGCTTATTGCTGTTCATTATGCAGGAAGGTTAGGAAGACTAGGATCTGAAATTAGATATATTCATGCTGTGTAATCTAAGCCATCTGTGGAGTTTATATCACCACTGCTGGGAGATTATTAAAATAGACTCCTCTCTCAGGACAGTTTTTTTAACTTCATCCATTTGCTCCTCTTTGTAGCCCCCTACAGTATTAACATTATTTCAATCTTTTATATGGTGCTTACAGCCTTTAAATGTAGAAAAATGATTGTTACTCCTCCTTTTTTGGAGAGGGAGGGAGTTAATTAACCAAATAATTTGAGGAGAGCAAGACTGCATCTCCTCTGAGCCAGTCTGCTGTAGGGAAAAGCTAGCTTGGTGATTATCTGTTTTGAATCCCTAGGAGATATGCCCCTCTTTCAGATCATCTCTACTGACAAAACTGCTTTTCATGAAAGTTAGGAATGTTACACATGTCATATTAAAATCCTGGAGACTTTTTCTAAGAGAGCTGGGGAACTTCTTGGAGAACCACCTCCCACAAAATGCCAGCTGAAACCCAGGGCTTTGTGAAGTTCCTTGATATGTCTCTGTGTATTCTGGCTGACCCGCAGACACTCTCTGTATTGTTCGTATATCCCCCAGGCTAATTTCAGATCTTTCCTTGTTTTGCTCCCTGTCATTGCTTTTTCTTGACATATACTTATTTGTCTTTTCACATATTGACCTGCCTTACCTTTTTTCTTATTTTCATCTCTCTTGTTGGGTCTTCTTTCTTCTTCATAAAGATCATATCTGTGTGAGTCAGGCTTTCTTTTATACTGGTTGTCCTCTTACAGATTTTCTCCATCCTAGTTGCCCCTTACACTGTGTTCTGTCTAGGCAGACCTCTGCTCTGATTCAGTCCGTGGAGGGTAGCAAAGGTCATGACTTCTAAATGGTGAACTTGTGCTGCAGTCCCAAAAGTTTGAGATGTTTGTGAAGAAAACTGGAGGACAGGAGGCAGCTATAGGCAGGTCCTGGCAGGACAAAATGGCTGGAACCTAAGAACCAGCTAAAATGGCTACCTTGTTAGCAGTAATACTGATTTCCTGAATGCATTAAGAAAATAGAGTATTCTGTAATTGTAGAATCTGAGGTCAAAGAACCATGATGGAGAAGAATTAGGCAGATGATGCTGTTCAGAGCTGTTGTTTCAAACTCTCTGCAGATTCATGCAGACAACATTGCTTTGATTTATGCTTGATGGTTTTGAGTTATTGCCATAAAAACAAAACCATGTTCTTTATTTTGGGTGAGAAGAGGGAAAAAGGAAGAAGCTGAAGGCTGTACCGCCTTCAGGAGAAGGAAAAGAACACCTTTTCTAATTTCTTGCCATCCTTGTGTTCCCAGTAGAAACCCCTGCAGTCTTAATTTTCTCACCTGTGTCTTTTAGGTAACCAAATCTTCTAGAAATAGACAGGGCAGAAATTCCTGATCATATTTAAATTAAATCAAGAATAGTCAAGTTTCTATCCATGCAATTATTTCTATTCTGTATGGTGCTGAGTGCTAATAATAATTGTCCCCTATTTTTCTCTCTGTGTTTCTTTAGGCTGACCATCAGGTGAGCTTAATTAAGTTTCAGTTAGCAGTTGGTATTTTTAACAGGTTCTTTTTAACCAGTCATACTGAAATTATTGTAAAGCCGTAGAGAGTCTTAGTAGAAATCAAGAGGAAGTATTAGTGTTCCGTATGGAGAAGATCAGCAAAATGGATTCCCTTATTTGCCTTGATAATGCAGAATATGCGTGATGTAGAATTTAGCAAATGGCCTGGCAAAAGCCTGGATAACCCCCTACTTCAGCACGCTTCCTGAAGCTTAGCTAGTTTACCTTATACATTTATGCTATAAGAGATTCTCAGCTATTCTGACGAATATATTACAGTAAAATTCTGGCCCTACAAATAACTTCTATGACGCTTACATCAATATTTGCCCCTCCCCATGGTGAAGTTGTTATTGCAACTTAACGTTGCTCTATTCTCGCCAAAAAACATTTCTGCAAACAGTCAAAACGTTCTTGAATAACAACATGAATTTATTTTCCTTTTTAACCAACATGCAAATTCATTTGATCATTTTTGGATTAATAGGGAGACTTCTACATGTTAGCATACCACAATGTAATTTGTTTATGACAAAGAAATTTTAGGCCTAAATTATCCCCTTGCTTTCCTTTGGGGCTAAAACTCAATCAGACCAGTATTCAGGTACCTCTTTTGCTCCTAATTTAATTCTGCCTCGTCTTTGTCGGCTTTTGCCTCTAATCCTTTTCCTTCTAACTCTTCATTTTGTTCTGTTATTTGCTGGGCCTCCTGTCTTTTAACTCTCTTTCAGGCTCTGCTCCATTCCCTGTCTAGCATTTCTCTTTTTGCTCCTGTTCTTTACCTGCTCCCCAACACTATTTCTGTGTCCAGATGTCCCACACACGTGCAAATGTTTATTTTCCCCTTCTGTATCATGTTCTGAGCTGTGAAAAAAATGAACTCAGTCAGAACTCTGAATTACAACACTTCAGCAGTGCTGTTGAGCAGATTAACATTCATTTCAACAGCAATAGAAAATAATGATTTTCCTTTGTTTGTGAAATAGGATGTAATGGCAGTGTTAAAAGTCATATTAGAATGCAGAGACATAACAGAGCAGAAGTTCTGACTAAAATTTCAACATGATAATCTCGTTTTCTGAACTTAAAGTATAATGTCAGTTATTTAATATATGTTACAGTGAGGATGGGTGATAGACCTTTGTTTGTCCTGGTGTCTCCTGTGTGACATTGTTTGCTGAATCCAATCACCTCAGCTCACTGATTATGTTGAGAAAGGAAATGGAGAGGAAAGGCAAATAAGTCTGGGCATGTGTACTTCACTGACTGAGAGGGAGATAAGTGTGACACAAATTCACCGATTGTTGACATTTTGCTTAAAGATCAGTTTGTGATGAAAGAACCTTTGTGTGTCTGGGATTTGCTATGCACTTCCAGCTATCATATGA
Organism: Apteryx rowi; assembly: GCF_003343035.1. NCBI lineage: Eukaryota > Metazoa > Chordata > Aves > Apterygiformes > Apterygidae > Apteryx > Apteryx rowi. Next base: position 748,884 of record NW_020450679.1, on the reverse strand, counting down.
CAGTTATGGCATAGAAGCTTCTTCGTTTTCTAAGATTTAAGTGACTTGCTCAAGATCATTAGGAAGTTTGTGTCTTAGCTGAACCCAGAGACCCACTGTTGTCTTAAATCCTATGCCAGTATTCTGCTCACCCCAAGCTAGCCTCTTTTTCTGTAGAAACTGTACGGGGAAAAGGGGAAATTCAGAATAGATAAAGTACATTCAAATAGTCAAGGTAAACAGAGAAGAAAACTTACAAACTTCTAGGCAGGAGTCCTCAGAGAGATTTTTAACAATCAAATTATCATCATATACACATCATGTTGCAAAATGTGGAGTAATATTTGGGATCTCGGTAAGCTTGGTATCATTGATGCTTTTCATTGTCTGTCTAAAAATTCCCAGTTGTTTACTTCCAGTGCATATCATGATGCCTGATTAGAATTTATGTGCTCTGAAACTCTCACTTGTATTCTGTTGCAGTGCGCTCTGGGCTGACTGACTTGCAATTGAAGTGGTGCCTCTGCTTCATTGTTGTCAAACATATGCCCTCTTTGCTTTATAGGCACCAGAGGAAAAGCATGTTCTGGGGCCACACTGTTAGCGTTTACATCTTTTGAACTGCATTTTTAGAAACATCTGTAAGCCTGTGAATAGATTTTATCCATCAGATATGGCTCTGAGTACTGCATTGAATTCTTGGGTAACCATTTCTAGCACTGCACAATCTATTTATTATACTAAAAAAGCGTTGGAGGGTACAGACTCAAGCATTCAAGAATTAATAGATGCCAGGATTTTGGTTGCCTGCATGTATGCATTACATTGTAGGCTTTAGATATATGTTCATGGGAGTTCTCTTTGATATTTCTTTTTATCATCTTTGTTAAGTAGTTTGCCCTATGTTGCAGTTAGTGTATATGATTCAGACCATGCTCCGAATAAAAATAACATATTTCTTCAGATAGACTTTTTTTTTTTTTAATGGCAATCACCTTAACTTCTGTCTATCTCTAGATGGCAAATGAATTGTCTCCACAGAAACTCTATGAGTTGAGATGATATTATTTCCCTTGCCATTATTACTTTGTAGAAGTGGAGCTGCGATTCAGAATGAAAGCCAGAAGGTCCCGTTAGCTTAGGGTGCTGAATTTGAAATGCCATGAGCATGACTTTTTCCATGCATTTAACAGATTGTAGCATTTCTTATAGTTAGAATATGGCTTGAATGGATGTTGACCACAAATACAAATACTGTAACTATGACTAACCAGGTGTTGTAGGCTGGACAGTGAAATACACTCATCGATGTCACTTACTTAGCAGTATTGAAGGCAGACATGGGAATGCAACTGAGTGCCTCAAGGTAAAATTCAAATTCTTTAATCCTGAGGCCAACATTTCTCTTCATGTAGTTTTGAACTTCACTCTGTATGCACCTCTCGCTACATCTTCCCTTCTGTGCAGGGTCAGAGGGAGAAGCCTTGTGGAGCTGAAGGTGATCTCAGATGTGTGTATCCCACGTGCACGCTCTGGAATTAAACCCCATATCAAATTGCATAAGCACACAAGTGCTGAGCATAGTTCACAGATGCAGCTTAATTCTGGCACTTCCGTAGGGCTCATGGCTTGATATTGCAAACTCGAAGCTCTTTGAATGTAGTTTTATTATATGTCAGCTACTAAATTAAAAAAAATACAAAATACAGAATTTTCATCCTCTGATACTGAGAAAATGTTGTCAATATATGTAGGCAGATACTTAAGATCTTCAGTTTTCTTCTTCCTGGGCTTGAACATATTGCAGGACCAGACTGCCAGTCGTGGGGGTTGTTCCCTAGGTAGAGCAGTTACTGGAGGGAGATGCATCTTCTGGTAAGGAGTTCCCAAGTAATGTGTTGAGGATGGTTTAAAGGAAGAAGTCTACTGCCACAGACCTTTCTGCCCCTGTGGTCAGGGTACTTCTTCCTTCTTCTTGATGTGGTGTGGGTGCTCATGTTTCTGCTCTTCTAGTGTGGGGTAACCATATTCGGTCAAGAAGGGTAAATGCAGGAAAAAATCCTGCCCTTGTTAAAGTGGTCTTGACTGTGGCATGAGGATATTTTAATCCATCATCAGGAAGGAACAGGATAGGAAGAGAGCATACTCATAGAATTTGGATGCTAAACTTTGATAACCTTGACTGAACATGAGCAGCACTGCTTTTGGAGTTTTATAATGTGGACAAATTAGGATAAATTTCTTACGGTTGAGTAAAGGCTGCCTGAATGGGATAATGAGCATCTATCAAATATCAAATCTGTGCTCTAATATATGGAGAATATTATAATGTTTTTGTCCTACCAAAGTACATTTCATCCTACCTTTGTTATCGTAAGCAACTAAGCTCCTTTTGCTTTAGAATGAAATCAACCAACCAACCAGCCACGTAACCAACCTACAATGAAAGCTGGAATTGAGTATTTCAACCTAAATGGCTATATTTTGCCAGAACTATTGTCAAGAAAAATATTAGGCAATCTATAACTTCGGGTGATGTTACCTTGCTGATTATACTATTTATTATCTCTCTCTATATGGATACAGATATATACATACAGGTAACATACCTCTTCAAATCTTCAGAATGGACTAGTGATTTTGTGTTTAAATTACAATGTTATAAAAGCACCTGAAGTATTTAATATTTTCCTTCTGAATTTCAAGTAAAGATGCATTTAAACGTGTCAAAGTAGATGCTCCAAGTCAGCAATTATATTTGAAGTTTTGAGGTGCCTTTGTTTAGGTGGTTAGAGTGATTTTTTTTTAGCGTATTCACTGATGTGATTAGTACTTTAAAACTACTGTTTTAAAAGAAAAATCAATTTTAATTAGCTATTATGTGAGCCTGAATTCTATCTTTACAATTTTAGTGTAATAAGTAAATCCAATTAAATTGTGAAAATTTTTTTATTCCATCTCATTAACTTCAATTTTAGTAAAAGATATAATAGTGTAAGTAGTAACTGCAGTTGGTCAAGTGGATTTGAAGGATCTTCCTTGGTCCTGTTTTAAGGACTGTGAGTAAGGCAGCTAATATTTTACTTCTGCACCCTTTACAATAGCACAGACACTGCTGTGTTTTGGAAGCTTTGCCAGAGGGTCTGACCTGTCAGCTGAGACCAGAAGGAATGCAAACTTTGAATCAAAAATGCCTCTTACTTGCTGGAGTCCCATTTGCAGGAAGATGTCACAACGTAGTGTCCTACAATGCCTGTGGCTTTGTGGGGATTTGTCACCTGCACATTTCACTCCCAGTCCAAGCACAGTAACTGCATTTAATACATAATCATAGCAAAGGCCCTGACTCTACCTGTTCTGGTACAGTATCCCCCTTACTCTGATTTCAGCTGAAGAAAACCATGAGTTAAATTTTTGACAGTTTAAAATTTCTTCCTTCAATAACTTTAGGTTCTTTCTAGATTGAGACACAGTGGATGTGTCCTGGATGTAATATACTCTGAGACCAAAGACAGAGAATTTCAGAGCTCAGGAAGCAGTGGCAGAGATGAAGAGAATTTGAAATCTGCTCCAGTCATTGTTTATCACTTAGAAGTAAAACTTGAATGTATAACTTAAATATTTTTACATGTAATCATGCTTATGATTGTGTGATTAAAAACCCTGAGAGCGAGCGGGTGGAGACAGCCATGATGCATAGATGGAAGTGTGCAGAACAGGAGGGTCGGTTTGGTTCTTGCACCTGGCAGTTTTAAGGCAGTAGGTATCTAAGCTTGTGATGGAGGAAATAAGGGACTCTTAGTGATTTCTACTGAAGGATATACAAAATCCTTATTTCCCCACTAAGACTATTTCCTTTCAACATAGACAGGCACTTATCAGCTCAGCTAGGAAAAGTCGGGGTTGCAACCTTCAGTACCTATGCAAAGAGTCGTTTCTGTGTTAGTTTTTACACTTAGTCTGGAGAAGTTTTTGCTTATTCCCCATATCAGAAGTCTGACACATCAATTATACTCTACCTCAGTAACTGTCAGATGCTGAGTATTTGGTACAGTGTTAATCCATCTGATTTTAGTATTGCAATTTTGCTGAGCAAGCTCAGACTCCAAGAGAGAGCAAATAATTCAGAGGCAGGTGCTTTTGGTAAACAGGGGCATGCAAGAGACATTGCGGATCTCCTGATCTCATATAAGAACATCAGTAGGAATTGATGTAATTGAAAGTCTTTGGTTAAAGAGTGAAATAGAATCTAGTGTTGCAGTTTGTCAGGAAACCAATTATAAGTAAAAATGCATGCTTTCAGTTTTCATCTTGCTCTTACACCAGGGTACTGCCCAGCTCAGGCAGAAGCTGCTGTTCAGCTGCAGTCAACAGAATTGCTGTAGTTAGACTTTGCAGTCTGAAGCGATACCTGTCTGGCTGATTTTAGAACAAATTTGCAAATGAATTTAAAATCCAAAGCCTGATTGGTATAATATTTTAGATTGTAGTCACATCTTCATAGACTGTTTTTATAAAGTACATTAATTATTTGGAAAATTTTAGTCAACGGCCCATTCAATTGACAGTAGCGAGGAATAAGTGAGAACAGCAAGCAATTTAGGTTTGTTCTAGTTCCTGCTTATTATGTTGAGCACGTCAATAATTTCAGTCTCCTGCTTGTTTTGTCTCCTTATGGTTTATACAAAGATTTTAAGCATGCAGGACAAGATATTTTTGTTTTTTAAAAGCACATGATATGTAATACCTGGGATCCTGAGACCCTGAGTGATGTTGGAAACCAAATAGTTTTTTCTGCACTATACAGATTTCTAAGCTCTTAAAATTTTCTAAGCTGTATTGGGTATTTTCAAAGTTTCAACAGAAAAATTCCTAGTGCTTATTGAAAACCTCAGATAACCCAGATGCCAGCACGGCAGCCTGTGCAGTCAGGGACAGAGATCAAGACCCTCTGTGTCTGGTTTGTACAGTGGACTGTTGCCTTAACTAGAAATTCTTTGTGGAGCTGAGAAGAAAAAATATCTGCTAGTTTCTAAGGCAATTTTTGACCAGTTTTGGTCCTTAGTATCTGAAGAGGAATCATGCTGCTAATGCAGTAGACATGAATGGCAATAATAAGTGGAAATGAGAAGGAGAGGTAGTAGGGTCAGGAGTTTGCCCAAAGCAGTTTGTGATTTGTGAACAGCACAGATGTTTTGAGCCTGGAGCTGTATATTACTGAGGATGTTCAAGAAATCAGGTAGGTGGGAAACAGGCAGTGTTTTGCATTTCTCTTACCCACTTTGGAAGGATAAGGTACAGCTGTTAATTGTCACTTACCCATGGTGATGACTGTCTCTTGCTCCATAAGTCATCCATCCTGCTGCAGTCTCTGGGACTCCTTCTGGGGGAACGAACAGTGAGGGCTACTGTCCAGCCCCAAAAGCAGGACAGTAGCTTGTGTGTACCAGAACAGTCTGCACCGAACAGTACTGGGCTGTTGGGAAAGTGCATGAGCCTAGGAAATTCAGAGCTGTGTGGTTTTGTTTTTAATTTGGCTTTTCTATTCTTCAGGCTTTTGAAAAAAGTGTGGGTTCTTTTCCCTCCTGCTTTGGAAAAAAGTGTGTTTTGTTTTGTTTTAAAAGGGTATTGAAGATAGAGAACAATGAACTTGAGTAGGAAGCATGTTTTAGATATAACTTTAGAAACAGAATAGAATAGAATAGAAATAGAAATAATGTAGAAGTGAGATTGAGGATAGGATATAGTATAACTTGCATTGTTCACTGCTGTGAATCTCTCATTTTTCCTTGGGATTCACTTTTCACTTTTAGAACCATATGTTTGAACTGCTCAGTGAAAATCCATGAGAGGTGTCTAGATATGTAGGAGTTCAAGAAAATAAGGCAATACCCACTAGACTGTGATATATGCAACAATCAAGGAAGCCTGTCAGCAGGACTCAGCAGTAGTACAGTAAGTAATCTGCTCTTGTTTAGGAATTCATCCCGAAACATGGGAAGAAATTAATATGATTTGAGTCAGTTTCAGTAGTGTTTATAGGGCAAATCACTTGGGCCTTGTCTACTGCTTTGCTAATTAGGCTCCGTTTCAGCTATAAATGTGACTGCACCAGGTCCATACAGGAATGGGCAACCTGCAGGCAAGACAAACTTTTCCTGTTCATGCTGCTGAGTATCCATCAGTGTAGCTACACTGAGGACTGAAACATGGACAGCCCTTCATATCCTCTCATCTTTCTGGTGTGCAAAACAGGGATAAAGTTTGTTTTGCGAGAGGTTTGGAAGACGGATTAGCCAAAGTTTGAAAATAAACAATAAATATATCCATTGAAAGCTGTAAATTTCTACTGAAGTTTACTTTGGTTCTAAACTGAGGGAAAATAGCACAAGTTTGCTTAATTTAATAATCTGACTACAGGCATGGTTACCTGTATTAAGGTTACATGATTGGAATTTAGCACCTGGCATAAGGTATGTGAATGAGAGGCAGAAATGGGACATCGGTGATGAAACAATATGCAGTGCGTAGGGTCAACACTGTACATTGTATAATGTACAATCCTCCTGTTTAAACTGAAGTTCATTACTTCTCTTTCAGTGCCTATTTGCAAGTGAGTTAAAAAAATATTCTGCCGTGCTGTCAGACAATAACAACCAAGAACTTACTGAGCTTACGATAAAAAGAAACTGAAGGTCATTGCTTTAGATCAGCAGGTTTATCTATAACTCACTGTAGTAAACTAAATTGACTGTGCATTTTGTATCAACAGCAAAAGTTTCAGAAGAGCTGAAATGTCATCCATTGCTACAATAATACACATTTGAGAGAGGCTTGAGGAAAGGCCACAAGATTTATATTATGTCTTAAAACTGCCGAAGCTCCAGGAGAACCAGATTTTTCTTTGACTTTCAATTTAACTAATTAATATCAGAGCTGTTCCTACAAATTCACTCGAAGCCTGATGCTGTTTATGGCCATATTGTTGCTAAGATCTCCATCACTATGTAATACCTATTGAGAAAGTTATTGAAAGCTGTCTTTGTCATGCTCTGACATTCTGAAGAAAACACATTCGTGCAAGAGTAATCAAAATTTCTTTTTCAGCTGAAGCCTATTGCTAAAGTTTGAGCAGATTCCTGCATTCATAAGGAGAATCATTGAAAGTATTGCCAGATTTTTGCAAGTTCTGTTCTTTGCTTTGAAGAAGGGTCAAGACAGTAGGAGTAGCAGCTCCCAGTTCTTGCACTGCCCCAGCCTGACACCTGGTTTAGCAGGTGCCTCTACTTCATTGGCACCAGAGAACTGCTGGCATGATTGCGGCCTTCTCCTGCCGTGCCCCATTGACTCTAATCAGCCTGTGACCTCCCCGCCTGCCAAACGTTTCCCTCCATTGATGCTCATCTCCATTTGGCATCTAGGACCAAATTACGTCCTGTTTGTACTTTGCAGATGATGCAGCGGGAAAAGAACTGACACTGGCGATTTATATCTAGCCTGGTCTGGAGAACTGCAAAGCCTGGCATTTATGTTCATTGACAACACTGATGATAGAGGTTTGTTCCATAGGGAGTGCTGCTACCCTCGGGACTGATCCAACGCATTTTGCATTCATTCCCGAAGTCAATTAAAAAAATTACCATCGTCATCCTTATCAGTGCACCAAAAGCAAGTGTTTTGTCACTTGGAAGACAGTGCAATTAGCTGCCATCTGACATCTGTTTATATTCTTAAAGGGGTGAGCAAAACAAAGGAGCACAATTCCAGGCTGTAGCTGAGTATAACACGTGGCAAATTTATGTTTTGATTTTGGATGGGAGTTGGTGGTTATTGCATTCATATTTTTGAAACCTTGCTAATCAGCAAGGGAACACTGGCAAGATTTGGAAACAGGGATGTCCCCCAGCAAATAGGTCAGCTTATGCCAAACATTGATGGAGTAGCAACAAAAGTGAGTTATGGGCAGTAAAATAAGGAGAAATTGACTGAGTTACTCTTTAAATCTTTTTATTCACATTTGATTATGACAAAACACTGTTCCAAAGCTCTAAGAAAAATAATCTGTGTTTTTTATCCTTCTCACTTTACTTTTGCTGTTTTGGGTGTTTTAAAGTGTTGCCCTGGAGGCAATTACAGTTTGAGACATTATGGTAGTACCTGTGAAAGCACCTCCCCCCAGTAAAGACCAGTTCTCTAAGCCAGTTTATGCAAGTGAATAAACCTAGCAGAATAGTTGACATTTGTGGGCAGGTGACAACTGGTTTCTGAGTCTTTTGCTGTTTGGTTGTGCATTGTAACCTGGCCCAGGCTGGTGGTCACCTTCCTAGTTGTAAGTAAAAAATGAACCAGTGGTTTTAACTCTGCTTCAGTCACATTTAGCACCCATGTGGGCTGAACTCCAGAGGTGCCTGAACCTGCTTGTCGGTCTGCTTCTAAGTAAGCACTCATGAACTTGAGCATCGGTGCTCATACTGCAGGGCTTATTCTGCGACTGCTTGGGAGTTGCTGGAAATTGCAGGTAGGAGGGAGGTGGTTGTAAAGTTTTAGGAAGCTCCATCTATTTCCTTCTGGATTCCCTGGTTGCTCAGAAATCCAAGGCAACTGGTTTGGATGGTGTAATATAACAACAAGCCCTTTCACTTCATGTGGTATTTGGGCCTGTTTGTCTACTCTGGGGATAAGTTCTGCAAACACTTGATAAAACTTCAGTTAAGTGCTCATCTTGCAGCCAAGCAGTAAATTACCTGTCTTTCCAGGTCACTAGCTATTTGCTGATTAAGTCCTGCTCTCCATTTTGAAAGGTTTGCTATCACTGAAACAACTCCTATAGTTCATGGTAGCTGAAATAGCACTTTGCCCTGTCCCTCTCCTCTTCACAGCTCCGAGCAGTGTTTCCCAAATAGCCAGTGGAGGAAGAGCAGGAAACCTGTTCTCCAAGATGTTGGTGGGAGCTGGGAGATGAAGATGCATCCTCCTAGCTAATTTCCTTCCTGGCTCCTTTATGGGTTCTGGGGCTCCAAGGAATCACTTCTGTATAACAAATCTTGTGTTTAAATTGGCATGCCTGAGTATTTTACGTAGTCATAAATTCAAAAAATCATTTTGCTAAAGGAGAGAGCTGCATCCAGCTGTATCCAGGACAGCAGCAGCTGTAGTGCTTAGGAAGGCAGGACTCACAAGATGATAAAGTGGGGCTAATGCAGGAGAAGAGAAAGTGAGAAAGGGTTTCAGCACCAGCATGAAACTAACCATACACAGAGTGATCGCCAGTGCAGAAAGAACAAAACAGCTGACTAGACAGAAAACATTGTTTCTTCCTCTAATCCTTCTCATCTCCAGTAATTCCTGGGCAATTGCCAAATTAATATGCAGCATGTAATTTCTTTTTGGACAATGTCTCTGTACCCAAAAGCCCAAGATAATCTCAATTTGCCCATCAGTGTCAGACCAGTACAGGAGATTAAACAAGTCTCTGTATGATTGCAAAATACAGCAGAAAGTGCTAGATCAGACCATTTCTTCATCTACTGAGGTATCTCACTTTTGACAATGGGCATCTCTTCTTGCTGTAGAGAACAATAAAACCTCCTCATGATGCATTTGGCTGATGCCATCCTATGGTGATACTTGAGAAAGCAAAGTCTTTTTTTAACCCTTCCAGGTGACCAGTTTATTTCCCTGAAGTAGGAATGTGGTTTCCCAGTCCACTTAAAAAAAAAAAAAAATCCTGTTGTGCTGTTGGCATTGTTGATGCTCATTTCTCAGCAAGTCCTGCAGGCTGTCAGTGTAATGGACTCAAAATGAAACAAAAAACCCTTATTGATCCTAGTGGCTTCAAGCAATAGTTTCTAGTGTTGATAGAAGTGTAAGAATCAAGACTGGTAAAGGAGAACAGATGATAGGGGATGGTTTATATGAACTTTCGTATTTACCTCAACTGGCAGGATTTCCTTTTCTTGAGGCTTTGCTCTGAACTCAGGAGAAAGTGAATTTCTTTCTCTTTGTGCTTTTCCAAGATTTCTGAGGTGGAATCTGGCTCCGTCCACCCCACCAGCCTTGCAGGGCACTGGCAAAAAGGGGAGATAGGTGTTAATGCTGAGGATCTCAGAATAAGCATTCCCATGTAGGGAGTTATTTTAGGAAGAGCTGTTCTCCCTTGGTAGAAAAGCTCCCACAGTGTGCGTTTATGAAAAGAAATTATCCTCTGAAGTCTGTGGGGCTACTTTTGTAAGTCTTCAACTGTGGAAGTTTGTTCTGGGCAGCCTATCAATTTTTGTCTAGTAGATTAGACCTATAGTCTTGTCTTAAGCATATTTTAGTTGATTTTTCTTGCCATTGTTTCCCATGTTACTTTATTATTTGAACATCAAAATTGAGTGTAGTGCTGTGAACAGAATAAGGTATTCTGCTGCAAGGAACTTGTAGTCTAATTCAGGCACAGTGATGCACAGGCATACATAATACACAGGATAAGGATGCAAATTCTAAGTAATAGAGGTGTCTGGGGAAAAATCAGTGCTGCAGGCTAATTTACTACTCCTGACAAGCTACTAGGCTGCATAGCATAGAGAAAATATTGAACAATACAAAAGATGTCTTCTCCCTTCTTTTTCCTCTACTTTCAAGATGTTAATTTCCAATGTGCCATGAAATAGAGGGAAAACACCCGAGAAAAACAGAGAATAAGATAGAGATTCTCTATATGATCCTGTGTTCTGAACTAGAGCCCAGAAAAGAGAATTTGAGATTTTATTTTTCTTGAGGATGTCTTATGAAACAAGAATGTCATTAAAAAAAAAAAAAGTGGATTGAACTTGGATTAGGAGCCAGTATTGATTAATCTGAGCTCTGTTGGCAACACACTGTGAGCTTTTGATAAACTACTTAATCTGTATTTGTCTGTATCTGTAAAACTGAGATAGTGACTACTGCTTATCTTGCAGAGTTCAGCTGCAGACTGATGAGGTAATGATCATAAAAGCTAGAACATTAGAGAAGGACCCAAAGTGAATGCATCCAGATTTCAATCTGTCCCCCTCCTAAAAGTCTAGTGGAGATCCAGGCAATTACATTCACCAGCAAGAGTGGGGGAAGCAGTGATCCTGTGGACTTTGTTAGCAGTCTTTTACTTCTCACTTAAGCTTTTGTCTAAGTCCTGATTTTGTGCCCTCCCTGGAAGGCATCCAGCCTTTCAGTCGCTGAGAATGTGTGTTTGTGGATCTAAGCCAGATTTCATTTAAATGGTCCATGATGGCAGTGAAGGAATTTTCAAACATGCCTTCACGCACAGAACTCAATTAATGTTGCATGGCGATTTTGACACTCATACTGATTCTTCTAACTGCAGCTGTGTCCAGCAGTGACTGGAAGGTTGAAAGAAGCAGAAGGGATATTGCCCAAGCTTGTGTGGAGGAAGAACTTCTCTGCAAACTTGCAAGTCCTGACCTCAGCAGTGACTGGCAAGCAGTGTGGTCTCCAACAAATCGCCCAGCTTCTCAGTGTTTTCCACCCTTTCATAAACTAGGGGTAGTTAGGCTTAGTCTCCAGGATTTTTTCATGAAGCAGCTTTTGCAAGCATGAAAGGATGGGTATTTGCTATTGCTTACTAAGAAGGGATGTTAAAAGACTACTATTAAGCTTTCAAAATCAACCCTTCAGAAATAGGAAACCATAAGTAAGAGGCAATTTTAATGTCTGTGTTTTTTTAGTCTCCAATGCTAAAAACATTGCAATTCTATACTAGTATTACCCACAGAACCCTTGTGGTCCTTTCATAAATTTCTCCTGCTCTCCATTTATTGACCCTTCAGTTCAAAATCAATCCTATTAGCTCAGCGGGAGACAATTCACAATCCTGGTCACCAAGGACTGTCCATTGGCAGGTTGAAGGTATTTGCTAGGAGAGATTGCATTCTTCCTGAATTTTTTTTCTAATTGATGCTTGTTGAATTAATCCCATGTAGTTGCACATTGAATACCCTGGTTACTGCAACACTGATAGTTTATTATGCATCAGCTCATCTCAGATAAATTTGAAAAATATTTAGAAATCATTTTATGATTTTAGCTTGTAAGCATAGGGGATGGGATTCACTGAAATGAAAAGCTTTATCTGAAAGAACCCTGGCTTTGGAAATATGCTGGTTTCAGCTAAAGAAAACTATTAGATGCAGTACAGTTTTTGAAGTACAGACATCTGTAATGCAAGTACACATGCACACACCCATGCACCTGTGGATTACTTAAGCACAGAAGCATGGAAGAATAAATTAATTTAGTTAATCCTCTTACTTCTACAGAAATCAAATGTAGTGGTATATCAGCATTTTGGTAATGTGACAACTGAGACTACACACTGGGAATCAGGGCTGCTTTAATTATATTGGTAAACTTACAACTGTGTGACTTTGCTGATAGATGAGCTCCTCACAAGCTTGAAACTTTTTACATGTCTGAATATTTCCATTTTTTTTCTGTTAGATCTTAGGCTGAAAGTGATAAATTTGAGACAGCTGGGTGGCCAGGTCTTTACAGAGGCTGTTTCCTGACTGGCCGTGTCTTCTAGTGTGACCATAGGGCTATCCCTTAGGATGTGTGCACCAGCAGGCTAAGGACAGTACCTTTTCTCGGTCTCATGGTGGGTTTTTTGTTTGTTTTGTTTTGTTTGTTTTGTTTTGTTTTGTTTTGTTTTGTTTTAATGAGGATAAACCCATTAAAGACTTTGAGGCATTCAGATCCTATGGGGATGAGCCATATACCTCTTTAACATAGATTGGTACTAGGAACGTATACAGTATATATTTCTGTGGCATCATCTCATGAGGTTGCAGTAATTCTGTGTTATCTCTTTTAAAATGTAGTTAACAAGTTATTTGAAACCCACAAGGTATCTTGTCTATGCATATTTTCTTGTGTGCACTTGCCACTTCACATATATCATGTTGTCAGTGAAGTACTCCCATCTTTTCTCAGGAATAAGAATGATTATGACACTCTGGTCAACAAATGCCAGATGGTAAATACTGACTTGAAGGTATTCATTTTCTTTTGTACTTCTCGCATGAGTGGCAGCATTGCACCATTACATTTTTCTGTCAATGCAATGGTAAGTATTTTAGAACTGTGACAGCCAGAGATTGCCTGAAGAACAAGTGGTTAGATGTTCATACATACCTTCGAAGCAACAGAACTGGCTTTCTTTTATGTGGTTAAACCTGCATTTTTGAAAAGCAGGACTTTCAGGTCTGTATCTTTGGAGCTTAAGTGACTGGTCTGATTCTCAAAAAAGACACACACTTAGATGTTTCCAGAAACTTCTGCAAGAGAACAGTTAGATCTGTGCTGTGGGCTTTTCAAAGTCCCAGTCCTGCAGTCCCCTGACTCAAAGTTAGCTGTTTTTTAAGTGAGAGCAAAACAGCAAACTACTAAATGTGACAGGTGCTGGCCAAATCTGCTGAATTATTTGCAGCCATAAACCCTTTAGCAGCCAAACGAATTCCCATCTGGTTCTTTGCATTGTGTGAGAGCAACGTTCTGCAGTTTTGCAAACAGAACATTTTTATTATTTAATTAGTCTTAAAAGCTAAGTGATTCAAAGAAATAGAAAAAAATTAAAATTAGTAACAGCAGGCCTGGTGCCTAAGGGCCTTACTCATCAATGTAAATATGACTGTTTTTGTAACCAGCTGTGCGCCCTGGTAAATAATGGGTCTGAGCTTGCAAATCTCTATTCATATTAATATTTCCTTCATTTTTTTATTAGCCATGATTACTCATATTTTTATGAGTTTGCAAGACCAAGCCTGTTCCAAAACTGAACATGGTGGGACCTAGAACCTTGTTGTTTTACACCCACATAAAGAGCCAGGCAGGACTGCAGCCTCTTTGCTTAGTGGCACACGCTGTTTCTGCCTGCTTGCCTCGACCTGTGCGATGCCTCAACGAGCTAAAGAGGAGCAGTGGTGACCTGGCTTGGCTCCCTGCCCCAGCTCCTGGGGCTGTGCTTCAGGAGGGAGCGTTAACAGTGAGCTGGTGAGTTTGGGGAGACCCATGGGTCTTCGCCAGGACCATGCATGCACAAAGGCTGCTGGAGCAAGGAACGCGCTGGGCCTTCAGCCATGAATACTGACCCCATTGTGTTCACTTTTATGGCTGAAGCATTAACCATGAGGGCAGTTGTGCTCCAAGTCTGATGGAGATTTCAGCTTGTTCTTACTCTCTCCCTCTAGAAAGGAGAGTCCTGGACTTCTGTTTTTTTGTTGTGGTGCCTCTTTTGGTTTCAGCCTGGGAAAGATTTGTCGCCTCTTTGGCAGCCCCTCCTGCTCTTTGTGAAGGCAACACTGCCGTGGAGAGTTGTATGCTGGAACAGGTTACCAGGGCATCACCATTCTTGTACATTTTAAGCTGAGCTTTGACTTCCAAGAAAAAAAAAATGTTTGGCATATGAATATGGGTATGGAAGATCCTTTGGGTTAGATGGTCAGAGGGGCCTTAGAGGAAATGGATTGTTGTCTTCAATGTGAACGATGTGGACACGGTGGGGAGTGAGTTTGTGGCATGCAGGGAACATGCAGTGTCGCCTCCTTTCCCAGACTAGGTCTCCTTCTGAAAGTATTTTCCAGTGGCTTTGCAATTTTGCTGTTGGTTTCAAGGACCAGTGTGGCAGATAGGGGTCTGAACAATCTACTTACTGTAACGTAATTTGAGTGTGCTGAGTTTACTCAGCTGAAGTTGTAAATTAGAAGTTAAAAAAAAAAACAAAAACACTTTTTTATGTTGGTTTGTTCCTTCTGTGAGATGTTACAGGCCTAGGCAAGCTGAAAAATGCCTATTGCTTTTTTGTGCCGAATATTCACCATTCACTTTGTTGTCCTTGGTAACACTTACCTGAGAGAACTGACTTAATGCTCACAATAGCTCTCTGAGAACTGGCAACAAAAGCGATAGTAGCTGGGGAGAGAGAAGAGGGGATTTCTTTAGCTCCTCTATAGAAAATGTTCTCAGGGCTACTTTCTGTAAGTCTTGCCTCTTGTACAGTGATACAGGTGATCACCGCTTTCTCCTGTGTTTTGATTTGCCTGTTGTTATTGCACTCCTCTAAAACTCCTTTTTAACCTCCCTGTTCCTGTTCTTATAGCAATTTACCTTATCTGGCTGTGGTATCTGGAAAAAAGCTAAACAGCAAAATCAGATCAAGAAGAGAAGGATGAAGAAAAATTTGCAGGCAAGCTACAAATAAGCACCAAGAGTACTTGTGCTATTGCTAATATTGAATATAAAATGTGCCTGGGTCAGAAGTTCACAGTGGTGAAAGCATCTAGATAATAAGCAAGGTGGTGCTTAAAATGATGTTATTATGAGTAACTTAGCAGCAGCTACTGGCAGAGATAAATTTTTCTTAACACAATAGAAATTTTTGGATTTTTATACTGCTTATATAGTTTTCAGTACAGTCCTTTTGAATCCCAACTGACTCTACCTTATGCTGTGAGTGGATCATGTATTCAGTTCAGGACTGAAGAAAACCAGTGATAATTTGAATAATGTGGAAGCTGAAATCTCTTTAAACATTTATTGAGAAGGTGGATATATTCATCTTCTGGGATGTAAAGCAGAGGCACCATGATTCAGCAGAGCTCCATCTCATTTCTATTCCAAAGTAAAAACAAATGCTAATGACGCAAAGTGGGCCAAACACCAGTAGAAAGACAGAGGGTTTAACTGCTGTGTTGTTCCTCTGCTCCCCTCATTGCAGCAGCAGAGTCTTACCTCAGTACTTCAGCCTTTTTGCCATTGAGGTTTTCTGAGGTTTAGAGGAATTTGGCAAGACAGGGCTCTGCTGCAGAGCAGTGTTTGCAAGAAAAGCCCACAGATACCCAAGAGAGAAGCAATGGAAAGCTGGAGCTGTTGATGTCTCTATTAAACATTATAGCAGCTGCTTCTTTCATTTTGTCTCTGGTTGTTGAATTTTTTACTGGAAATTTAGGAACCTCTGCAAATACTTTATACTTCTGTTTAAGACGACTGGATTTCTTACTATTATTTATGCAGGTACAGCTGTTACAAAAAATACCAACCTGTCTCAGAGAATCCAGTTTTCTAAGTTCATGAGTTTAAATTTTGTTGTAGCTTTAGTGCTGTATACATCATCCTGATCTATTGTTTTACCTCTTCTTTTTGGAAGAAAATATTATATTTTAGTCCATCACAGCAGTAGTCATATTTCTGTTAGACAATATTCCTATTGTTCCTTTCTTTTCTGGCAAGTGTATCATCTTGTCTCATTCTCCCCCCCACCCCCAAACCCCATTTGCTTGTAGTTTTATTCCCTACAACCCTATGGCATACCAAGGAGTTTATCCATGAGTTTCTACTTTATTGATTTATACAAGGCAAGTAAGGCTGATAATAAATTGGTCGTACTGTGACCCTTTAATGAAGATCTTTGACAATAGAACAGAGCATTGCTGAAGCTAACCGTTGCACTGTGAGAGCATTTCTGGTTTTCATTCATGAACAGACAGGAAAGAGTTTGTTCTCTTGGAGGATATCCAAAGAAAATATTTGGGAGGTATTTAAAACTGATTAAATTATTCATTGTAAATAACTGACCAACGAATTTACAGAGTTTTTTTTGCACAATCCTGAAAGCTTGTAATTATAGTTGTCATGCTTTCAAGTTAAGTGGGACATCTGATGCAGAGTGCGTGTGTATCCTCCCAGGAAGAACAAGAATCTATTTCCTCAGGCAATATGGCTGTAAATAAATACAAGGTTATATATAACATTGTAGAAGGCAAGCAGACTCCTGCTTAGTCAGTGAGAAGTAAAATAAATAGGGAAGAACACTGGCTCTTTGGCAGTTTGTTTGTATGCTTTTATATTAATATGATATAATGAAGGTGCAAATGGCTTGGTAGAGAAGCTGTGCAAAACCAGGCACGTTCAGACCACAGAATTAAAATGTCTGATGAAAAAAGATTAATGCAAAGTATCTGAGCTAATCCAACATTTACTGGGAAAATTCAGGTCAAACCCAGGATTAGCGCTTTGTGTGCTCTACTGATAACCTTGATGTTTCCCTACTTATCTCTCTGTCTTTTGTAGTTACTTAAGCCCCATATTTTTTCTATTAAGGAAAAAAGATGCGTCTCTTACAACCGCTCCCCGTTCTGCTGGACTTTCAGGCAGAACGGTGCTAGCCTGGTGCCCTGAAATTCTCCAGGAGGAAACTTCAGATGAGGAGGTATCTGAGCCAGCACTCAACAGCTGTGTCTCTGGGTAAAATTCATCTGTGCAGAGCCTGAGTAATTAGATTTTTTGTTATGTGACATCTGAGCAGCAACAGCAGAGGAATGGTGAAGGAAGAGGGTAGATACTGTAAAAAAATTCAGATTCGTGTTTCAATTCCCAGACATATTTACTTCACCCAAGTTTCAGCTAAAATGTTTTGGTTATTTTATATACCACTATAGAAAAAAATATTTTTTTTTCCAATGCTAATAAGATCTTAATCATTCTGTTCAGCAGCAGTAGAAAATCTTTGCTTTCCAGCAAAGACTTTCTGTCAGGTGAGTATATCTTTGCTGTTGTGACAAAAAATTACCCATGTTTTGCTTAGATATAAAGCTGTAGAAACATCAGAATTAATTCTAAGAGAAAGAGAAAAGGATAAAATTGTGCTTTGAAGCAGAAAAGAAGGAGACACAAAGCAAACATTTCAGAGTGTTTATTTGACAAAAATAAACCCTAACATATGTAATTTTAGGTTGTTTTAAATGATTTTCAAATGTAAGTCAAATTCAACAATTAGATCCTCATGAAAGTGGAAGTGGGAAATATTTGAGGAAATGGAAGTCCTACATTTCAATGTATCTGAGGTATTTCGGTGTTTCATTTTGAAGTGATGCTTTCTTCTGAAATGGAGCAAAGACAATTTTTAAACATGTCCTCCCCACCACCCAGTCTAAAACCCCACTCCTCATACATGAAAGGTGTCATTGGTGGGCAAACCGTGTTTTCAGAGGAAACCTTAAATCTCTTTTCCCAACCCCTGTCCCATAAAATCCCCTAGTCTCAATATCCTGTGAGTCCTGGGGTGGGGACTCTGTGTAAGACTTGAGGCTAAATGAGGTAAAGACCCTTTCGAGCAAAGCAGGCCTGCTCACTCCTCTAGCGCTGCCAAACCCGGCTGAATTGCCCTGATAATCAAAGCTGTGGGTTTGTGCAGCTGGGGCAGCAAACATGCCAAACTCGCCCCATCATTTTGCATAGCCCGGCCAGCAGGAGGGCACTGCTTTCTCAAAGCTGGTGTTTGTCCTTTCTAGACCTGCTTCAAGCCAAGCACAGCTTCCAGTGCAGAATCCTATTAGAAAGGCATTACATTTTAAGCAGGTAGAAGAGGGACATTTTCAAGAGCAGAAAGAACAGTTAGATGTCCAAGTCTTACCAAAAACAACCCTTATGTTTTTCATTTGTCCTTTGTAAATCACTTTCCATGGGAAAATATTGAAATGAACAAATAGAGAAGGAAGAGAAGACATACTAGGATAGTGTATTTCCCTTGCCCAGCCTTTCTGCCTTCAAATAAAATAATAAATCAGAAAAGTGAAGGGGAATAATGGAAAAGGAAACAGAGCTTGAGCCTTCCCAGCAAGAGAGTGGAGCTGAAGGAGGAGGAAGTTGGTCGAAGCATTGAAAGGGAGAGGGATTGGCTTAAAAAAGACCTGTTTAGGTGAGTGAGAAAGAAGGAGTAATGCTGGCAAGGCTTGCCTGCCTTACACTGCCAGCAGAGGAGTTAATTTGACCTCAATGTGTGAAAGAAGAGCTGTGGTCAATCAAGACAGTACAAGACAGTTTTACTGATAAAAACACAAACTTAGCATTTTTAGAAAGGAGATCAAAGGAGAGCTAGGAAATTATTTATTAGACAGTTTAGCGTTAATCCCGGGGGAAAAGAAATCCTGGAAAAATTAGCAATCAAATAGACTTTTGCTACTCATACAGAAGATAACAAGGAGATGAGCAGCAGCCAACAGACTGTCAAGAACAAATTGTGTGAAAAACATCTGATTCTTTTCCTGTGACAGGGTAACATTTTTTGTTGATATAGGAAAAACAGTAGTTGGCATATTTCTTGGTTTCCTTAATGCTTTTTGACAAAGACTTTCATGATGTTCTCATCCGCAAGCTAGGGAAACCTGAGATTTCTGAAACTCTTATTAGATGGATACAAGATTGTTTTGAAAAACCATGCCCAGAGTAGATATTCAACCTGTTACCCTGGAAAGATGGGTCAAACAGGACTTTTAGGGAGTCCATCTGGCATCTGGTTCTATGAAATAGTTTATTAGAAACTGGAATGATAGAATAGGGTATATGCTGAGTACATGCGATGCAAAACTGTCAGGTGCTCCAGATGCTCTGAAGGGCCAGAGTCAAACTCAAAATGATCTTGATAAACTGGAGAAATGGTCTGAAAAAAATAATATACTATTCAGTAGGGATGACGACATCTAGGCAGAAAAAATCGGCTGCATCTGTGGAGGATGGGGAACAAGAAGTAGCCTTTCTCTAGAAGAAGATCTGGAGGTGGGGGTTTATAGTGAGTCAAAAAATGAGTGTGAGCCAGTAATGTTGTACTATTGCAAAACAGGCAACATATTGGGATATAGGAGGAGGATAGCTGTCTGGAAGATACCTGGAGAAATCCTTCTTCTGTTGCGGCACAAATAAGATCTCAGCTGCAATGCTTTGCCCAGTTTGGGGCAGTGCCCTTCTAGGAGGAGGTGGAAAACCTGAGGAAACAAATTTTGGGAGAGAGCAACAAGAACTATTGAAACCTGGAAAAAAAGGTCTGCAAGAGTACACCAAAGAAGCTGTTATCGCTCAGTCCAGAAGAGAGAAGACTGAGGGGGTGTGTTTGTAGCCTTCAATTTTTTTTGTGTGTTTGTAGCCTGTCATGTCAACAGTGGTGGCAAAAAGGAAAAGAATAATCTGTTCTCTCTGTCCACAGTGAGTAAATCAAGAAGTAAAGACCTTAAAATACAACAAAGGAGATTTGGACACTGAGGAAAACTTTCTGAGTGTGAGGAGAGTGAAACACTGGGGGAGACTGCCCCGGAGTGGCTGTGTAATCTCTCCTGGAGGCTTTCCAGGTTGGGTTAAACACATTTGTCCCCAGCAGCTTTGGTCTCCACGAGCCCATCCTGGGAGAGTGGGGTGACCCTGGGGGCTTCTTCCAGCCCCATTTCCCGTGTCACTGTGACACCTGCCCTGATGACGCTGGGTCCATGCTTTCCCGCTGAGCTCTGTGGTGGCCTGCCTCAACACCGGGCATTAACTGGGCTGGCACCATCTGGGGCATCACAGCACCTGTCTTCAAGCAGCATTTTAATGTTGTTATAAGCATTACCCGCTTCTAATAAGCGAATAAGGTCTCAAAGTGTCTCTTACAGTGCTGCAGAGCAATTTTACATCAAGTTAGGGTCTGACCTTTTGAATCCAGATGAGTTGTCAGGCTCTGAGCTAAGTGTACCTGACAGAGCTGCTTTTATGGTCCCTGAGATGCTTTGTGCTTCTGGTAGAATTAGGAATCTAATTCCTGGTAGTATTTCAGGTTCGCAAGGCTGTGTGTGAGACTTCTTTAGGATAGATGTCTCCAGGTAATACATTAAAAGAGCCCCAGTTACTAAGTAACCTCATTTCACATAATGAGGTTTATCTTTCTTATGTCCCATCTCCTAAATGTCTCTTGCTACATCTGAGAACAGCTGTGAGCTAAGAAATTGTGTATTCCTGAACTATTGCAATGGAGTATCCCAGTGAGCGCTTGACTACGCCCTTATCACTAGTGCCTTGTTGCTAAATCACTGTACAGCAGTCCACTGTTCTTTGAGCAAATATCACTTAGTGCTTCAAAAGGTCTTGTACTGTTTAGAGTGACCATATTTTAATTGACCAATTTCAAAAAGTTTATGGTCCGATAAAGCCAACTCGTAATGCATCCTCAATAACACCATAAATAAAATTGGTTTAAACAAGATTATTAGGAACAGTTATGTGCTTTAAACAAGAAGGGGGAAGGATTCTAAAGAGGTAAGGTGATAAAAGACAAAAAACCTAGTGCAATGAACTTGTGATGACATTTTAATTCAAGTATGCGCTGAGAAAAAAAGATGAGCTCACTTGCCATCTCTTCCCTGCCTTCATCTCCTGTATAGGCTCGGTATCTATGATTAACTCTGGCTTGCTATTGTGAATCCAAAGGAAAGTTTTATAACACACTTACAATTAGATAAGCATTGCACTGACATTTTTAAGAACTGTACAGCAAAATCATGCTAGAAGCAATCCAGGTGGTAATTATGTAGTCAAAAATCACTCCAGGCAAATTAAAAGACATCTTCCTTTCTGAGGCAATTGATGATTGAAGAAGGCTCCATTAATTTATTGTTTCATAGCCTACAGGTGACAGTATTTTTCACAATGTAGTTTGAACTTTGTTGTAAAGGATTTGGGAATGCTCATTTTTATTCTGTTTACAGGAGCTATAATTGTGCAGAGGAAAAATGTTGTTTAAAAATAATCTATTTTCACAGATTCTTTTGGTATCAAGTGAGTAGCTTTTTATTTTATCACTTTTACGTGCCGCTCCAAATCTTACATGTATGTATCAAAGAAAACAAAAAAGAAGGAAAAGTTTTTTTAAGGTAATGCCAGTGGTTAAGGTGACTTGAGCCAAATTAAAACAAAAAAAGGCTAATATATAGTAAGACAGCAAATGTCAGTGGCTTGTACTAGGAAATATGGATTTATTAAGATAGGATCTTTGCAATGACAATTTGGCATTCAGTCAGATCAATCTGGAATTTCACAACCAACAGCAAAGAAAAATGAGAAGTTTTATCTTCATTGGGAGTCATGACACACATACTGTGGGATATTGCAATATCTCTGAGGGCTTTGCATATTGCCAGCAGGTTCCTATAAAAATATTAGGTGAGTATTCAACTACTCCATAATGTGTGACTAATATCACTGAAGATGTGGTTTAGTGCTGTACAGCCCATATGACACTAATACCATAGTTTACATATGGTGAAATGAAGCACTGAGTGAAAACTGTAATGAAATGTAATGTGGACGAATAATGTTCACCATCTGGGTAGGACAGGAACGAGACATCCATGCGACTGACTGAGGCTTAGTCACCTTATAAGGAAATTAGTATTTATGAGTTCACTTCTTGGCACTTAATACCATTTATCTCATTCACCTCTACCTAATCTAGATATAGATATATTGCCCTCAGTTTATTTTAAAAAAGAGGAAAGCTTTTCCTGATTTATATACAATTTTTCTTGATTTATATACAAAACCAAGAAATTCGTGATACCGTATGACTGCAAACACAATTAAAAGTCAGTGTATTTTGGGAATTTGCTACACACAGAAGATACAAAATAGCTGAACTGTCTTTCATGTCTTCCCCACAAAGGACAAGTATTTTCAAAATGAGTAATGTGCTGTCTTTCTTGGCCACAGAATATAGCTGATTCTTTAGTTGTTTTAGCTGGTAACCAGCTGACCATTAGCAAAGCAGAAAACAGAATTAGGAAATAAATCACTGATAATTTGTGGACATGAAAAGAAAACCTATATTTAGACTGAAAGATTTACTTTGAAGTGAAAGATATAAAGATTCACCTAGACTTTGAATAATCAGAATATGCTCGTGTTAGATTGTTGTTGTGCTTTTTTAGTAGATAGTGAATGAAGTGTTGATGTAATGGGATCTTGACAAGAACTTTCACAATGGTGCTTCTGAATGCATTCTCTAGCTTTGCATATTTGGCACATTGGGGAAATGTTTATCTACATTATCGATAGCCCAGAATGTTGCTGTCTTCTGTCCCTCAGCGTACGCTTCTCTCCTGTCCTACACATCTCCTAACCCTGTGGGGCAACAGTTGAGTTGAATCTTGATTTTACTCAGTTGTTAGCCTGTACACCTGCTGCCTTGTCTCCTCTTAGTTCTTCTGCATTTTATTAGTTTAGGTGAGTTATACACTGCATATTTTTCTGCCTTGAATTTACTTTTGTTTCATCTGGTTACTCAGCAGCCTCACATTGAATGCAGCCTTGCCATTAAAAGGTGGCTGCTCTGCCAAGTACAACACAGTTTTACAACTTTGTGGTTAATCTTCAGCTCCTGTATCCTGTGCAGTGTTGTTCAGAAGTGTTGCTGTATCTTCCTGTCTTTATTTTTGAAAAAAAATTTTGAAGCAAATTGCCCTGAGGGTATTTAGCTATAGTTTGCTACATTTTAGCACACATACAAAAGTAGCCCAAGATCTTTTTTCTTACCATACTGCTCCCTAGGAAATCTCTGATTCAGGAATATTAATGGTGTTAGATTTAGAGTACAGTTACAACTGTATTTTATAGAGATGGCAAGTATGACTATTAATGTAGAAATGAACTTGTTAAAATATATATATATATATAAAATATATGTTCATATGCAGAAAGAGAGGCAGAAAAATCCTTATTCTGCACATTCACTTTGGTTTGGTTTTCTGATTAATTTCCTATGGGTAGAACACAGACTTATAGTAGATGATTATTATTCTCCAGTCAATTTTTTTTTTCCTTTTAACCAGCTGGGTCATAATTGCTTTCATTTAAAAAAATGTCAGTAGTGCAAGTTTTCTCTGGAGGCCAGGTATGCAAACACCTCTGGTTGTTTGAAGAAGACTGCTGAATCAAACACAATGTGGTTGGAGTTCCCTGGAGCACCACAATCAGGAAAATGCCTGATGCTAGCATTGGTAACATTATAATATCTTAAATGTCATTAATTCAAGCAATGAATGTGAAACATTTTAGTTGGTTGTAAGAGACTTAAATGATTTCTTCCTGTAATGCCAGAGACAGGTACAGCCCTGGCCCCAGGGAATGAACCACAACAGGGAAGGCAGAGATGGGAGGCAGTGTGAGTACAGAGGGGATAACAACTCTCCAAGTTTGTCTCATGCGGTGTTGTTCCACCACTGCTTTTCCGGGAAAGAGAGGTAGTGAAAGGGTAAACCGAAGATACCTGTTCCCAAGAAAGCTTGGGACAAAGTAAAAGGTGTGAGACTGGAGGAGATTAGTCGTAACCGGGTGAGAGAGAGGCACAGGGGAAAGCAGGGAAGACAGCAGAGGCTGCAGTTGGGAGAGAAAATTGAAGGGCTCTGTTTAAGGTGAACACAGATGCAGCAATCTTTATAGACTATAAAGAATTATTTAGGTAAGGCAAAACTAGAAAAGACTCTGCAAATCTCTAATGGGACCTAGCAAAGCTAAGTTAATGGGCAGCATGATGACAGATGAAATTCAAAGTAGATAACCCCCAAGTTAGTTGTATATTGAGAGAAACAATTTGAATTATTCACAAACAGCTACCTGTTAAGTGACTTATAATTACCATTTTAAAAGTACTTTAAAGCATGTTTATTTTTCCTGGTCATTAATTCCATGGTTTTCAAATAAGAATCTGAACTTTACAGTGAGGATACCGGAACCTTGGCCTTAAAATCCCAAGTGGAAGTTGATGTTTAAATGAGGAGCCTGCCTCTGATGCAGAATTCAGTGAATTCCAGGAATCTGGCCTACTAGAATAATTGATGTATAATGCAATGCCAAATGTAAGATAGTATGCAATATTCAGAAACCTGTAGGCCTAAAACAATAAGCTAATGTAGAATCCTAGTTCAAAAAACGTATTTCTTAAGTTCTCATTTATAGCTTTCAACCAATGTGAAACAACAGCAACCAGAATGACAGAGTTGGCACAGGAGTCCTGGAATCCTGCAGCTGGAATCCATAATTAAGTAATAATTAAAAATAAATAAGTGTGTTATCCTTTTATCTTATACCTTTTGTCTGTAATTTTGGAGAAGGCATTCTGGTACTAGGAATTCATTTTACTTACTATAATCAGTAGAGTAACACACTGGCAAGCAAATAATGGTAGTCTCTGATTTTCTCTGCTTTCTACTGCAGCGTGAGACAGAAATATGTTTTACACAGATTCACTACATAAGGATTTCCCTGCATGCCAGGAGACCACGACAGTGCTGTCGGTGTGCTGTACAAATTGGAGAACAGACTTTTGGCCTGGTTATACTAATCCCAGAAGTACTGTTTTCCAGCTGTTATAGCAGAAACAGGGGTTTTATTTCATTAAATATTGCACCTAAATATCACTTGGCATATTGGAATATTTGTGAATGGCATACAGCTCACCACCTGCTGGAACAATTTTTCTGAATACTGATTTTAAAATGTAATTAATAGATAATTTTAGTGGTGCAATTATATGAAGATGTTTTTGTTTTGTTTTGAAGTAAATTAATTTTATGATGAAACCTACATTCATGGTTTTAGCATTTAAGAGTTCTGTTTGTACCTGGGTATAAGACTTAAATAGTGGATTAAATACACAGCATATTTCACTGCTACTTTCGCAATGACAAGTCCATTTCCAGTATAATCTAAAAACCTTCCTATATTTATATGATGTCTTGTAAATAAGCCATCTCCAGAATGTCTTAGAGAATTAAATATGATAACTAAAGCAATATACAATACAGAAAATAGAGCTGCGAAGGCATTGTATTGTAGTTGAACAAATTAAAACAGATTAATTAAAAGATCAAAGATAGAGGCAATGGGATCAAGTGTGTTTTAAGGGAACTAAAAAGTTGGAGAATAAGTGAAATGGGGATGAGGAAGTCTGTAGGTGAGTCCAGAGTGGGTGGGGACAAGCTCTAAAGAGGGGGAGCTACTGAAAAAAGCCTAGGTAGCCCCAGAGGTGACACACAGCAGGGTAAAATTTAGCAAAGCAAGTGTGTACATGATGGGAGGGCAGGGCGGAGGTAACTCAGGCAGTTGCCGAGGGCCACAGGAGGCAGAAAACACAGATTTTTTTCTGTGCTTGTACCAAAGTCCTGGAGAAGCAACCGGGCTGGTGGTGGCAATGCTGAGGGAGATGCTGTGGTGCGGCAGCAGCAGCCCCTAAGGGCTGTCCTTGCAGACAGAGGTTGCTGGTCCATGCCATCATCCCCAGGGCACCAGCCAAGCAGCAAGCCCCAGTGCTCCCAGTTTTGGGAATCCTCCGGCTCTGACTCAACCCAGCTCATTGTCGCAGCTGGGCTGGTGTTACTCTGGGCCAGGGCTGTACGACATCATCACAAGGTCATTGCGAGGTCTTTGCTATGTGTGACAGCTTGTTTCTTGTCACTAGTGGATAATTCGCCCCCAGAATGACACTGTCATCTTCACTTTTTAAGCAATATTACTTGGGACTGAGCTGGTTAACAAGGAGTGGCACCATTAACAGCAGGACCAGGCACTTCTTGGGGAAATCTGGCTACTTGCCAGAAAGACCATTTGCCCATGGTTTGATTCTTTTTTTCTTTTTCCTTGTCAAAACCACAATTCGACATTATTATGCCATTCACATGAACTAGGTCAGGGTGAAACCATAAACGTGTGCATTTAGAGCAAATTACAATGTGTCAGTGGTGCTACGTGATTTATTACAATGTGACATTGCTTATGCTGTAACTCTGCTGAGGAATAACGACTCTTCAGGAATGAAACATGATTAACGAGCTCTCAGACTAGAAGAGAATTTTCTTAACAAAACATAGAAGATAATCGCTGGAGATCTTGCTTCTATTTGAAGCATTCCCCTATTTGTGGGGAGGAGATTTCATCCTCTCAACTTAAGAAGGTGGGAGACTTTTGTAGACACGTGTATAAGTGAAACACATTATCAGACATTCACCTCTGCTGCTGCTGCTGTTGATTTCTAAGAGTTTTGCAGTAAGTTTTCAGTTTCTTGTGATTCCAGGTGAGTATGGTAAGAAAATGTTGTGAATGGAATTTACATCTGTTCTTAACTTTGCTTCAGTTTTTGTGTTGTATTATCAAAATGAATATTTAATATGAGAATAGTTTATTCTTGCTGTCTGCAACATTATACACTGCAAGTAGTTGTATTTAGCATAACATCATCATAATTTCAGAACTGCTAGATACATAACTAAAGTGTAAGACAGTTTAAGGAATTGTCTTTCATAATGTATTAGTAAACATAAAAGCAGGGAAGGATTTTATCAATAAGCTAGTGAGAAAAAATTAGAACTAAACAAAATAAAAATGAATAATTACATAAGTAAAACTGAAGAAAAAAATAGTTTGGGAAAAGTTGAACTCTCTGGGGGTTTTTTTTGTTTGTTTGTTTGTTTTTTTTTTAATAAATTCAATATTCCTTGTATTAAGTATCTAGAAATTAAATGTTTTAATCTTTTTCAGCAAGAAAAGGAAAACTACTGTGTTTCACAAGTCATGTAGCAACATGTGTCTGACCTAGCTATTTGCAGAGGTGCTGTAAGTTTAGCTACAGTACTAGCCATGGAGACACATGTAGGCTGATGAGTCCCCAAACTACTTTCTCTGCAAGCTCTATTCCTCCCTCCAAGTGCTGTG
This sequence comes from Apteryx rowi, assembly GCF_003343035.1. Lineage (NCBI taxonomy): Eukaryota > Metazoa > Chordata > Aves > Apterygiformes > Apterygidae > Apteryx > Apteryx rowi. Next base: position 721,365 of record NW_020450679.1, on the reverse strand, counting down.
TAGGTTGCTACAGCTTTCTATTTCTGTTTTTGCCATTGTGGGTTTCTTTTTTTGCTGGAGTTTTGTTGAGGTCGGAGGTAACTAGTGTTCTTCCTATCAGCACCTTCTGTCTGCTAGGCTTCAAGCTCCTTTGAATAAGCTCTAGCTAATCTCCCACTTCCCCTTCGTGTCGTTACAGAAGATGGGAAAGTTTCTTCTGTCGTTTTGGAGTCTATCTGCTAAACGGTATGGTACTGGGCAGCGTCTTGCTGGCCTTCTCTGGACCTGGATTGCCTGTGTCAGACCAGCTGAAGACTAGGGCTCTACATTTATCTGGTGCAGATATGGTACAGCTACTATGCAGCTGCTTCACCGTTGTCTTTGCTTTTGTCTCTATCAGTTTTCTGTGCCAATAGCTATCTCCTGTTGTCACATTCACTGCATTTTAGAGTACTGCCTTTTTTTGTTGTGTGGTTATCTGAGGATTTTACTTGGACCGGCACGTGTGTGTGTAGTGGCAACGTGGTGAACTTTTCTGTCTTGAGGTAGTGGTCAGCCTGCCTAACTGGTACTCTGTGAGCTGTTCCCATGGCACGCACCTCACAGCTTAGCACACCACCCTGCCAGCAAAACAGCCCCACTTCTCTGCCCTGTGCTGGGCTGCTGTGCAGTTCCTGAGAGTTTGCAGTGGAGTGGTCCAGCTTTAGCAGATGATGATTCCTTCCCACCTGTCTTGCCTTTGCCACTAAGCTCTTTTTATAGCTGAATGTCCAAGTGAAGATGTTGTATGTGCAAATTTCCATCTAGGGTGGAATTGCTTTATTCTATTGTATTGTATTTTTGCTTATTGTTTGAACGTAGTACACTGGATAGCACAACACCTACTTTCTGTTTATATCTGATAACACTAGCTAAAGGATCACAAGCCCTTTAACTAGCCCATGTCTCAGAATTTGGAGGAGTTTTCAGCTGTGATTATATTCTTCCCGTCACTGAAAGTGAACAGACCTATTCCATTTTCTTCCTGACTGATGCATCCACCCTTCTGCTCTGTTCCACAACTCGCACTGTGTGAGACAGGCATATGTTCGTGCCCCAGGACTGGTAACCAGAAATATTGCTTTGCTTTTCTCTGTCTTTCATATGAAATGCTATTCATCTCACGATGAATATTAATTCTTAATTCTGCTGGAATAATATATCAGTCCTCTGAGACAAAATCCAGTCTTGAATGGGCAGCTCATCACTCACATAACAGCAGGAGGTGCAGGAGATATATTTTGCCACTTGCAGTCTGCCTAGTCCTTGAGTGTGAATAATTCTTGAGTGCCTGTAGTAACTCACCCTTTTCACTATTTTTCTAGATTTCCTGAGTCTTCAGTCAGGCATGTTAAGTTATTGTTGGGAGCTGAAATCTTTATCTTCTGTGCCAAAGAAGTATCTGTGTGGTGCTCTAGAAAGTATGTGCTGTTTGGGATTTCTGCTGGCAGTAGTGATTAACTTGTTTTCAGTCTGTATATAACTCCTCCTATATAGTCAGGACTGCTGTTAAATGATCTGCGCCACAGGCACTGCACCAAGCCTGCTGTGGTGACCTCTCAGGCACAGCAGTGCAGCTCTGGCTAGTTCACGGCGAAGTTCTTCACTAATAATCCTGAAGTAATATGTTAGGATTACTGCTTTTTTCATTTCTTTACTTATCCAGTCAAATGCCTGTTCCTGGATCTTTGGCCATCCCCACTGTGTGCTGTTGCGTGCTAGCTGCTTTGTGCACCCTCAGGGTCCAGTAAGCTGTTTGAAGGAACTGGAGGGATAACTGATCATTGCTTGAGTCCTTTTGCCTCCTGGGTCTGAGCATTTCCAGGATGACTCAGCTGGAGTTTCTCAGATGTCCATGGTTATTTGATATTTGATGGATAGAGAGCTTCCTCTAGTATTCTGCTCCAAATACGTGTTAAGAATTAAATGTAACTTAATATCATGTTCCTGATTGCCTCTATCTCAGCTCTCTTTCTCCTAAAACAAAAGTGTCCTTGCCTGAGGTTTTGATGCCTGGTTCAGGTTACACTTCACCACATCTAGACCCTGGCTGATGTTTACAGCTGATCAGTCAACAGTGCCTTTGACCTGTCTGTCAAGTATACTGAGGTGACTGATCACCTTCTCTGTTATACTAGGCCTTCCCAGTGCCACAGGAAGTGGATCATTTTGCCCTTGGGTAAATGGGCTTGCGCCTCCTTCGCTGGTGGTACTAAATAGGAATTTGTAGTTAGTGGTCTGGGCAACAGTTTTAGACCTGTGAAGGTCTTCTGTTTGCCAGAGGGTTTCCTCCCTACTGTTAGGCTGCTGACTGTTTCAGCAGGCATGGTATCTTTGCAGTCAGCCAGTTTCTTTGTCAGTGACCCCTCTGCAGGTAACATAACCATGTGTTTCAAGAATCTTGGGGCAGCAGAAAGGGAAAACAGAGGATTTCTTGCTTGAGCTCTAAGTATCCAGCACCTTGGGAGCACCGTGTTGCCGTCCTCTCCCAGTACAGTTCTCAGACCCTTGGCTTACTCTGCACTTCTGCCCGGCAATGAGGAGGATGGATGTCCTTCACGTCCACTTCTATAGACTCTGAACACCATTCATGGATATCTTAGGGGCCATGCATTTGCATAGCAGCCACAGATTGCTTTTATGGCATAATAATGGCACTTGACCACACTTCTTCAGGCTCATGGTGCCATTTAGCAGTGTTGCAGGAGATTTCATTGCAGAGGCTCCTCTGTCCAGCTGGAACTGAATTGGTCATTGATCTAATAACAAAGTTTCAAATTTAGCAGTTGAATTGCTGGCAGCTTGCTCAGTAATGCAGGATACTGAGTCACTGAATTTGCTACATTTACACAGCGGATCTCCCTCATTTGGAAATGATGGTGTTGGTGTAACTGTGATTTAGATTGGAAAGGGAGAGACTGATCAGTCACACTGGCCAGTGTGGAGGAAGGGAGGAAGCTATACTTTTTCCATCCCTTTCCAGGTGAGTCTGTTCCTCTTTTCTAATTTCTGGGCTCCATTAGTTTAAGCCTGATCTCCTTGTGCTGTACTACTAGCGCTCATCATTTTGATTTAGTCCTAGGATAGCTCAGCTGGCCTTACTATTTGGAAGCATTTCTTTAAGTTTAGATCTTTGTTTCACTGTGCTGTCTTGTAAGCTGGAAACTTGCTATCCATAGAAGCTATTGTCTCTAATTAAATGATTCCTTATGTTTCTAAGGTTACCTGTAGCATGGAATTTACAAGTTTATAATGAATGTCTATTCACTATACTGAATATTTCCCTTATTTTTTTGTGGGGAGGAGGGATGAAAAATCCAGTATGTAAGTAAAAACATAGCATTTCCTTTTGGTTTGTTTGGTTTGTTTAGACTTGGTTTAGTTGAAAATGCTGCTTTCAGCACCATGAAGCGTATTTACAGGCCCATGCTCTTGCACATTGTCGAGAATTAACCAGTTGTGCTCTCCTTACCAGACAGCATCCTCCCTGGTGTGTTCATGTATTGCCCACCTGTTCTGAACACTGACACTATCCTAATGAAGGACCAAAGGACCAACACTCAGTTTCCATTTACTTTCAAAATGAGACAGATGCTTAACCATCCTTGTAATCTTCAAAAATCCCCTCTGTGTGCCTTTGCCTGTTTAAAAAGGACAGTGCCACTTAGGCTGACTTCTAAATTAAAGCTTTTGGGGCATTATTATTTGTAAACCCCAGTATAAATTAAAAAATATAGAATAATTATACAGAATGTCTTCATTTTTAACGTACTGGCTCTACTGCATGCCAAAGCGCAGACAGGCCAGCACTGGTTTTATCCTTCAAAAGTACAACAGGTTCACAGCACTGTGTGAGGAATTGTGAAACAGCTTCCACTTCTTCTCCTGGCTGTTTTTGATGGTTAAGCTGTAAGTTTTACAGAAGTGCCAAGGCAGGGGGTAAGGTCTGATCTCTCGCCTTCACTTTCCTTCACTGCCAACTACTCCTGCTTCACTGCTGGACCACCAGTCCTGTCCTGTTTAGGGATTTTCTGCTTTCAGAGTGCTTTGTTTACAAGTTGTGATGTTGAATTTGTGTCATCTGATGCCTGTTGAAGATATGATGTTGCCTTTCAAGGAAGTGGGTTTATTCCATTTGTGTAACAGCCCTTGCCTTGCCGGTCTTTTATTGACCGGTTCCCATCTAGGTTGTTTCCCTTGTAAGCAGTGGTGCTTCCGAAGTAATTTGCAAATACTTTTTACAGGAAGAAACTGTTGCTGAAGCTGAGTGAATGAGAAGCATGCCACAGCTTAAGCAAAATGCTAGCCAAATGAAAGGAAACAGAGGAAGGAAAGAAAAAAAGCACAAAGCACAGGAATGATGCTTTGTGTCCTTACTTAACTCAGCTTACTCGTGAACACAAATTAGTCTCAGCTTTCATAGACGTGTCTCCTGCACTCGCTAGACAGCAGTGTGATTTAGCGCCAGTGATTCTCAGCCCTCGGCTTTTCTCTGAGCTAGAAGGAGCTGCATGGAGACCTCTTGCAACTTAATTGCTCTTGGGAGGCAGAAGGGGGGATTGAACTCTATTTTTGCAGGCAGGAGGCAAGGGCTGAATGGGTTTATAGACCAGTGAAAATGGTTATAGAGGGATATTGGTAATGCCTAATGCTGCTCACCATCTTGCCTCAGTCTCTTCCAGTGACATATGGTGCTTTTCAAGTCTAGTATTAACCTTTCCATCTGTAAATGAAGATGAATCGAGAACATAAAAGTTAATCTCGGATGGTTCTGAGTAGCAAAGCTGAATGAAAAGGAGTGGCTTGAGTCCTTTACCTCTCTTTTGGTGTTTCTTCCTCATTTCTACAAGTTCTGTGCCCAGATACAGTATGGGTCTAGAGTTTAAAAGTATATGATGTGCTGCTGCAGTGACTGTTGCAAGGTGGTAGAGCTGTTAGTTGCTGATGATCTCTTTGGAAGGCTCTTCTGGGGCTTCCTGCGACAGATATAATTGTCATCAAGACAGACCCAAAAACTGAGCAATGTGCTTTCTCAGACAAGCAATAACTTCTGAGAATGATCTGCCTCTTGTGACGTGAAGAAGTTGATATTTCAAATTCCTGCTTGTTTTTCACAAATCTTAACCTCTTTTTTTTGTCTGGAGCTTTGTAGAATTTAAAAGTCTTATCCTCTATCCTCCTAAAAAATCTACAGTTTCACTTCTGTTGCATGAATGTGAATTCCTGAAGTAGCCTTTTGGCAACATGTTCATGTATTTTTTTTCCCACTTATCTGAAAGCTTGTACATGGTTTCAGGGCTAGGAACTGAATTTCTGTGTTAAAATCCAAGTGGGAATATAGCACTGAGAATAAGGTGGGTTTTGTTATTTCCTATCTTTTCTTTTTTCTTTCTTTTTTTCCCCAAGGACTGAAGATGGCAAATGTTGGTTTTCTTACCTGTCTTAAATAACCTTGAAGGCTTCTGGGCTTTCCTTAAATGCAGAGGAAACTGTCACACTGGAAACTGTCAATCTCTAAGATTTGGGAAGTCCTAAGGTTGGGTTTTCTGGAGTGTGATTTGTGTCACAATTCTTAAAAAGACCCTTATTCAAGACTGAATATGGAGAATAGTTAACTAGTTCATCTATTTATGTCTCCTTACAAAAATTACTGTGTAAAAGAACAAATTTACCCATTGAAACACTGGAGGTAGAACTCAGTACAGAACCATATTTGCACCAGCTTAGATGTTTGTGCACTGAATCCCACTTATCTCCCTGCTCAACAAACTTTTTTTTTTTTTCATTGTTTAAACTGTGTGCTGCAAAATACACTTCTCTGGAACTACTTGTGCATTGGAACCAAAGTGGACTTTCTTTAGGGAGCAGGGCACTGCAGATAAGAGTGATCCTTCCCTGGAGAAGAAGGCAAAATGTCCTGAGCTCTTAGACCAGTTATTTAGGAGCAGCATTGTTGCTCTGAGGGCTGGGAGCAGAGATGAGGACTATTTCCTACCCAGATTTCCTCTCATTCATACCTGTGACTCTGGTGTCACAAAGAAAACAGTTTTTTCCCCAGAAGTCCTATGGGTAAATACAAAGCATATGAATTCATTAAACCTTGACAAAGATAAAGCAGCACTACTGTTTGTGTGCGCTGCCATTTTAAAATTTCTGATTTCTTTCATTGTCTTCATGACCTTGTCTGGTTACCTTCAAAATAATTTGATATAACTTACTATATTTTACCATTACCATGACTGATATGGTAGGTAGGTCAAGTAAAAAGTCTTTCCTGGGTAGTCATTCAAGGTAAAAAGGGTGATATTAGACACTGTACCACATGAATCTCAGCGTGTTTTTTTCCTTCTCTCCATTTAAACCACAGAGCATTTCCTCTTTGAAGCTTTAAGGTCAAGCAACTTTCCGAATTAAATTTGACTGATTGTGTTAAAATCAACTCTGTCTACGTCAGACATTTTAATTTTGCTTCTACAGATACTTCTGTCTGGAGAGATAAAATATTAAACACATAATGAATAATGCAGCTGTCTCACAATACTGTGATCTTTATGTGAATAAGGAAGTCATAAATTGCTTGCGTATTGAACTGGCGCAACGCTTGCTATTATTTCTGCAGTGACAGTTTATGCAGTGACAAGTTGCATGATGTAATGTTGAACATAGTATGTTTTTTAGAGGAGAAATGGTACTTTCCGGTCTCCCACTGCAGGAACGGGGATGCATTTGTCTGCTCTCTACAGATGATACTGTTTTGTGGAAACCCAAGGTTTAACGTAGCCCTGAGGAGCAATGTGCAGGGTAGAAGTCAATACGAGAGATGTCCACTGGAAATTGCATCTTGAGGCATGAAAAGAAAACTGAAGACGCTTTAGGTAAAGATCCATTCATTAAAGATCTTTGGCTTCAAGACTCTTTCTTTGGGGATACAATGCTCTTCTCTTCTCTATCCTGCTGCTTGATAACAATATCTCAGCTAATATCAAGGTGGTTCTGCTTTGCTGTGTTAGTGCTGTGCTCCAGGTACCACCACTGCCATTTCCTCCTTACTTTTCCTCCCTCCTTTCACTAGTATAACTTGGTCTGTTGGATACAGTTAGGCCACTGAAGATGCTGATTTTGTCTCTTAATTCTTTCTTCCATGAATATTTTTACCTTCGTTTTTAGACAAAAGCAGCTATTTCCATATTTTTTTCTGAAAATGTCTCAGGTGCTGAAGATTCAGTTACACTGAAGCTATGTCCTCTACTCTTTAACAGAGGCAGATTTTCATTTCCATTTGCCTTGCTGAGGACTGGGCCCTAGTATGGAGCATTTCTTCTTTAAAGAAAAAACTTTAAAATGGGAGAATTTCACTTTTAAAATTAATCACCATGGCAACATCTACAGTGAATTTCCAAACATAGAAAGTTGCCTTTAAGAAGCATGCTCCTCTAAGAGAAAGGTGAGTTTTTACAGCATCTAATAATGTTCCCAGAGAATTTAAGATTTTACAAGAATCAGAAGAGGGACTTTATATGCAGAAAGGAAAAAGTTATATTATCCCAATGTCGTTTTTTAAAGATGCTGCATGCTAACTAATCTCATCATAGTGCTTGCTTAAAATAGACTTGGAGGACTAGATAGAGCCTGGTGGTAATACTTGTGATAAGATGTCACTAGACATCATCTGGGTGAATTTATAGTTAAGGATTTGCCAATATTTCTCTCATACTTAAAATAATTTTTCTCCTTTTCCTAGTTTTGGGCTGCCTTTTCATGCATTTCCAGAATCGTACTGGGAAAGACTTCTTTTTTTAATCAAAAAAGAAAGGAGGAGAGGTGAGAGAATAGGGGAAAGAGAACCAGTTCCTTGTTTATTAAAAGAAGAAAATCCCTCACATATTGCAGTTCAGAGAAATGTGACTTTAGTACTTGTTTCTGTGTTCCTCTGATTTTTCTCAGTCCTCAGCTGAATTGCTTAGTATCCTATTATGCTTAATATCCTATTATCTGTGTGCAATAGATCCAAGGAATGTGGAATTTCCTTTCCACTGGAAATTCCCCAGTGAAGATATTGCGCATCACATGAAAACTTGACATTTTCCCTGGAATGGGAGCTTGGGTGTTTCATTCTGAAATCATCATCTTCATGATAATAGCTCTTCAGAATGAAACTTGTAATGTCCAAGAGTGTGCAGCTTCTCATTCTGTGAGAAGGAGCTTAAAGACAGAGAGCCCTGGTTTCAGTGAAGTCTTCAGATGGTGTCAAGGAGGCTGATGGACTAGCAGGAGATAGCCAGTTTTCATCAGATTGCAAATATACCATGGAACATGTTCCTCAAAAAATTTCCAATCTGCTCTGCTTAAGGTGAATATGACGATTTGAAAGACTGTCTGGGTATGGGGGAGTGTTCCTGCACTAGAGTGTAGAGAGCAGAAGGGCAGGTCAGTAGACAAGTTTCCTTTTCTCCTTCCATAGCATCTTGTTAATGCCGTCTGTGAGTGTAATCACAGCCTGGGCTGTTTGCGCTGCCCGTGGGGGTGATAAGGGGTTGCCTCGAACCACTGGTGTCTGGAGTGGGCATGGTGGGCTTCAGCCATGTGCTCGCCTCCAGATTTTGTTTCGCTGTATTGCCACAGTTCATCTGTATTTCACTAGTCTTCAGCTTGGAGAAAGCAAGCCAGTTTGGTTGGAATTAGGACCAGCTGGTGCTGTCAGCACTCCACATATATTTCTCTGTGCAATGCTCATCTAGAAGAAACAGGTTGTAAAGCACCTCTAGTTATGGGAAAGTTTGTGGAAGGCATTTTTTTTTTCTATTAATGTAGCAAGTCATTTAAAAGTGACAGCCTTAAGTTCAATACCTCAATAGTTCAATTAAAGGTAAACGTAGTTAAAAATAAGCTCAATTACTGAATTATTCATATTATGTAACATCTCTAGAAAAGTTTAACTTTTGGAACAAACTTAGCTGTAAAACTAGTAGCAATTATCTGATGTGTGCGTGCCTTTAAGATGCCTCTGCAGTGATATTTTTACTTCCTAGGAACTGTGGGTAAACAAAAGCTTGCCTTTTGTGCTTTGTAATGGAAGATAGGATCAGTGTAATCTGAAGGGTCTTTTTTCTTTGTGAAGTGTCCTGTTGAGAACTTTATTGTAAATTTGGAAGTCAGCTGAAGGCTTGACAGGGTTTTTGGTCAGCGAGCAGCTCAGCAAGCAGTACGTTTTACAGAGCTGCCATTTACATCACGGAGACATGGGATTGTATCTGTAAGAAAGCTGATAGCAGGTCATACCAAGTGATTGCAGGCTGAACAAGAATCTTGAGGGGAAAAAAAAGGAAATAACTGCATTGTTATTCACTGTGACAGAGTTTCTGAAAAATTGGCTGAAGGACTGACCTTACGCTGGCTGTCAGATACTTTCCTTCCCCAACACTCCTGATAGATGAAATTATAGCTAGGTCAAAATATTTCGCATGCCTTCCATCAGAATGTAGGAAAACCGAGTCCATATGCCTTTTACCTAGAAAGTTAGATTTGGGATTTGCAGCTATCAAAGGTACATCTTGATTCGTATGTTTTTACAGCAGGCAGTATGTGTTCAGTTCTATAGAAAGAGCAAACAGTAGCCTTCACACTTCATAAACAGCAAGTGTAATTGTAAAATTGAGGAGATGAACTGTTGCATAGTCTAATAAAAAGATAGAAAATAACTTTGTCTTATGCTTATACACTCCTGCACTTGTATAAATCAGACAGAAAGCAGTCAGGGAATTATCACTTTGCATAAATTAAGAACATTTATTGTCTTTGTATAAAGTATAAAACTGAATTTGAATTTAGTGTCAAGGAGAATAATCACTGATTTCTAAATTGTGGATGTTCACAGAGATTGGATTAAGTAACTGCTCTTTTTTTTTTTTTTTTTTTACTGAAGATAATATATAAAAAATTTTGATGTATACAATTAAATTCAAAGAAAGAAAAAGCAGTGAGGGAATAGACAAGACCATCAAGTGTCTTGAGCACATATGGACAGCAATTTGTAGAACTTAAGAATTCTTATGAACCATCATTTATTTGGTCCAGTATTTAGCTTCTGTTGTATTTACTTATAAAACAGATTGTTAATTGGGAAAGCTGAGAAGAAAAACAAATGAAGGTTCAAGATTGTAGATGATGGAATTTCTTTCAACTTGATTGGTTTGGATTTATTTTTTAAAAGACCAACTGAAGACCCATCATTGAAAAATGCATCTTGTGAGGAATGAATTTGTGAGTTGCACAGGAAGGAGCAAAATCAAAAACCAATAGTTTATGAGAAAAAAGAGAGAGTGTAACAATTATTTCCTTACCATGGCTTGATCACTGAAGGAGCTATCACTGGCTATTGTCAGTAGCCATAAAATGGAGAATATACTTAATTTTCGGCAAGCAGAGATGTCACATAAGGGGACTGAAAACATGAACATTATCAGGAATTGAGAGGAAATACTGTCTAACATAGATTACGTTTTTATCTAATGTTCATTTTCTCGCAAACCTTCATCCCTTCTAGTCCTAACTCATCTACTTCATTCACTCTTAGGCACATAATATACTTTATTGACTGAAGCATTAAAATCATCTTTTGAAATCTGTTTCTAGAGTGCTGTTAGTGCAATTGTAATTAAGACTGCTGTGTTCCATTAATGGCCTTTCGTAAGCAGGCTCGTATTCCTATGTAAATGAAGAAAAGTGTTTCTGGTTGGTGGTTAGTTCCTCATGCCAAGTTAACAAGAATAGTATTTCTAAACCCAGCCCTTTCTGGATTTAGGCTTGTGTTCACAAAGGTGTTAGAAGAAAGAAATGAATCCAGTGGGATCCAGGATTTTAGGTGCCTTTTTGCTTCTGGGGCTTAGATCTAACATGAATAGGTACACATTGCTCTTTTATTCAGGGAATATATAGGGCAGCTATCTGTAATTATGTGTAACTAGGCATTCACCCAGGGAAAGCATGAGGGCTGGAGTGCTGTTTGTTGTTTTTTTGGTGTGGGTGGAAGGGTTTTTTGTTTGTTTGTTTTATTTTTTTTTTTAAGGATTTTGCATTTGGAAGGCTTTGATTTTATTTTTTTTTCCATTGATTAGGATGCCCCTCAGTATTCTTTCCTTTAAGTGCCCTGCTTATGGACTTTATTGTTCTCTTGGTTTCTACACACTCTGCTGCTCCTGTGTATGAGTTTTCTCTTCATGGACGGTACCATTAATGCAGCAGAGAACACAACTATCTTTAACTGTTCAGGTGCCATGTATTGCTTGAAGACCCTACGGGTTAATGACATGTTAAGCCCTTCTCAGAAATATTACTAACAAGTTTCATGATTGCATAGATAGTTTTGGTGATGACATTTCAGCTTATGGGTTGTTCATAAAGATTACTTCCTGCAAATCAATTGAACTGCATGTTCTGAATTCAGATTTGTGAACAGAAGCAGTCTTTCTTCCTTAACGGTCTGCTTTTTTGAACACCCAAATGTTCAACTGTCATGATATTCAAAACAAATTCAGCACCATTCTCAGGCTGGAATGTTCTTACAAATACAAATTACAAATATTTATTACATATATATTTTGTGTGTGTGTTTGTTTTTTACTTTCTGTAAGAGGTTTTGAAAATAAATCAACAGTAATTGGAAAATCAGTGTAAAAGCTGTGAGTGAAGAAAGGACAGTTTCCTTGAAAGGGTATCAGTGAGTATCCTTTTACTGAGAAGATGACAGTCACAAGAGCCAGCTTTAGGCCCATGTTTCTTTCTATAATCAGATTCTTTTAAGGGGCCTCAGAAAATCTGTGTCTCTCCTGTGCCTCCTCATAATCTTTATGAATACCCAATTAGCATCAATAAAATATATGTAGTTCATAACATACACCTTTAAGTCTGTCTTACATACTTGATGTGTTTTTCTGAATTGCTAATGTCTCAGAGGATTATTCACACTTGAATTATGGGCATTGCCCTTGCCCAGAGCAGTTATTCAGTAAATGAATTAAAGCATGGACTGCTTTTTACAAAAAAGAAACTGTATATTATAGACTTCACATCCTAGTATGCAGTTTTATAGCCTGCTATCGTATTTTCTGATTCTGCTATAAAGGGGTCAAATAATTAAAACGGTAGCAATCAGTAGAGCGCTTCTTTCCATATCCATGTACTACTCAGCCAAATTCAGACAATCGTTATGTGACTGCTGTTGTCTTTCAGAGTTTATTAGTCTTCTACCAGAAATATGATCTAGTTCAAAACTGAAACGAGCATAAGCTACGCTTTATTCCACCCAGGTAGGCATAAGTTCAGATCAATCGGTTTGATCTCTGTGAAGAATGTATGTACGAACATGGCAGGTTTACATATTCTTTTCAATAGCATCATGCTATGGTTAATTGCCTGGAGTCTTGCCAGAAAGATTAGGTGGCAGATGAACATAGGTTTTCACTGTCAGCTGCTGCACACTGCAGCTGCCATCTGCTCTTGGGACTGCCCTCACTTTACGACCATTTAGAAATCTTGGCACCGGAGGCTTCATTGTGATAAACACTTTTCCTGGGCTGGGGAGCCTGTCGGAGCACAGCAGAGCACATCCTTCCAGCCTGTGCCCTGCAGCCCCTTCCCCAGGAGGGGTGGGAGCCTTCGGGGCTGGCCGCCAGCATCAGACCCTGGCGGTGCGAGGCTCCTGGGACTGAGAGGTGCCCACAGGTCCCAGGCTATGGGAATAGCCTCATGTTCACAACAGGCAGCCAAAACTCCTACGCACTGGACTTGGCCCAGCGGGTGTGAATCTGTGCTTTAGTCAAATATACATTAGTCCAGATATATGAGTCTGAAAGTATTTCACTCAAATATACTTTGCAGCAGTATGAGATATAAGGTGTTCTTTCCCATCAAGAAAATAAAAAAGGAAGGAAGTTTTGCTGTCTTAGATCCTGCCCCTGAAGTTGTATAGGACGTAATTAAAATTATCATGAAAGTAAAAGACAACTGATAGTTAATAAATCTCAACTGTGGGCAGAGAGCATTTTGAAGCCCGGCCTGCAAAGGCTGTATAGCTGGGGCTCAGGCAGAGTGAGGGCAGGAGCGCTGGTTCGATGTGCTGCCCGCAGGCTTCCTGCTGGCCCCCATGCAGCACGGCATGGGCAAGCCCGGCACTATAGCGGCTCTGCGGCGTCCCCAGGCGCGGGGGCACCTGCAGGTAGAGGCGGCGGCTGTGGGAGCCAGGGTGGCCCCGGGGCTGCGCGTGCTGAGGGTTTCCACGAGTCTAATGCTAATTCCCCTCTGTCTTTGCAGCAGTTCCCTCCTTGCCTCTGCTTGAGATGCGTGGCAGAGCACAGCTTAGCGCCTGAGCATGTGGATGGCACGCTGGTCCCCTAAAACAAGACACAAAAAGACAAAGTTAAATTAAGCCTTGTCGCTGTGCTGAAAGCCATTGCTGTATGAGTTGTGGAGGCAGACTCAGATGTATCCTGAGCTATCTTTCTCCCATCTGTGGTCTCCTGGTCTTTTTCCTCTTTCACAGAAGATATCTTAGATTGATTGCACCGTTCTGCGTTACAGAGAATAGCCAATTAGATATGATAAAATGAGACTTGTGATATTTGAAGTATAGCAGTCGACATTCAGGCAGTGTGTTAAGACAAAAAAATTTCTCTGCTTTAAAAATCTATCTATTCTCAAAATATATTTGTGTGGATAGGGCTTCAATTCATTCTCTGGTCAGTAAAAAAGCATCTAGGACTTAACTTTGTTTCATTGGGCATTGCAGTTTGCCCTGTTTGTACTACGTAGAATATAGTATCAAGAATGTCCTTGATTTTGGAAAATCAGAGTAATAACTGGTTGTTTGTTAATAAAGAGTACAATTTTGAATGCAGTGCTTAACACACGTAAAAGTAAGTTTTAAATGGTCTCATTGTTTTGAATGTTTTTGGCAAGTAAATGCTGTGTGTCTATAGTAAAATGAGTAAGATAAGTTACTGCATAGTTTCCAAATCATTAAGTGCTACTTAAGAATACAGATCCAATCTTCCAATTTTTTGGAAAACAGATATTGCCCCAAAGAAAGAAGTGTTGACACAAAATGTTATTTATTGTGACAGAAACAGAGATACGGACTGATTGTTTTCTGTATGAACCTACATCCGTTATAATGCAAGTCTATTCCACTTGTTTCGAGACAGGATATATTAAAAGCCAGAACATCCAGTCTTCTGAATCTCTTTTGAGCACTTTCTGATTGTTTCTGGACAGTTGAAATATTTCATTTTGGTTGGACTTCTTGTTTTCACTGTATTTAATTTGATTGTTTTGATGTGTTTTGCTTTCTGGTTTTAATTTTTATGTTTTGAAATTATTTCTTACTGTTTGTATATTACAGTAACTTTAATTGATGATTGGTATTCCAGATGGCATTTCAGTAATTGATATGATAATTGTTTTTTGGCTTGCTCTGAGGCAATTGGTATTCTAATTGATAATTTGTATTCTATTTGATATGTTATATTACACTTTTCAAAGTGACAAGTCGTTCCAAAATGAAAAGGCAGAATATTATGGTCCAGATAAGGTCAGATTTATTTGCTAAACAAAATTTTGTTGACAGCAACTCTTGACTTTGGAACATTCTTTTCTTAACAATTGACTTTTTTTTTTTTGATAGAGAAACATTCCATTGAAAATTCTTTATCTGCCTTAGTTATTGTTGTCTGTTGTGACCACCAGATTTCAGGACAGGGTATTCTTTCTTATTACTTTTTGCATATTAGAGCAAGCAAAGAAACTTTTTTCTTTTTTTTTAAATGATCATTCAGAATGAATGCAGTTCTAGTAAGATTAAAAACCCAGTTGCAGCAATGGAGTAAATGGAAGTAGCTACTAAAACAAACAAAAAATCCAGAGTAAAGTAGCAAAGACAGCAACAAAAATGCAGGCAACCCCAGTAAGAATTCACTCAGTTGGAATGGGGACAAATGACCCTGCTTGCCGCATGCTGGGAGAACTGAAGCAGGACATATTTTACACACAAATTGTTAGTCATTTATCTTAACAGCCTGGAAAAAATAGTGGCATATATGCACTAGACATTGTGTTTTCTTTTTGTGGATAGGAACTAAATAGTGAATTGTTAGGCAGGAATAAAAATAAAGACTTATAAATCCATCAAACTGGGCACCTTGGAAAAAAAAAAGTTCCATTTATTTGTCTGGGCTCATGAGATTTGCCTAGGCAGCACCTTGCATTTGGCACCACAGCCCTGAGGCAGTTCAGCTGGTGGAAGCAGTTTAGCTCCAGGGACATGGAGCTGCTCATCACAGCAGCCCCACGCACCACTGTGGGCACTTGTGTATGCTCACGTCTGCTAGCAAGGAGCCCCGCGATCACTCTGAAACATAAGCCAAAAAACAGGTCCTTCCTGCAAGCTTAACCACAACAACCACCAGCAATTAAACAGCAACCAAAAAGAGATTTATGCTCACTCAGCTAAGCTTTTCTCTTCACTTATGCCTGAGGAAGGCAAGTGTTTCTTCTGTCTGCCAAGCAGATCATTAAAGGACTATTACGACTCTCTCTGAGACATCTTCTTGACCTCAGGTTGTTTTTCTGCATCACTGTAAGCACTATGGGAATTTTTAAATCATGTTACCTTGTCACACTTGAACACTAGGCTATCATAATTGAATAACTTACTTCTGGAGCTGTAAAAACCATCCTTTGATGGTGGGTCCAAGATAAGCATACAGTTTTTATCGACTAGGAATTTGTTTTGCACCGACAGAGGTAAATAAACACTGAATCTGGATGTAGTTATACCACAGCTAATGTACCCACTACTGTAAACCTGGGGAGAATAAGCCATTCTGGCTTAAAGCACATTCACATGTCTAAAGCTGTGTCCATGTAAGGTCTGTTTCTCTTTAACTATTTGTTTCTAAATACGTGCAGAGAAAACTTCACCAAAGCAGTGTGTACGCAAGCCACTTCTGCATGGAGTCCTGATTCTAGCTCAGACATGCCTTTGATTACAATTCCAAATGCAGACCTTAATGCTTCCAGTAACTGGCAGGTACGAGATGATGCTATCCCTCCTGTTGGAGGAGCATAATGGAAAAAAAAGCAGTGACAGGTGACATGCCTTTGGGAAGATTTGTTTTGCTGATCTAGGGAGGCTGTATAGTGATGCTTTTACAGAAGTGATAAACATGAGACCTAGAAAGCAAGTGAAGTGGAAAAGGATGCAACTTAGAAATAATGCAGTGTTCTTTCCTGTAACCTTTGCTTGACATGGGGACCTAGAGCAGGTGGGTTAGGAAGGAGGTCCTCTGCTCCGAGTCACACAAAGAGTTGCTTTAAGGGCTGGCACATGAAACAGGGAGGCACAGTCCATCTACTGATACCTTCGGGCAAGTGATTTGCTACCGTACTGGAAGCAGTCTGCCTTTTGCGCCCTCCAAACTGTACATGAGGCAACCATGAGCCTGAGTATTCCTGATGTTGGGATAGCATCTGCTCCCATCCTCAGGGCTAGCCATAGAGAAATGGTGGAGGAGAGAGCAGGGGCCTGTTTGGGTGATAATAGCTTTGTTTTAGACACTTCTAGGAAAACATCAAATCAGTTCTCTGGGGAGTCAAGAAAGAGAATTGAAAGGAATTATTAGGTGAAGAACAAAACCAGCAACGTCTTTGTACTGCTGTAAGACTTTGGTGAAGTTGCAGCCCAAACATCAGGTGAATTTCTGGTCCTACTGACCAGGTGAACCTACAGGTCCACCATTCTTTAAAAAAAAGAAAAGAAAGAGAATGGAGAAGGAGCAATGGATGATTGAAAGTACGCGATGACTTATTTGTGAGGAGCAACAATGTGAACCGGGTCTCCTCAACTTCGGAAAAGAAACAACAGAGAGGAGATATAATAGAGCTCTGCAGCATCATGAGTGGAATAAAGAGGTAGATAGGAAATAGTTGTTCATGATCTCTCCCAATAAAAAAATTAGAGTGTGACAGGTTCCAAAAAAAGAAAAGAAGCCTTCACAGACTGCATATTTAAGCTGTGCAGTTTCTTGCCATGGAAAATTGTAGATGCTGAAAATTTATGTAAATTAAAAAAACTGGCTGGACAAATCAAAGGCTGTTGAATTCAAATTCTCAACTTCCTCCTCAGGAATTCACTGAGTAGCAACCTGTTGGAGGCTGGGAGAAGATACTGGGAAAATATCACTATAGGTGACTCTCTTTCATATGTGTCTACTACTGATCACTATTAAGAGAGAGGAGGCTGGGCTGGATGGACCAGTATTCTGACCATTACTGTTTATAGGTATTATCTGGAAAAAAAAAAAAAGTGGCTATGAGGGGGGTCAGTGTTCCTTAAGAAGGGTGAAGGATGGTGGGATGAAACCAGGTTCACAGACAGCTTGGAATAGTCCTCTGTGAACTAAGCTCTAAGGAGCTTGTAGGGTCTTTGGAGAATAAATGGTGAAGATGCCTCAAAGAGGGAGAAAAGTCAGGGTTTGCTTCAAAAAAAATCAACATATTAGCAGAACCTGCATGCTGAGCCAGGGTCAGATACACACACCCTGTACTGGCTGCGTGAATTTTTGGTAGAAAATAGAAAAAAGCTAACATTCAAGGAATGGTTTCTGAAACTAGTATAGATCTTGAATATGCAGTCATTTATCCAAAAATTGACAAAAAAGACTATGCAAAGCCTCAAAAAAAAGTGAACACACATAACTTGTCAAGATGCACAGTATTCTTAAGGATCTTTCTTCTCAGTCCAGTTCCAGGGAAGCAGACGATTCTGTAACCGGTAATTTTTCTGTTTGTTTTTTTAAAGTTTTTTTTTTCTTTTGTAGCTGATGTGATCAGAAATGTTGCACCATTTTCAAGGTTATACTTGGCATATAATCTGCATTTAGATGTAATTTTTATGAATCAGTTGTGTTAGCAATGGCAAGGGACTCAATGCTGTTGCTGTGCTGATGCTGTGCTCTATTATCACTTACAGAAGTGGTACTTAAAGTTGTTCAGAAATGATTTAATCTAATGTGAGAATCCTAATGCAGTTGTAACATTTTTCCCCAAGCTGTAGAAAAAGGTAGACATACTTCCTTGGATGTTTTTGCTCTCTATGTAGGGCATGGGTGGAAAAAAAGGAACCTACCTTTAATTGTGCTTTTAGGCATGTGTACAAAAGGGCAGCAGATGAATTTTTCTCTTATGCTCATTCATTTCCACCTAGGATTCAGACCAAGCAGAAGAGTTCATCGTGGCACCCAGCACAGCTGTCTCTGTGCTGAGTCTGAGATGAAGATGATTTTGCATGAGAAACCTTTCATGTTACTTGCCCTTTCTGAGCTCCCCCTTGTCAAGGCCAGCTTCAAAATGTGAAAAAGCTGAAGCTGTTATCAGAGCATCATTGAGTTTAATGGGAGATGTGGCAGTTTGCACAGGCTGAAGAAAGGGTGCTTAGCTTTTTAAGGTGAACAAATTAGCCCACTTTCTTCCTTCCTCTGTGTAAAAGTCAAAAGGAATCAAATATGTAATTTCCCCATTTATACAGTATACCTCAAAGACTTATTTTTCTCTCTTTGCCCATGCTTCCAATGTGCTTCCTTATGATCTTGCTTATCTGGACTTTGATGACTGCATGTTACCCAGAGCTGCCTTACTTCATGTGGCCCCTCACAACACTGCAGCTGAGATCTTCTTCCTCACTCCTTGCTCTGGGCTCCCCTGCACTTGCTCTACTCTGAAAGGGGCCTTGAAGAAAATGTCAACCTCTGTCAGCTCTTAAGGCCTCCACATACTGCCAAGGCAGAATAAAAGAAGCCACATGAAGAGAAAGAGCCCAGGTTATTTCTCTCCGTGAGCACAGATACTCAGATGTTACCAAACCAAATGAACTTACTGCACCTGTCAGCAGCAGTCTGATATCCCAGAGAAGGTCTACAAAGCAGGTCAGGGCACTTGAGACTAGTTGAGCGCTGTTCACTAATGGATTGTTTATACAGCTTTCTAACTCTGCATTGCATCTTGATTGTTTATTCATGTCCCTATTATCTCTGGCTGGAGAAAGACACAGCAAGAAGGAACCTATAACAATACATCTGTCCCTCCAAGGAGTGCAGGGCGGAATAGAGCTAGGGCTGACCCAGACCTGACAGTGGAGCATCATCCCACATGGAGAAGCTCTCTCAGTCCCAGCACAGTACAATTTGGATACAGTGCCTTGCTGACCCCAGTTTTGGCACTGGAGCCACCTCCGCTGGTACTAGAGTCTCTGCACTATGCTCAGGAAAACAGCCCACGGGCCAGCTGGATGAGGCCCTGGCAGGAGCCCGCTGGATGCAGGTTCTGTGCAGAGGTGTGTGGTGCACAGTGCCAGTTACCCAGGGCTGAGACATGAGCAAAGCAGATGCCCTGTCAGATGCCTTGACAGAGTGATTGCAGAGCAGCACAGGATGTGGTTGTTCATCGCTGTAGCATCTGAAGAGCTGACAAAACAAACCTCACCATCACGCAAAACTTTGCAGGCAAATTCTAAGCCATAGGCACACTGTGGCATTTTCTACTTTTATTAATTTCTCCCTCCTTTTTCTTCTTTATGTTTGACTTTTATTTCTTTCTGACTTTAAAGTATTTTAGCACTCCACTTTTAATGTTCTCATATGCAGGTTTTATTTTGGAGCATTATAAAATCTGTGGTATCATAAGCATCCTACCACTTCATAAGAGGCAAAATATGCTTAACGTAAAAGAAATGCTGCTGTGAAAAAAATTCCAATATAAAAACATAGCCAGGAGCAATGAGAGTTAGCCAGGAGCGGGATGAAGGCTGAACATCCCTGCTGGGAAACTGTGCAGTTGAGAGTGGTTTGTAGGAAGGGGGTGAAGGTGCCTCTCTTGCATGAAGCTGCAAGCTCAAACAGATGCATCAGAGAACAGAAGGGCACAAGAAGAGCTGCTGCTCAGGGAGGCAAGAAGCTTGTATGAGGAAGAGGACAGAAATGTAGGTAAGGAGGGGAAAGATGTGTGAAAATTTGCAAATACAGAGAAGGAATGTTGCTGTGTGAAGGAAAAGGAAAGTGACATAAACAATTCCTGAAGGCTCGAATCTTGTCCAGCTTCAAAACACTAAACTTCTACTTCCCATTCTCATATACTTTGTTTGCAGCCAGCCAGATGCAGCTAACTGCTTACAGCTATCTGGCTGCATGCCAGCATGTTTCAGAGCCCCATCCAGATGCTAGGCCTCCTAAATGAGCAGTCAGCCATGGCTACTGGCCAACATGGAAGCTTTTCACCTGCCTCTGCGCTGCAGCCGCAGGTTGAAATGCTGCTGATGGTACATGTTGTGGGTGGTTAAGCCATGGGGAGAAGCAGGAGAGCATCTTGGTTTATGTATCATCTATAGGGTCTGCCAGAGCATGCCAGGTCACTCATGGCCCAGTGTCCCAGCCTGCCAAGCCTACATGCAAATGACTGTGCTGCAGGGCTGAGCACGGTGGGGGCCACATTGCCAGGTGTGCAACAGCACCGGGACTTCGGTGGTTGGCATCTGTCTGGTACCAAGGCTGAAGGCAGGGCAAAAACTCCACCAAACAGAGCTAACTGAGGAACCAGTCTGCAGTACACTGTCAGACCACTTGTCTTTTTAGAAATCTTGTGTGGGTACTGTCACGCTGCAAAAAGTATGAGATATTGACTTTAACATCTACTCTTCAAAGATCTGTGCACCATTTTTTCCCATTTCTGACCCACAAAACTCCATGACTCAGCATCAGTGTTTGCAGTAAGACTCGGGGGAATTTACTCTAGAGTCTGCTTAGCACCAGTAGTTCACCAGATTTTCATTTCCCATAACCTACATGCACTATTCTTAACATCTCTACCTCCCTTCCTTCCATTCCTCCTCCCTTTGTCTCTGCTTTTGTGCATATTGTCTGAGGATGTGTTTTCAGGAGCCAATACTTCTTTTAAAAGGACTTTCGCCCACATGAAAGCAAGGTAATACCTCAGCTTACTGCAATATTAGCATCTTACATTTTTACAGATATTTACTTCTAGTTTAACAAAAGAAAAGTGTATAGAAGAGCAAGATTTAGGCTCTGTCTGGAAAAAGCTGAAATGCTAATTAAACAAGGACACTTCCATCTTTGTCCTATAAACAAGCTATAAAATTTCCAATAAGGCTGGCACGTTCTTCCTTGCATAATTCAGTGTTATCATTTCATAACACACTCAGTGGAAGAAATAAAATGTTGCATATAATTAGAGTCAAACTGTAGATTGAACATCATGTTGGATGCAGTTAATTGCAAATTTTGCAGTCCTTAGCAAAAATGATCTGGCTGCAGTATCCTTTATTTTGATGGCTGAAGAAAAGTGCTGCACAAATAGTTTAGAAAGCTGAGTCACAGCTGCACAACAGTTTATAGGCTTTGCTTTGGGAAAGTGAAGAAGCAATTTACTTGAACCTCAGAGAAATGTAGCAGTCAGTTTACATTTGGAACTGGCTCCTAAAATAGATCACTCATTTCGTGATCAAATAAAAATACAGTCTCATTGAGATCCAACCAATCACTATGTGCCAGTGCCAGGTTTTACATTTAGTGTTGGTAGAATATATATCCTGACTCCATTGTAAGCTTCAGAGAGACTTTTGTTTCAAATGATACAATGCCCAATAGTGATGCTGAAAGAAAACAGTTGTGATTAATCTTGTAATAACTGAGGGATAACTACACGGACTTTGGTGCACCATGAGCTTCCAGTGACTGCACAAGAAATAAAGAAGTCATTTTACAGGTGGAGCTGAGCTCCTCACAGGTTGGAGCCCATTATGACTGAGCACTTTATTCAAAGAGATGCGTTGTCCAGGCGTGTTCATTGTTATTCTGCTCATGTGGATTGTTATGCTGCCTTTCACAAGATGAATCAACTGAATAAGGTGACTGGGATTTGGCTTCTGTATTAACGAAGATGTGATTTCAACAGTCCTTAGAAGTAGCCAGCAGTTTTATTAGCCCTATAACTGGGAGAGCGCTCTTCCGGTTACACTTCCTGCAGATCGGCTCCGAGGAAGTGCTGCAAAATCAGGCAGAGAGAGCAGCAGCTTTGATCCTGAATGTACAAAACCATCCCAAAGGAGAACAATTCTTCACAGCATGTTTTTTTCATGTGTGCAACCCCAGTGTTTTCACCATTTGCCTACAGAAGTGGTGGCTCTCTTCCTTTAGTGATATGTTATCTACCAGAGTGTACCAAGATGTCAAAGGTTCAAAACCTTCTTCCACAACTTGCAGGCTCATGTTGCACTGATTTTCAGTGGAACTGGAAGACTGCAGTCATTAAAGCATTCTTGAATGTTTCAGTGGAAGATCCCTTTCACAAAAATGTGCAGTCTAATCAATGATGAATAATGATTGCGAGTAACTGCTCTTTACAGTTTATGGGCTTACAATATGTCCATTCCTAATTTTTTGGGTCAGCTATTCCCATCTGCTTCTCAGTTTGACCATTAATATCTGGTTATGTTTTTTAATTTGTTTTTAAAACAAAGAGTGGCTGCTGATGAAAGAAGACTCACAATTAAACTAAGCATAAAACAGTGTCACAGAATTATCATTCAGCTCTTTGTTGCCTGAAGAAGGTGATCTAATGGTTTTCACCAGAGTACACTGATAAAGTTGGAGCAGTCGTGTCAATGTTAACATAAAGAAATCAGAATCAGTGTTTTGTACTGTAAGTTAGCATTTCTCTCTAAGAATGTACTATAGACATACAGGAAATATCAACTTTGCTTTTTTTTCTATGGAAAAGTAAGGACTGTTTCCATAACAGACAACAATTTCTATTTCAAAACTAGCTGTGTTATAAGAGACAAATTTGAGAATTACTTTGATGTGAAAGACAATTTCTAGTGTTGACCTGAGAGAGAAAAGGAAAGCCAAAGTTTCACAGGACTGGTCAAAGTGAAATTGTTTTTCAAGCTTAAGGTCATACTATTTTTGCTTGTAGCTTTACTGTTTTCCTAAAAGCAGACATTTATTTTTGCCTTAAAAGCTAGTCTCCCTGAAGTGTAACATCTTTTCTATATGATGAGATTCGATGATACTTGTGAATGTTCAGAAGAAAAGCATCCATTATTGCCAAGTTTTAGTCCATCAATCAGAAAACTGTCATTTGATACACTCTGTGGCAGTTACCTCATTAATATCATTCTGTGTGAGCTCTATGTGTATTTTTTGTAGGAATGGAAGATAATTCTTCCTGGAGGCCAGTAAGGCACTAAACCATGACTGTATATTAATTTAAATATCTATTAGTGCGACTGGCTCTGATGGCTGCAGCACAGCAGCAGTAAAGATGTTCCTGTTTTTCATTTTCATATGCAGTTCATGCTTTTATAGCTTTTTTTTTCTTCAAGAAGGCTGTTACAGATCCATTTTAAACCATGGCAATTTTTATATTTTAGTTATTCTGTGCTGGTCTCCTGTATCTAACAGTGCTAATTTTTATTCCTGTCAGGTATAAGTTTATCTATTCATGGGGCTGAAAAGCGTGTGCAAGTCTATCAGAGGAGAATTGCAGCAAGCTACCCAGTGTCACAGCATCCGCCTGTGGTTGGGCATCCTTCACTCCCACGAGTCAGAAGGTCAATAAAAATGGAAGCTTCATCTTCTGGATCTAGTATTTCGGCAGTCGTTGGTGGAAAAGCAAAAACTCATCAGCCAGGTAACAGATTTGGCTTGACACATTTTTTAGATCTGTTTCTTGTGTGGTGTGCCATGGTGCTATGAAGCTGGTATCAAAAGCATCAGCTCATGCTGTTATGGAGATCAATCTATTGGTCAACAGAGCTATAGATTGATGTTTGTTCTGCCTATGCTCAATATGTTTTGGACAGTTGTAGATTTCATTGGGAGAAGCAAGAGTTGGGACAGCTGGGAGTGGGGAATGAAAATGTAAATTTAATCATTAAAAAAATAAAACAATCTGTAGTGGTGTTCAAAATGCTAATATGGAGAGTGCTTTGGGCCATTGGTTTTGAATAGTGCTCCCTTTATACACATTCAGTTTTGATAAACCTTGAGCTAATGGTAATGCTCTGAAGGCTACAAGCATCACTATGAAACTCAGGAAATGACACTAAATTTTCTTTTCAACTAAGAATTTGGGACAATTCAGGGTGTAGATCAAAGTCTTATTCCTAGAATGAAAACAAAAACTCCAGATCTGAAGGCAATTTTACAATATATGTTAAGTGGATAAAACAATGAAACTTTTTAAAAGAAAGCCAGAATCTCCTAGGAACCATCAAATTCTAATTGACATCATGAATTCATTCCTTGTTATGTTAATTGCCAGAGTTATTTTAGAAGTATCTTTTCTTATAACAGAGGAGAACATTTGCACTGGCCATGTTCAGACTTTCTTCACTGAAAACTGAACTCCAGATTTCTTTCTGGGGTGGAGCACATTAAGGCTGCCCATGAAGCCGGTTTTGTGACTCTTAAAATGAAGGGGCTCAGGATCTTCCAGGTTTGCTGCCCTGGGGAAGGACATGACGCACCCTGTACACAGCTGCTGGGGTGCTGCAGGGGCAGAGCCCACTTGTGTGAGACAGACAGTTCTGCCTGCAAACCCTTATCATGCTTCCACCACCTTGCGGATCTGGAAGTTCCTTGATTTTTGTAAAAGTTGAAAATACAAATTATATATTGTGGGTTGCTATGTAGGTCTATTGCTATGAGTTTCACGTACCCATACTACGCAGTCACCATAATCTTTGTCAACATGGATTAATTAAGAATTTACAGTGACTCACAACCATCTGATTTTGCCTATATCAGTTCCTCTATTCACTTCTTGGCCTTCTATTTTTTCAACTTCTGTGTTTTTTTCCTTGAAGTACAGAAATTACTACTACAGCAATGTTGTTGTTGCTAAAGATACATAATCATGACTACAGCATGTTAACAGACCAATAAAAAAAACTGCACTGCAGTTTGTGAAACAAATATCTTGAACATGCACAACAGGTAATACAAATGATGTTCATTGTGAGATGATATACATTCTACCTCTGTTTGCTGGTAGACTTGGCTTATGTTTTAGTACTAAATGATATAAACGACATACATTGGCTTTTGATTGAGGAAAGGATCCCTTTTCAGACATACTACAGAGGTTTCCTAAAATGGAGCTCATTAGTAGAAGTGCGAGTGACTTTGGATAACACTTCTCTGAGGAATTTAAGTTTCAGTAAAATCGTATTAGATTAGTTCTGTTTGTTATATCCTGCTCTTTAGACAATAACAGCACGTATGACCTACAGAGAGCATGCTTGCTGGCTTGGTTTAGAGAGACATTTAGTATCTTGAGCTTCACTGAAGGTAATAGGTTTTAGTGGTATCCAGAGCCTTAAAGTCTGCAGACTTTTATAAATACATTATATGATATGAGTTTTGTCTTAGTTGTCTTACAGTGTTGTTGTTTGATGTGGTACTGGTATGCAATAATGTTTTTATGTTTTGGGTCTGATTTTTTATTCTATATAGAGCACTAAATTTGTGTCTCAGTCTGGGTTAAGTTGCAAGCATTAGGGATGTATGCAAGTAGAGTCTAAAGAAAGATTATCCTCAGGTAACAATAGTAATAAAGAGCCCTTCTAAGAGAAAATTTCAATTTAAAACTGAAATCATATGTCATTCATTTTGATTCAGCCACAAATTAACAGTTGTTTGTTCTAACTTCATAAAAAACTATCCAAACGCACTTATTGACCAATGATGGTAAGGCTGTACATTATAAATAGTTTGGCATTTAAGAATGAAGATGTTCTGACTTGCATTAATTACCCAGGGAAAAGATCTTACACTGTTATTTCCCAAGCTATCTTCCTGCTATTGCATAGAGTAAATTCCCAGGGATTTTGTTCAGCCCGATTTTAAGTATCTCATACAATTTGGGTGCTTGCTTTCCTTGAGTGCTGTTATGAAAATTAAGTAGGTCTCATGATTGGAGAAGTTTACATTATATTCAGTCTGAAATTTCCTTTGTCCAGTTAACAATAGTCAGAAAACAAAGGTATTCCAGCATAACAGATTGTACAGAAAAGTATTTTGAGGACTTGAAATGGCATTTCTAATTCTTATCAATCAAAGAGGTAGAACCACGGGAAGAAAATTGCCTTGATAAAATGATAGAGTAATAAGTGAGTATATTTTTCCCCTTTGACAGCATACCACTGCTCTTTCTCCCTGCCACTTTGTTTCCTATTGCCATTTTTTTTCAGAATGACACCTTTTTTATTATTTATCACTAATTCTGTTTGACTGACAGCTGCTTTCTTTAACTGAAGTTCGTAGACAGCTACACTCTAATGTGGAAGACTTATAGGTATTGTTCAGTGTTACTGCACTCCTTTTTAGCTTACTTCCCTATCCGTTTTATTTGCTGTTGGCAAGGTGCCTGAGGCCAATGACTTCTACTGTCACTGTGGGTGTTGTGAACAGGGAGAGTGGCCAGTGAGCAGTAAACTGTCAGTAGTGTGCCTTTTTTTGTAAAAAGCCATTTATCCTGTGCAAACTTACAAAGAGGTACTGCTCAGCCCCAAGCAAAACAGCAGCTCCCGAGCTCTGATTTTAAACAGATCAAAATGTATCACATAACTGGAAAAAAACAAACAAAAAAACAAACAAAAACAGAGGGAAATGGAAAGAGAAGTGGGAGAAAACTCTTAATAATGGCAATGTCAGCGAAGACTCCTGATGCCTCTGCTTACTCTCCCGTCTGAGGAAAGTTCCTTTGAGAAAGGAGAAAAGCAAAGACAAATCTCTCAGACGATAAATCTTGATGCAATGATTTGAACATTGACTTATTAATGTAAATATTATGGAATAATGTAAATATTCCAGAGTCATGGAATGACAGTATTTTAATTTTGGGGATAACCTCCAATTATCCTCTCCTAATTCTGGGAGCTGTTGTGGTATAATGTGGCTAAATGAGGTACTGAACTACTGAAGTACAAGGTTCAAAGCACATGGGGAGGACCTTGGGCTGGTGTAAATTGTTAAAACTCCCCTGAAGATAGTTGAGGATTGATTTGTCTGCATTGCACACAAGGACGCTTATTTTGAAAGTGATGGTAATCAGCATTTAGGTTGTCTGTCAGAGCAGGGGGACCAAGTACTGAACAAGCCTAGAGGTTAAATCCTCTTCCCACTCCATTCCCTCAATGTCAGGATTAGGCAAATCTGAGGACCAAAAAGAAAAATGCTTACCTCACTTGTAACTGCATTGCAGCTTTGTTAAGGAATAAGCAGGACTTTGGTTTCTGGTTTTCTGCCTGCCCTTTCTATTGGTATTGTATATTCCAAATCAGGGCAATGTTACCTTATTTTTTCCTATTTGTGATGAATTTCTTTATTCTTGGACTCTGAGGAACTAGTCAAATCTGATTTCTCTAGCAGTTCTTAAATTTGCTAGCTGTGGAGAAATTATCTTGCTCAGTACATCTAAGCAGCAGTAAAGTGAGTTGTTTAATTGCTTCTCTGTCCCCTGGAAACTTCCTAGGTCTTTGCTGGTTGCTAGGCTTGCTCACAATTGATACCCATTTTGTACTAACAGAGATTCAGAAGTTCCCCAGCAACTTTTCTTTCTCTTTACTTCCTACAAAGGTCTCTGGGTAAACCTTAATACACATATATAACTATATAACTGTAACCAGAAAAAAAAAAAGGGCAACCATGTAATATTATGTAACACATTATGTGTTACTGAAATTAACTTCAAATTCCAACACATACCTAAGCACAACTCTTTAGTGTCAGAATACGCTCTGTGAATTAGATTTGAAGCAGTAATTGGTATGTTCAGAACTTCTCTCAACATATCATGTGTACTGTCTATTACCTGCTTAAAATTGAAAAACACATAAGTCAGTGCAGTATGCATCAATACTTTTTGAGGTGTATATAAAAGTGTACATATAATAATGTAGATATGCCTTTATATCAGTTATATGAATAGAGATATGTATGCAATCTGCACTTCCATAAGGATTCTCTTTGAAATCAGTTTATTTCAGAATTTCGTAAATATGTAAAGAGATTTCAGTTAAAAAAATTCATAAAAATGTTGTAGAGATTTCTGCTTTCAGTAGTTTACTGTTCAAAAAAATCTCTTTCAAAGCCAAAGTGTATTTTGGAATGGAGATTGCTTGCTATCTGAAATAGCATAGGCATATCCATGATCCTTGAAAGAGTTTTGTGTTCAATGACAAGGAAAGCACCTGCTGAAATTACTGGTTTCTGGCATTTGGATGGAAGTCTAGTGCAGTCATTGGAATTCAATGAGAACCTTTTTTGTCAGACTCTTGCCTTTTCCTGCAAATAGAACCTGATGGAGAAGTTATAGAAGTTAAAGGGAGATGTATATTGCCTTAGGCATGCTTTTCTTGATTTCAGAATCCTCTTTTTTATTGCATATCAAACTGTGTAATTTTTCTTGATGCATACAGTTTTGGGGCATGAAATAAAAAAGAAGAAGGTAGTGGTGTGGGACAGCAGAACAACTGATTTAGGAGGCTGGGAAAAATACACAGTCCTTGCAACTGTGGCAGTCAAAATTAAAGAAAAAAAGAAATGTATATTTAATGAGCTTAGTCACAACTTAATGAACTTTGAATCATCAAGGAAGCTAGAATTGAGTGAGTTCTTTACAACTGATAATTTACTGTGCAAAAGATATCCTTTTCTCTTCACCAAATGTCTGTGCACATTTGTCAGCATTCCTGATCATTCACATTTGGTCATGAATGTTTTTCAGAAGATCTGGGTTAGTTCAATGTGATTTGTTGGTTAAATCACATTCCCTTTTTTTTGCTGACTGGCAGGACTTCTGGTATATATCCCTCATAGATTAAAAAAATAAATTCCTGTAAATTCTGCCAGAAAGCTCCGTCATGCAAATATCCTTGACAGCAAATGCAAGCAGGATGTGGGAACAACTGATGTCAAATCACCTGAAAATTTGAACTCACGCTGACAGAAGTGTTATTATTAACATTATTAGAGATGAATTCTTTTTTCAATATGCCTTCTACCAAGTGTATATAGAAATTCCTCTCATCTGGAATGAAGCATGGAAAAAGCAAGCGAATTTCAAAAAAGTCTAACTTTCCCTTTATTAAACTAATTTGCGCATTACATAAAATATAAGTTTATAAGAAATGTCCACGTGCAGAACTATCTTTACTGATGGCAAAGAAAATGCCCTGGATACTTACCTTTTCTCTTTACCTGCAGTCCGTGTTCAGTACAGTGCAAGGTTTATGCCCCAAACAAACTCCCTCAGCTGTACCTCAAGCCTGAGCTGGAAATACCTCCCTGCTAAACACAGGGATAGTTCATTCCCCTGAATATTTGTGCTCGGGAGCCTCTGCTGAAGCTCCTAACAGTGAGAACGGTTTGTGTCAATTATGGTGAGGAGCTTCTGTCGCTGGGCTGAGTGACAGATCGTCACATGGCGATTAGGTGGTACTTTGAACTTAAGAGTTGAACTCATTAGTGGATGATGCAGCGCCTGAAATCTCTCACTTTGCCTAGCCTTTCGGGCCATTTCACTCATCACTTTACTTTCCTAGGGTAAAGCCCACTTCTTTGAAAATTCCTGTTCACTAAACTCTCCTAAAATATTCATTCTAGCAATTTGGAGAACAGTTTTGCGAACAGCACATTCAAAAAAAGCTAGAGGATAAAACCTGGTTTTCAGCACTAACTTTCTTGTGTAGCTTAAACTGATCTGATTTAGGCAGAAATTGCATCTGTCTGTATGGATTTGTGCTGCACCTGACACAGAGATGTTGATCCTACTGGGACCTGTGCATGCCCTCAGTAAGAACCTTCAAAAATAATATTAATAATTTTAAGTGGTGTCTTTCAGGGTATTCTACTTCTCTGGGGAATATGTATTTTTAAACTCATCTGTTTTCAAAGACGATTTTATTTCCCTTCCTGCTTTGATCAGTCTCCTATTTGCTGTTGTAAAATGATCTTTTATTCACTCTTGCAATCAATTATGTATAGTTATGTTAAAATCAGTACAACTCACCCTCAGATTTCGGCTTTTGTAGCTGTTGTTAGTTACAGCGTGTCCTCAGCTGGAGAAGGTGTCCAGCTTCAGTCTCTCTGCTTGTTCTGGATCCTTTCACCCTCAGAGAGTTTCCTTTCAAAAGGAAACATGTGTGAAGTAGGAACAGGCAGCCAGATGTGTCTTAGGATCAAACACAGGGAATATTGCTGATCCCAAGGCAAGATCAAAATGTTGTAAGACCAGTGTATCATAATAGTCCTAAGAGAGCTGAAAATACTTTTGCTTGAGCTTTTTCTGAAGAAAATAGAGAATAGATATAACATTCTGCAATGTTTCTGAGAAAGTAATGACCCACTTCATTTAAAAAGAAATAGCTCATCATTCAGGAAGCAATCAGGCAGACCTTGAATAATCGGTCATTATGTTCTTGTAATGCTTGACTGAAAAATGTGGCTTTTTCTTAGCTATATGGTTCTTACTTAAAGGAAGCTCAGTGTTATGTAAGCCTCTGATTCTAATATAAAATATGCTTCTTATATTTGCAGAAATCTTCTTGCAGGTAGACTGTTAAAAGATAGAACAAACTAGCTTCTGCTTTGGCAGAGATGTTTTTTATGATCAGAAAAGAGCTTTGACTGCAGCATGGCTGTATTGTGCGATTCATTTCCATGTCAGATTTGTTGCAGTCCAAAAGACAGCAAACTCTCTTTCCTAACCCCCTAGCCCAGTGGTTCATCCTGAAATCTCTAAATTAAGCCATGACCTTTCTTTACTACTCAGAAAAAGATATTTCTGCTTGGGGTAGTAGATATCATATAAATAAGTGCACCTACATATCAGAACCCACCAAAAATTCCTAACGGTGCAATGTACTCGGTCAGCAACCCCAAAAGAATTGTATGAAAATCAGCATTGTAGCTTACAGCAGAAATAAGAGTAGCAGCGAAGCAAAGGTGTCATCATTTTTGGTCTGTTCCTTGTCCCAAAAGAGAAGCCCCTTCTGGATCTGCAGACTGTTGACCTTTGCTGTGCCTTCAGTGGCTGAACTTGGTCTCACCACCGCTCACCTCCCTGTAGCAGCTTTTACAGACGGAGCTGTGCTGCATCTCAGGAAAGCAGGTGTTTTCTCTTTGCATTCTGGATAACTCCACAGAAGCACGGTATTTGCCAGTTACGTCCTTGGGATACACAGTTCTGTACCATCCTATGCTTTAGTGGCTCCATGGACCAAAAAAGATTTGCATTTTTTGAGGTCTTCGTTATTGATAACATTCAGGGTACTTGCAATAGAAAAGATGGGGAGGTAGCATTGCACTTTAATGCTTTATTTAGAACCCTAATTAAGAAAGCATCTAGGAGAGGAAAGGAATCGAGCACTTGTTAGATGGAGGATACAAAGGAGTAACCTGAATTTGGATGAAACTGGAAGGTTTTCGAGGGTCATCAAAATTGCACATACTTCAAAGTCCCCTTGTGCTGCCAGAATGCCTGAAAATGATACAAACTCACTAACAGACCCTTGTCATTCAGGTTATGTGCTACCACTTGCTAAGGAGCAGTCCCTGCTTAGCACCAGTTACTGAAAATAATCTCTTTGGACAGGCAACCTGTGTGAACAGCTCCAGAATTAGTCCATACTAACTGGACTAATGAAGAAGTTCTCTATTTCCCCTTGGCTATGCTTGGCAATTATATTGGTTTGCAGGGCTTTATAAGAAACGCCAAGCATATCAGTTTTAGGGGTGGGACTCCTGCTTGTGAGGTACTCTTGAAGGCAAAGTTAAAAATCAGAAGAAGAATGTTTTTACAAAATCAAAATATAAATAAAATGATTGCAATAGAAGCACAGTAAAGAAAGGAAACCATTCTTACAGCTACCTGTACTTCAGACTAACTCCAGGAAGAGGTCTCCCTCTCTATCACTCAGCTATAGGACTGTCCAGGCATAGGACTCTTACCCAGCCTCATTTTTGGGGGCCCAATTTTCATGCAGGCTTTTACCTAAGCTTTGCCTTTCTTGTGAGTTTGGAGATAAATACATACTTCTATGCTAAACCTTACCTGGGGTTCTGTTCTCATGGACCCTACTTTCTCCCTTGCCTCCCTTTTTCAGCTCCAGTCTGTAACTGAATCAAGATATTTATCTTAACTTCTCCCTGGTTATGTCTCCACTCACACAAATATCTGGTAGACTAGGACCATATCCTGTCCATATGATAAACAAGGGTGGGATTCACTGATCCATGTTTAATTTCTGTACAGGAAAGCATGTTTTCATATAAGTATGTTTTCCTATATATAAAGTAAATATATATATGATCACACCCACATGTTAATAAGAATAATGGGAGGGGTCAGTATAGTAGCTCTTGGCTGAGAATAGATACTAAAGTAAGAAACACTTTGGGGTGACAGTAAATTTCTGGGCTTCGTGATCATCGTCTAGATGCTAGATAAAGGAGTGAGGGAGTAATAAATACAATGGCTACCGTTGAGCTCAGAAGTGGCAATGAGCATAAGAGCAACAGACAGATTTGGGGAGGAAAGGGTCATTGATAGCCATTAATCATGGTGGTCTAGATGAAACCTTCTGTTCCAGAAGTCCCTAAGAAGGGACAGATTGGGGATAGGCTGGTTGTGCTTACCCTCTTCTTATTTCTTTTGCCTAGTCACCTGCTGTCAGAAACAGGATCCTGAGCTAAATGGACCTCTGTCCTGATATCCCGCATCTAGGATAACCATCTTCCCATTCCTATGCTATATTCATTCCTCGGTGGTCTCAGGATAGCTGAAGCTCCTGGAATAGTTTGGCTGCTGGTGTTTTCTGCAGGTTGTGTTCAGACTTTGAAGGCAGTAATAGGTTGTGATAAAATGTTAGTCTGTATGATTGATTGTTACATTAAAATCCACCTGGAAGAGCAGTCTGGTATTTTGTAAAAGCTATCGTGATATTCCATGTTATAATAAAGTAATTCTTTGGTGCCCTGAAGTTATCTGTTAGGTCATATCTCTTATCCCCATGCAGCCAGCTTTTTTGCTTCTCTCATCAGTAAACTGCTGACTTTAAACCTGGGCAAGCTTTTTGCAATAAACAGTTTATTCAGCAAAAGTTCTCTCCCCCTCCTCTTCCCAGATCATCTGCTGACGACTCCTAATAGTGTTAAAGGTAAATGGTAACTGGAGAGATTTATCATTCACAAGTAGTTAGATTTTTCAAACATAGACAAATGTTTGAGCATATGTGATGGTGATCTTTGGTAATTATGTTTTTATATGTGCACTCACAGTGTAAGAAGAAAGATGCAAATCTAAAACACAATCAGTCCTACTGTTATTTTTATATAAATAAGGGTAACAGGAAATGAGCTGAATTGTTCAGTCCGTGTGCAGAAGTGTCTCTGCTTAGTTATACACTATGGCTTTGTGCCATTTGCAGACTGTTTCCTGTGGATTCATCTGAGGCATTGTGGCACCTAAAAAAACCTTTGTTCTCAGTAGGTGAGCACATATTTAGGTGCCTTGTCTCTTTATATCATCAGTGAAGAGAAGTGCTTCTAGGGGGTAATTCAAAGGGCAAACGTGAGACACTGTCCCTCCGCTGATCGTGTAAAGATCTGTACAAAGGACCTGGATCTAAGGAGCTTAGAAATATTGGCCATAGAATTATGAGACACACTGTTCTTGGGGGTTCTGTGCAGATATTTGGGTCCTTTCAACTTTCCAAACATTGAGGCTTTGTCTGAGGGAAATGAAGAAGAAAGAAGGGTAGTGTCCTTCCGCACAATGGTTTGGGCGCATGTCCATGTGGGAGACCTGGAGCCTCAACTCTCCTCAGCTGTAGTCCTACTGCTTAGGAGATTGCTCTTATCACCAGGAGAGAGGCAGGTGTTGGGCTTGACCATTCCCACGGGTTCATTCCGGGCAGTGGCAGAATTAGAAATGCAAGAATTGAGAGCCAGCAGGACCCTGTCTCTATAGCTTGGTGCTCAGGTTACTTCATCAGGAGGAGAGATTTTTAGGAAAGGGGTATTCATCCATTTTATCTATGGCTGTCCATGGAAAAGGCATACGCAGTACTCCGGAGAGTGAGAGACCAAAATTTAGGACTCCCCACTTCCACTTCCCTATAGTTAATTGGTTGTGTGGACTTCTGTGCATCTTACGCCAGCCAGAGTGTAAATGGAGGGGAGAATGGACACCATAAATCTTAAGAATACCTTAGGCTGAGATAACTTGGTAGTATTATGTGTTTAGAAATCTCCTCCTCTACTGCTACTTCTGGAAGATAAGAAAAGAGTTTGTATTAACATACTTAAACATACGTCGTACCTTACAGTGTATTTCAATACAAAGGGAAGCTATTTTAAAATTGCCTTTCAAAAATAATTCCAATACAGTTATTACAATACTCTTGATAGGGCCATGCCTAGAAAGCCAGCTGTAACGCAGGTTCTTCATGCTAAACAAAATGATTTGGGTTTGGAATTTCCTTTTTTTCCTGATGTCCTTTGACTTTCCCATGGAAACTGAAGTAGCCCGCTGTATTTATTGCAATTGCTTTTAAAGCATCGTTGAAATTAACAAGACATTTTGGTGTTTTTTTCACAGAGAGCTGTCACTTTTGCTGCAGACATGTTATTTAATCCATAATCAGGGAGAAAACTGTTAAGAGAAATGATCTTTTCTGCCTAATGGAAGATTTGTTTATCTATGCTGAACAGTGACAGAGTATACTCTATTTGTAAAGTAATTGGTAAACCAGTTAAGACTATCAAAAGTTTTATCCAAGTGCCTAAGTATTCATGGATATATACAGCAGTCTACCAGGTCAGAGGTTTTCCAAAGGTCTGCAAATATTTCCATAGAATACCCAATTTTGTTTGTCATGGAAATGCATTGCGTATTAACACTGTTGTGATAGAGTATTTTGGCTTAAATCAGAAGACTCTAAAGACCTCTCTTTCAATGTGTATCATTACCTATTATTTATAATTCTTTCAGAACTGTGGGTGTGCTTTGTAGATAGATGGAAGGCAGACCTGTGACCTACATGGGTAAAAATAACTACCTCAAATTAGGGAAAACTGCATAAACAGCTTAATAGCCCTTTAAGATGCTCCCAGTTCATCACTGCAGTTGCATGTGTGCTGGCACTGCCACACAGAAACCACTGCAGATGTGGCAGGCAGCTGGTCTTACCCCCGAC
This sequence comes from Apteryx rowi, assembly GCF_003343035.1. NCBI lineage: Eukaryota > Metazoa > Chordata > Aves > Apterygiformes > Apterygidae > Apteryx > Apteryx rowi. The sequence continues at coordinate 686,021 of NW_020450679.1, read as the reverse complement.
ATTGTCTTAAATATACAGATAGGTCAACAAGTTCACTTCTGCCAGAAAGAGGGAATTAAACACGTTTTTTTCTGTCCTTCTCCCCACTGCCACCTGCAAGAGGAACTCAAGACTGGAAACAAGCATCAAAATGAAAGATAAGGGGACTTAACCCCCATGTAGAAATCTGAAATCTTGTTCCAGAAAGAAGCCAGGTGCTGGGCTGCGGGGCCAAAGAGCTGCAGGGAGAAAACAGAGCCTTTTTCTTCTGTGCAAGGAAGAGGTGGCTCGTGGCAGGACACAGGACGCGTAACCATTTCTGCCCCATGCACTGAGAAGATACCTGTGAGAGAAGACACACAGCCTTTTGCTCTGACTTTGGTGAGGCTTTTGGTGGGGAGCCCTGTAGGTGTAAGGGAGCTGCCCTCTTGGGTGGGCATATTTGCCCCTGCCTTGCTGGCATGTGGTGGCTCAGCTGGACGCGAGGCCTCAGGAGCGAGGGGGTTCATGTGAGGAGCAAGGTCTGCAGGAGGGGATGGGAGGACAGCTCACCAGCATCACCACCCTGCAATCTGGCGGCTTGCAGAGCACCACTGCTAACCTCACCGCCCAAAAGACCTTGTGACATTTCCAAGCTTTTTTTTAAATCCCCGAGGGGGGTAAATATATGCTGATAGAACTGTGCAATCCTTTTTCTGTTTTGTTCCTCACCACCTAGTATATGATAGAGGATTTCATATCGAAAACAATTTGAAATTCTCTTTGAGCAATGTAGCCAAATCAACTCCCTTTTAAAAGACTTCGTGAAATACGCTCACCTTCTACCTAACGGTACCTAATTAGCTCTCTCTGAGCCACTCCTCTTAGGCCAGCACAGTGTCAGCCTTGTCTTGCTAGCAAGATACGTTATGTGAATATATGTGTACATATATATATATATATACGTGCACACACACACACATATGTATATATAGTTTATGACTCAGAGAACAGCTTCTTTTTTCTGAGGCAATGATTGAACCAATATGTTCGTCATTCAGGTATTTGAGGTGTGTTTTTCATTACAGGCATGGGATGCTGGGAAGACCCACTGTGGAGAACGTTTTAACTCCTATCCCAGAAAATATAAGGCCAGAATTAAGATCAGTAAAGCTATTGATTTCATGTATGTGTAGCTCTGACTGAGATGTCTAGATAACAGTTTAAACAATTTCCATTTCCAACTGCCTAGCTCCCACAGTGAGAAGTCAGTAGAAGATGTACCTGCAAGGGTGATGCTTCACCCCAGGCTGATCTGGGGTTGCCTTGAGTGAAAAGGGCACCGTGCACACAGCTTTCTGCTTGCTTTAAGGAAGATACTCTGGCAAGAAGGAGCAACTTCTCTGTAGAAACTATAGGCAGTACTTACTGAAGCAGAATAAAATTGCTAGTGTTAGAGTTATCTTTGCTCTTGCTAAATAGTGTCCGGTTGGTGGTAGGTGGCCCTGTGACAGGAGCATCTCCCCACATGGCTTCCTAGTTATTTGCCACTTGTATTCCATTTCCAGGCTGAAGCACAACCTTGGTGAAGGTGCATGTTTGCTGCCAAAATGACAAAAAACTCTCAGCTCACTGAACGGAAGGAAGTCACTGGTGAGATGCCTTTTCTGAGAAATTCTTTGAAGCTGTAATTTTTTTTTCTCTGCAGAAGCTTCTACAGCTGCAATGAAAACATTTGTTTTTACTTGCCTAGTTAATTGGAGTTGAGGGGGGGACAAAAAAGAAAGACTGTGATTATAGAAAGCAGGAGAGTTAAATATTTCTACTCCAACCAATGATTGGAAGCTAAGTGGCAAAATTCTTCAAGAAGCCCTGACTGCCACAGTGAATTACAAAGATCAGTTGTGTTCTCACACATCCATTCAAAATTATTGAGATTTATTAAGCAATAGCAGCACTTGCTCTATCAACCTATTTATATACTGTCTATGTTTGGTGCCAGATACTGAAAATAACATGTGCATTTTTCCGTGTACACAAGTGCTCATGCTCAATTTCAGACCACAGTATGCATGTAGCCATCTACAAATAGGATTTGCACACCACAACGCGTGTGTAAAAATGCACAGACTTTGAAAATCTGTCTTCAAATGCATACTGTGCAAAAAAATAGCCTTTTGTTTGTGAAGTTCACATCTGAAATGTTACTTGTGATACTTGGATAGATACTAGAAGCAACAAGGCCCTCATGCAGCAAAGTACTTGAGTATATTCTTAATTTTAAGCAGACAGAAAATCTTTGTCATTGCGGTGGGAAGGAGCTGGCTTAACTTTAGCACCATAATTAGTACCTTGCTACATAATTCCCTCATCTGATACATATGTTCATTTTATTATTTAGAATAAATAAAAATTCCAGTTTAGAACAAACCATCTCATTCAGCCCTTAAAAATGAAATGTCTTTTAAAAATTTTGAGTTGTTTTCCTAACCTAATTAGCAGCATCCTTTCAAAACAAATAAAGGAAATAGTATGCTACTTTATGCACTTTATGCATCAAAGAGTAGATCAGAGTGAATGCCATGAGCTATTTTAAAATGGACTAAAATGTCACAGTGAACTGAGGAAAAATCTCAGACTGATCTTTTAATAAAATCACTGAAAGTTTGGTAAATCTAATATTTACCAATATTCGCTTTTACATGTGTTTATTTCTCATATTGCTATGGAGAAAAGGTCTTCCCTCCCAGCCTCCCAAGCAATATTGCTTAGAGTTTAGTCAGTGGGATCTACCACCGAGAAGGCGTGAATTAGCAAGAAACACCTCGCAGCTGCTGAAGCAGGGAGATGTTAAAGCGAGGCTACTGATCCTGTTATAGCAACAGTGGCACTGGATAGTATCCAGATTTGTTACATTGGAGAACTATGGTAAAATCCAGAAAAAAAATGGGCATAGAGGAGAACATTGTACCTCTTCCAAATACCTGCTGGGCTAACAACTGTGTTCCCCCAACAAATCAGAAATCATTAATTTGGCCAGTCCACCCCTGTCACACAGTGGTTGTCTCCCTCAACAAAAAAGATGTGGCATTCCCTCCTACAAAGTGGGTGCTGAGGGAGAGAAAGAGGACGACAAGAGGGAACCTGCCTTGATTCAACTCTGTTTATTGACACTGTGAAGAATATGGGAGAGGGAAGCTTTCCTGTAACCACTTATTTGGAAGCTATTAGTTATTGGCAGATACATTTCTTGGTCTCCTTGTTTTGGTGAAGACCAGCCTGTGATTAAGCATGTATTAAATCACAAATGTCTGGTAGAAGATGATGTCTCTGATTTTGAGTGAAATCAGACTGGATGATATTGTTGGTCTGATAGTTGTGCAGTGAGTCCAAGTATTAAGGCTACTGTGAAACACAGGAGCATATGAGACTGTTGTTTGTGTCCATACTGAAATGCCGGAAACTCCCTGTACTGAAATGGGCCAAATATAGGAGCTAAAATTCTGAACTCATTGAAGAAAGCAGCAAAATTCCTCTTGACTTTATAAGTTGTTTTAGGTTGGACAGCAGTCTGGTTAGGTTGGACATTTTATGGACACCTTCTGGCCAGTATTTTTCATTAATTAGAAAAAAAAGTGATCTTGGAATTAAATATATCAAATCTTTGACAGCTTCATTTTAATAATAGGCCTGTTTGTTAGATATATGTTTGACATCAGCAGTTCAGGCCTTTCATTGCTGGCTGGTCTTTGTTCTAAATCTTCGGTACCTGAACTGATGCCATTCCCAGACTACCTCGGGCAGAACCTGTTTTGCCCTCACGCTGCATTTGCCACATTGACATTAGTAGGATATTATGGCCAGAGCCCCTTGGTTGATGGGATGATCTGCTGCTGAGGGGGTTTTCGCGAAAGTTGCTTTGGCTCTCGCGGCCTCCCTCCATGGCCCAATGGCTCAGGTCTGTTGGAGGTGCTGCAGGGATCCGCCGCCTTCATATCTTGTGAGGAGCAATGATTTGGGTGTGACAAGGGAGGAGAAGGTATTTGTCAGTATTGTTATTTGGTTGTAACCAGGGTTCAAATGGAGGAGATAGGCTGGCCGATTTAAGGATTCAAATATGTGTATGTTAAAAAATGAAAGTTGCTTATTTAACAATAACCTGAATGATATCACTGACAAAGCTGTTTAACTGAATTGCTGTCTATTACTCACTTCTCTACCTCTGTCTGGTTGTTGATAAGTCTTTTCTAGCAGCTACACTATTTTTCTTTAGTCCCCAGAAGTCTCTTTTGGGGCAGTTCTGAGACTCCCACTTCTGAGGCCATCTGCAGATTTCCCTAGGCTGCTATTATATGAATAATCAGCTGTCTCACTTAAGAAATTCTCTTTGTTCTACATCATTAAATGCTGACTCCTGCTGCTGCTATGACATATCATTTTACAGGAATCTGTAAGGGAGATTGTATCTGATGTTAACAGTGAGTCTTTTCTGTGGAACAAAAGAATACACTGGGGCAAACACGAGACAGTTTAAATTTATAATATTTTAACATTGGGAAATAAAAAAGACCCAAGCTGGTATATACTCATTTTGAGACCTGTATTTCTAAAAAAAAATGAAGTATGGACTTTAAAGTAGCATTGAGTAATTTTGTGCCCAGGAATATAATTTGTATCTACTTTCATTAAGGCTCTGGTGAGATAGTCACTTTGTGGGCAAAGGTGGGGGGGAGCTACAATGGGTTCAGAAGGAATTCAGAAGAAAATTGGCTTGTTCTAGATAGACTGCAGAGGAAAGGAAATTGCTTCCATCAAAAGCAGGAAAGATGGCCAATAGTGAAGGCACAGTAATAGACTAAATGACCTGATGGCTTGTTCTTCTGCCATGACTCATTTGTTCTGAAGTCCCATCTTAGGTATCTCCCTGACCACTGCAACTCTCTGCTAACTCTGTGTACTACTTACTGAAGAGCGTCACTTCTAATAGATGCATTTGCGAAAGGTCAGGTTTTGCTGCTGTTCTTTGGAAACCTGCCATGTGCCCAGTCACCTCCCTCTTTGTCCTTGGCTGCCTTATAGCACCCTGTAGCCAGCAGTTTAAGCCCATATGCCCAGTACATTTTCTGGCTAAGGGTCTACAGGGAAAGGGTTTGCTTTCAAAACTTTCTGCTTTCTTTGCTCAAGTGAAAGAACTTTGCTCTTGAAAAATGGGCAAATCTTGGGCCTGCTTACATGTGCAAATAGATTTGAAACTGTGACCTGCTAGCCTATTTTTTTATTTATAAAGTGCTGCATTCTGCAATGCTCTTGAACTGACATCACAGCAACTGTTACATATTCTTGTGACCCCCTTCAAAACGTACTGCAGTACTGGAGCTCTTCCTAGACCATGGTATGCTATCACTTTGGCATAAGAGACCTTAGGGCGTCCTGTGGCTGAAATATGCTGTCCATGCTCTTTTCTTCCTAATGGTTGTGTTCTGTCTTGACACTTAATTTGTGTTTGGTGTGTTAGTGTGTTTTATTTTAGCCTAGCTATTACTATAATCCTGTGTCATTTGTAACAGTGTCTCTTGTCTGTTTTCACATTTTGGAGTTAGTTTTGTAGGTGGTACAGTGAGGGGGCACTCATGGCATGGTGGCAGGTGTTTGTCTGAATGAGGAATTCAGCAGTGGTGACTATCAATCTGCTGACAGCAGAAAATGTTGTCATTTTGTTCTATTTAGTTTTAAATCTGTTGAGTCTATACTATGTCTAAAGCTGCTTGTTTTGAAGAAAAAATTATTCTGTTTGGGAAAGAAAAAAATCTAGGCAGTTTTTTCCAATGTGTATGTTCCCTCAAACCTAAAAGCCCCTTGGCTGGATTTTCTGCTGCACTGTCCCAACCCCATCAATCTCTTCAATTTCTTCAGAAGGAAGAGAGGATTTGCAGGGTAACCAGTTGGAAACACAAATATGGATAACACCAGACGTACAGAAGACAGATGTGGACTTTTCAGAAATTCTTAATGCAATACAAGAAAGTAAGTTATCTGTTGGATATAAAATTGAGTATGTAGTAGAAGAGTCGACTGAAACACATTGAAATTATGACTGAAGGAACATACAAACTGGCAAACTGAATGCTGAGTATGTATTACTAAAATATGTGAGAAAGTTCAGTGGTTTATTGAAAGCCAGTAAGAAATCTTTTACTAACATACAAATCATAGTAAGATTTGAATCATATACCTAAGAATTCCCATAGTAAATATTTCCCATACAGGAGTAATCAGAATATTAAGATTCCCATTACTTTAATCTGTTCTTGACATTCTTGAATGGCTGGTTGAATGAGTGATGTCATGTAGGTGCAACACTCTGGGACCTAAGGCTGGATTTGAAGTTCCAGCTGTTCTAAAGTGTTGGGATCTATTCACATTTCTGCAGCTCCAGTGGGGCTGACACATTTTTATTCATTGGAGATTATTTGGCATTTATAAAGGAACAGAAGACAAGTCAACATAGCTCTGGGTGAGCAGTGCTGTTGGGAAAGAGGTAACTTTGGGGATAAGAAGTGATAAGCGTGTCACCTGGTGGTCTACATATCTTAGTGTGTGTAGCAGTCTCTTTCCACATGTAATATGCTGTGGTCTGTGAATTAAGTGGTCCACCCTTTCAAATGCAACTGCAGAAAGATCTCAAGACTTGAGCTAGAAATAATTCTAGTCTTGTTAACAAAGGCTGAAGAAACCCTCCCCTCAAGCCTCGTCCCAGTCAAAAAGGCTGAGGCAACTCTTGAATCCAAAAGAAGCTTGAATTTCAGTGGAAATTTTTCAAAATAGAGTGGAAACTATCATTCAGGACAAGAATCCAAATGCATGGCCTGATGACGTTGCTAGGTTGAAAACTGCCTGTTTTCCCTCTTTTCCAGTTTTATTTTAAACATTTTTTTTTGTGAAGTAATTTTCTAAAGCAAGAAACAGTAACTTATATTTTTGAATTCTAAACGAATGTCTAAAAGCCCATACTCCTCCTGAGTTTTGCCATAAGAATCAGAAAACATAGAGCTTTATGGTCAGGTTGTTTGGTGGTAATGTTAGTTTAGGGGTGGGAGGAATGCTCTCGGGTTAGTACAATGACAGTGGTAATTGTCTGAAAATGATTCATCTGATTATTCGAACTGTAGGTTTAGGATGAACTCTGCTTTGTAATTTAAAAAGTCTTTCCCATCAGGAAACCTTAATATGTGATTTTCCTCACCCTCTCGCCACTAATGTATCACAGCCCAGGCGCAGGCCTGGCAACAGCTGGGATGTGCATTGGAGAGGCTGAAAAGACATGTGTCCTCCCATGAGGACAAGCAAATTCCAGTTGGGAAGAGACTACATCTGAATACAGGAAACTCTTCTTTTCAAGCATGAGGCTGAGCAGAACAAAAATGGATGGTTTGATTAAAACAAATTAGATGTCAAGATTAGATTTATTAGCAGTGATCCTCTGAAGCAGGTTCTTTTTGAAATGACTGTTTCTTGACTTCCCTTGGTACTGTTCCATACTTCAATATTGTGCTCATTGATTATATCCTTGTACTGAATAACCCCAAATTTCAATCAACAGGGTACAGAAATCCATTATAACTTATAATTTACTTATAACTTCAAATTTTTAACTTCTAGATAAAACAATAGGTTCTTTAAAAAGTATGCCAGTTTTCTGTGGCCGCAAAAAGGGATTCATCTGACTTGAATGTAGAGGTTTGTGATGAAGATGTCAACATTTGAATTAATTTTCTAAGCTCCCTTTACAGACAATAGAAAGTAATAAGCATGTCCAGAGCCCAGTTTGTCTCATTTTAAATAAGGTGTCTAAAATAGATTAGATGAATTGCAACTTGAAAGTGGCTATTTCTCTCCATTGCCTATAGATGGAATTTAGAGAGAATAGCTCAGTTGAAACACTACCATAGCTAAGACACAAACGTCTGCACTCTGGATATGCAAACGTAGATGAATCCTACCCAAAGTAAAGCAAATATTTGCAAGAGATTAATGGATGCGTGCTGAATAGAAGTAGGTTCCCCAATTGTTTTATTAGTTTGAGTATCATTTCAAAACTAAATGATGTTCCATAAAGAGTCTTTCAAGAATTAACATTTTGATTTATAGGTGATGATTTTAGAGCTCTAAGAAGGGTGCCACTTTGACAACCTTGGAGACAGTTTTTTCTTTATTCAGAACAGACACAGTTTTTGTTGGAAAGTTACCTTCTATGCTTTTCAGCTACCTTCCCTTTTGGAAAAGTGCTATGGCTGTACAACAGAGCTTGCAAAGGCTTGTTATACATCCAGGGGTGTTTCTTGTCACCTGCAGTCTGATGTGAGTAGCAAATAATTAAGACAAAACATGCTTAAATATTCTATCTAGGGTGGTTGTTCTGAACTGTTATTGTTGCTTTTCTTTCTCCTGGAAAGTAGCTCTAAAGCGACTTGCTTTCTTCCTTCTTCTGTACTGATCTGTTTCTTAGGCTGCAAATGAAGACGAAAAATTACCACCTCATTATCTGCTTTTATGCAAATTTACTACTATTATAAAAGACTTAAGTCATTTCCACTGCTTCAAAGCTAAATTCTGCACTTAAGTGCCACAGTTTGTGGTAGAGTCTTAAACACATTTTTCAAAAGATTTCTGCTCAGTCTTTTATAAGACAGTTTCTTCTTGACCACAGTACATTCAGAAATTATCCATAATCAATCAGAGATGATGCAGAAACAATAATGTCCACTAAACTGGAAATGGCTACAGATGCACATTGTAAAATAAGGTGGTGCACTAGGTGTAAAATTGTAAAACAGGGTGATGAACCCTATCTAAACTTGTAAGTTAGACAGCAGAGGTGTCAAGGAATTGCATGAACTCTCTGTCAGATGTAAACCAAAACTTCCCATTGTGGCCCATTCTCAAGCCGTTCTTAAATCTGAAGTCCTTATTTTAGCTGAGTTTGAATTTCATTGTCATTCTCTTTTCTCTGGTCAAGAGGAAGGGTGCTCTGGGGCTGGTGTCAGGGAGGCAGGGGTTGCTGGTGGGGCAGATCCTGGGGACAGCCGAGACAGCCCCAGCCCCAGGGCGATGGGCACCACCATGGGGACAGGGACAAGCCGAAGCTGGGGCCGGCTGAACAAAAACCAGCGAAGTCTTTCTTTGCTGTTTCCTAGTTTATTACACTGAGAAGAGCCACTTGTGGAAAAGCAATCAATTGCTTCATTAAAAAAAAAAAAAATCTTGATTTCAAAGTTCTTCCTATAAATCCCTATAATTTGCTTCAATGTATTAAACTTTCTTCCTATAAATCCCTATAATTTGCTTCAATGTATTAAACTTCTTTTTATTGCCATTGCACCAAAGTCAAACTTCCAAAAAGTCTCTTGCTTTTCAGAATATTTTTCAACATCCAGTGTACGTTGATTCCCACTAAGGTTTAAATGAAAGCTCATTTGATTCCCTCATTTTTCCTCTCTTAGTCTGGAAGTCAGAAATCAGTGAATTTTATAAGACAGGGTTATTATTTTATGCATAGTTATTGAATTTAACATTTAACCTGATAAAATGTTCTGGGCTGTGGGCGCTGTAGGGTGGTCTCCTTGCAGAAAACATTGTAAATTGTATCTACCAGCCTTACTGAGAGCAGAAAAATGTATCCAAAAATCCAAATAAATGCTATAAAAATTATAACATGTAGTGCAACAAGATGCAGAAAGAGCCTTGGCTTTGCATTCTTGGATTTTTCTGCTTTGCAAGTCTCTGCAAAATGGATATTTTTTAGTAAAGATTTTTTATTAAGAGGTATTCTCCAAGACCTGTGATTTTAAACCCAATCCTTTTACACCACCGTTTACATGTAGAATTGTTTTATAAATCTTATAAGCACTGGTAGGAAGAATTTTTAAATAAATTCACTGTTTAATGTTACTGATAGGCCTAAAAGCTTTCAAAGAGCGATTTCTGGAATACTGATCTGCAATTTGCATTATCCAATGCTGGCGTATACTCAATGGCATGGTGTGACAATTAGTAATGGAAGGGCTCTTAATTAACTGAAATATAATCTTTGAGCATGCTTCTATCTTGCCACACTAACACATAGAGTCAGGTCCCATTTTTTAAAGGAGATTCTTATTTCAGGGGCCTTAGTTTTTGGGTGTCCATCCTCAGAAAGATAGAGGTGTTATTTTACCTTATCTTTGAGTGCTACCTGAATCAGACTCCTGGTTTGAATAGTCTCATGGAATTACTCAGATTCCACATCGACTCTCACTCAGAATTTCTTAATGTTCAGTTTTCAGAATGTGTGATTCTGCTAAATTTGGGATGAAAATATTTGTATATCTATATTTTTTCAAACTCCTCCAGTGATTCTGACTATATGAATAATAATAAAGTCATTTTGATTTTTTTTCCTCAATGGAAGGAGAAAAGAACCTGTATAATTAAGCTGATCTGAAACCATACGGGGACTCCTTAATATCTGCTGTAGCAATACGCATGTTACTCTATACTGCTATTAAATTTCACTGCCTAAAAAGATATGACTATATACTAGCACCAGTCCATCTCCCAAATGATAGGTAAAATTATTATATATGATTGGGTTAGGATCAGTTTGGAGTGTGTGTGTGTGTATATATATATATTTATATATATATATATATATGTCACGGTCTGTGGCAGACAGAAAAGATGGAGCCCTGATTATGCCTTTAGCAACATTTGGCAACTTAGGATTTTCATGTTCAGTGCAGTGGAGGGGTTAAGTTTAATTACAGTTAACAGGAGGGTTGGGTTGGAAGTACCATCACCGTTATTACAATGGACTGCACAGAGAATGGAAGCAATTAGGATTTGATTTTTAATCATTTACTTGTTTTTGTGGAACAGTATTTTAAGGAATTGTAATTTGTTTTAAGTATCCAATGAGGCTTTTGGGAAAAAAAAAGTTCTCAGCAAATGTTAGACCTCCTGTGTCAGCAACTGAAATACTAGAGTGTATTTTCAAAAACAGAGGCAACAAGACAACTACAGGGTAAAGATCTCCACAGTTTCTCTGGTAGCACGCATTTACTGCAGCTGAAGGAGGGTCACAGACATCTCCAGGGCTGACAAGGTACTTTGGCATATATGTCTCTTCACTCCTTATTCTCTTTTCTAAAGCTACCAACCAGCATGCCAATTACCTGTGTACTTTTGATATGAGCAATTTTCTACTGAAGGCAGACTAGACAGGTCCTGGTAGCTAATTTCACCAGCAGAGATCTGCTGCCTTTTCAGTGCAGCAAAGTTTCAGGTCATTCAGAAAGGTTTCTGCTCCAGCAGTTCTTTATATTGATTATTCAGGTAAATTCTTCTCATATAAAGACATATGCAAAGGCTGGTTGTGATCTACATCCAGATTATTATCATATGGGATGGAAAGTTTCCAATCTTGCCATTTGACACAGTAGGGAAGGTGAAGGGAAGGTGGTTAGACTATGCTGTGTCTTGTGGCAGTTTCCTTGTCTTGTGTGAGCAACTCTAGTATGATTTCTAAGGATTGAAATGGATGAAGGAGAAAAATCTTTTCTTTGTTTTTGCTGCCTCTGCTACGAATTGGGGTCTATTCCTTCCTTATGAGTCTACAAATACCTCAGTAGTTTGTCCTAGGACAGGGTTAGATGCAGCCCCAGTGACACTGAGGAGCTGCAGGCTCTCCCCATCATGTATGCCAAAACAACATGAGAAGTTTCTGTGCTGTTCTGCCCCCCACTTTGGTAAACCCACCCCTAACGCTGGACAGAGAGCTGTGAGGCCAAGCCCTGTCTAAAAATGGAAAGCTCAGGTCCTGGATACTTGTCCCTAATGATGTCTTGGCACTTTTCACAAAAGTAGGACAAGTAAATAAACAGACTTATAGAAAAAAAAAAAAAACTTTAAAAGTGCAAAAGGAATTTAATATCTGTGAAAAGAGGTTTTAAATCTCTGATGTGTTCACTGACTATGATGACAAGCACAATTTAAAGATGAGTGAAGTAGGTGAGGCTATTAGCTGCAGTATCTCTGCTAAAGCTGGTTGGGATCCAGCAGAACAGAGGGTGTTATCTAAAACTGGAAGATCATGATACGAAGTGTTAAGTAGAGATTAAATATTGTGCAATTCAAATATTGAAATACAAAGAATTATAGCTAAATTAGGCAGTGCGTGACCCAAAACCCACTAAACTTGAGGAATAATGTGTTATCCTAAAAACTGCAAATCTGGCAGAGAATTTCTTATTGTTAGTCTAGTCTAGTCTATGGTATCTGTTGTTATGTTATGCTGTCTAATTTGGATGTGAAGTATTTTTTTTTGTTGTTGCTAAAATTTTTAGTGGCCTTGTAAGCAAAGTATTTCAATCTAAAATGCAAGGTATGTTGTTAACCCTGACCTTATTTTATGCCTGAAAAGGAAGAAAAAGAGTTCTTGAATCTTTGGATCTTATGTGGATCTTTTTATCCACGTAAAGCAGTAATAACAGTCTTTAGATACTGTAAAAGGCAGGTACAAAAAGGGAGCAATCTCTTCCCTATGTGCATGATTGATAGGAAAAGAACAATCTATTTAAATTGCAGCATAGGTGCATATTCAGGATGCATATTAGGAAGAAAACTTTCTCCTGCTGATGATAGTGAAGGATAGGTTGCCTGCAGAGGCTGTAGAGCCTGTAGCATTGGAGATTTTAAAAAAAAGCCTTAAACTAGGCTGTAACCTCTGAAGAAGGGAAGGGTGAAAGGGAGGTCACAAAGTGCTCACAAAGACTGGGGAACAGTTAACAGCCTTTAATTTCTGGATGCTATTCAGCTTCTCCACAGCAGGGGAATGAATTTTTATACCTGCAGCCATTAGTTAGAAATGGCACCAAGGTGCCATGAGCAATTAGAGATCACTAGCTGTTCCCTGTTAATAGAAACTCTTGTCAACAGGAATTACAACTGCCTGTCACTTACTTGGGGGAATTACAGGGAAGCAAGAGGATCAGGAGGATGTTGCACAAAGAAAAATGAGTCCAAAAGTCAACTGAGTTTGCAAAAAGTGTGAGGAAGACTGGGTGAGACAAATTTCTGGCAAGAATGACAGAGAGGTATTTGATCCTGCCTTGGTCAGGGGACAAGCTCATTAGTGGACTTTTTGGGATCCCTTCCAACAATTTTAGCTCTACTGCAACAATCCTGGGTTTTGCGTATGAAATGTAGGGTTGGAGAAATTAAGCCTGTACACAGTAGAGGCTTGAACCTCAGCAAAGGCATTTTTCTTCTCCTCACACCAGGCTCTTCACCACCCTCTTCGCTCTGGGGGCAGCCGCAGCCCTGGGCATTGGGCACTGCCCTGGGGCGGGGGCAAGATGGAACACTGGGGACACGGCTGGAAGCAGCTCCTGCAGAGCATGTCCCCTGACTTTTCATCCGGCTGGATGTAATTGAGCATCCTACAAATTTAAGCCATTTCTTGATGCCCAGCTCTGAAGGCTGTGCAGATCTGCGCATGCCAGCTTTGCAGATACCAAAACATGCTAACCTAGAAGTAGCCAAATTGTGCAGACAGAGCTCTGCCCAGGCTCATTTATTCAGTTTCTTTTGAGTGACATTAGTTATTTGAGATCCTCTGCCTCTGATTGCCCTACAGTTCTCTACAGCTTCTAACTTGGTACTTTATGTAGTATGTTAAAAATGTGCTTCATTATAATAAGAAATTTTCAGAGGCCATAGTAATCCAAAAGGCAATCATTTAAGACACTTATCTCAAGAGAAGCCAAGGAGATAGCTAACATATGTTTTATTGTGGCAGATGATTACTTATTTGACATCAGAGAGATATTATATACCCTAAATCTTTCTGTGGCTTACTGGTGAAAAAAGCATTGCACCAATATGCCTCGGGAGATTTTAAACTTAATAAGGTAGATACTTATACCAGAACTAAAAAGTGCAATTGTTGATAATAATGCATTACACTCAGAGACTTTGTTGGGCTCAACTGTGATTTGAATGTATATTTTTATTTTTGTTTTTAGTAGCTAAGGATGTCAACATTTTTTTTGATGAGTTAGAAGGTGTGAACAGCCCTTCCAAAGATGATGACTCTTTGCTTCACCACGGTAACTTGACCAGTACTTCTGATGATGCCAGCAGGTTGGAAGTGGTGGGAGAGGTAAGAACATGCAGAATTATTATTCTAATAATTAAACGTGCCCGCTATCAAAGGGAATAAATGTAATCTGATTGAAAATCTCATTCTCTGGGGACTGTCATGGGGACTGTTTTTCCATTCAAAGATTATAATGCTGAAAGATGAAATATTTCAGGTTAAATGGAGGCCTTATTAATCTTATGGACCACCCCCAGTGAAGCATCTGTACAAGCCTTTGTTTTCTGCTTGTTTCTTGAAGCAGCAAAATCGAATGCTTCACTTCTTCTGAAAAATAATGGAAAAATTTTTCCTATATTAATCTTAGGGGATGAGGGAGGAGGAGAATTTATCAATTTATTATACTTTCTCATAAGAGGCATTGGGTGTCAGATATGGGACACACTTTCCCTTCCAGTGAAGAACAGAAGCAACCTGGTGGTGCATAATGGTGATTTGGAGAATATGCCAAGCAGGGAGAAATCATTGCCCAGCACAAAGTCCCATTTAAGTTGTGCCTTAAGGCAGCCAAAACACCATATACTCAAGTATGAAGAAGAAAGAAAGAAATGTGGTACTTTAAACTTTGCTCTAACTGCCGTACAACTCATGGACGTTAGGGCTATCTCCCTGGAGAGCGAATAGACCAGGGACTGGTCTCTGGCCCTGAGGCTTCCTTTAGCCCTGCTGCAGAAATGTGGCTGCGTCCAGAGTACGTGCTGGAGTGGTCCTGTGTTACCTCCAAACTGCCTAAGGATAGTTTGGTGGAGGCTCATTGGCACAGGTCAGAACTCGCAGAGACCATGCTAAATTAAAAAGTATGGAAGACCACAGGAGAGCGCTGAAGCCTCTGCCCTGGTCCTGACTGGTTTACTAGTTTAAATGTGACTTAGAAGATGTAATTGCAGCTGATGTCTTTTTCAGGAACTAGAGGCTTTTTTGGTGCAAGTTATTTTGTGAAACACTGTTGAGGAAAGAGTGAGAGATTTTCCTTGTGCTAGAAATTCAGCCCATAGAGAGCTGCACTCCTGCAATGTTTAAACAGATAATTAAAGGCACAAAATTCAGGCCAGCCAGAGATATGTTTGACCTTGCTCACGGTTTCGTCTTCCCCCTTTCTCATCACTCTTCCTCAGCTTCCCACATCACTTTCATAGGGCCCTCTTTGCCTGCTTGCAGTATAATAGGGTAACCTGACATGATATCCCTGTGTAGCGTTTAGTAATCTTGTACCATATGGTCTCTAACAAATAGAGAGGGATGAAAGGTACATGATCTTTGCATGTTAAAGAAGAAAAATGAACAGAAAATGGTCCCAAGGATAGGGGAGGGGAGAGAGCAACATATGCTGCTGTTAATTTAACAATGCTGCAATTCCTTTTTTCCCTTTTTATGCAATCTTTGTACCAGACCTTGTTGTTTTTCAAAGGAAAAGGGAAAACGTTGGAGGAATATTTTCCTGTCTGAACAGTTTTGTTTTTTTTTCATAATCATAGCTGAGTAAAATAGCAATATAGGTTATGTGTATTTATATAAGAAAAAAAAACCTAAAAAGGAAGGTCTTAATGGGAGCTGAGGGATGCTGTCACCTACAAAAAAGATTTCGAAGTACTTGGCCCCTGCTTGATTCCAGAAGGAAAAGATATGCTGTTTAGATGTAGGTGTATGGTTTGCATGGATAAACATGGGAGCAGCACTGTGCAGTGATGGGGTGATCTCTGAAGCTCCAGACTTCCTTTCAGTTTAGTGATGGAGTTCTACTTTGAGCAGCTAAGAGAGCCTGCAGATCCCCCCCTAGTGTCATCAGGACGGGGGAACTGACACCAGAGAAAGCCTCTCTGGATATATTGATGTTCATTTGCTTTAGGTCTAAAGTTAACATTGCAGCTATCTAATACAATGTGGTTTCTGTCTGAATTTACTAAAATACAGTTATAATCCAAAAAAATTTACAAGAGAGTTCCAAAGGTTTCTTGTTTTTAGTTGACAAGTCAAAATATTGCTTGCTTCAACTGTTAGTTGTGCACGCTCAACCAGATCTCAAAGTAATGTTGCGTTCTCCCTGGTTTGTGTATGACTGGCTCCAGTGAAGATTTTATGGATGGAGCTTTATCAATGGTCCCATCACAGATGCACAGCCAGATTAGCATTCAGCTTACCCTTTGGCGAAAGATGCGTCTTTGCTTTGTTTTATGTTTCGTTCAGGTACAGCTAAGTTCTAAGCAAATTAGAAATCACATTTCTCTTCATGTGCATGGATCAAAACACTTTTTACATATGCCAACCTAATAATTAGATAGGCACTTTAAAATCTAAAACTGGAGATGTATTATCACCAAAATCTTGTAGTTTTAACTCCATTGAAGTTTCACTTTCTGAGAACCAGAGTAACAGCAGACAGGAGGTAAAAATGAAAGGGAAAGATGATTTAGGAGCTGTTCACTAGGGCTGCTTCAATTCCATCTCTCTTTCTGTGGAGCATTAAATCAGTCTTCTGTGTCCAAGAAAGGGAGAGAGGAGGAGCTGGGACAAAATTCATCTTTTACTTAAATCAGTATATATGGCCCATTTTTAAGGTTACAGCTAGTGTAGGTATTTCTGAAATTAAAATGATAAAAATCACTCCTATAATTCAGTTAAGCTTCAAACTCTGTTGGCGATATTTGGGGACAGTGTTATTAACATTGCACATAGTAGAGTTTGTTTTAACAATCTCTTTTATAAACTGGAATTTGCACTAAAGATTATGCCAGAATAAAGGTATTCAAGTTGCAGAATAAGAATTATGATGTTTTTTATGGCTCCTGTGATAGCCTATGCAATTTCAGGTCAGTTTTCTTAAACATATTTATTACAATACAAGCCAGATGCATATTTTTTTCCACAAAATCTCTGTATTCTTCAATGCCCAGGATCAATGTGGGAAGAGAAAATCTAAGCTTTTACAGATAGCTACAAATCTTTTACTTTCTAACTTTTGAGCATATGATTTTGCAGCCTAGATAATTTTGTTGTTAGAAAAGCTCTATATAATTAAATATATTATGGTGTCAAGAAGAATATGCTGAACTCAAGATATATAAAAAATACAGCCTCTCCAAAACTATAATCCAAATGGGCAAAAGGATACTAAGAAAAATGACACACACGGAAAATATTCTTTAATTAGAACTGTGCCTTCAAAATACAGTGATTCTGGGTTGTACTTCAACGGATAATGGGCAGAGAGTCTTCTGGACCAGACCAGAGTTGGCCCAAAGTAAACCCCCAAGCCTGGACAAGTGTGGACACTTGGTCCTCAGTGCTGATTGTTTTGCTCTACAGATCCTTTCCTATGACACTGCCTTACTTGCTAAAATAGATACAGCCTGTCTGTAACCTGGCACCTACAGAACGGAAAGGATGGCAGAACAGGAGGCTTAGAAATCAGAGCAGGACCACCAAGCTGATCCACTGCCTCTAAATCTCCTACTGCACCCTTCTTTCATTTAAACACCCTTTGGGTTTTTTTTTTCTTCCTGTCTTCTCAACATAGATACTTTCTAGAAAGAAGAGGGGGAAAAAAAAAAAACCCACGGAATGTGCTTCCTGAGCTGTTTTTATATTTAATGCTCTGTGAAAAATACTTCTGATATCCTGATAATATCATTTGTCAGCATGATATCAGTATAGATATAAATGGTTTGTTACTGTTATTTCCTAAGGGCTTAAATCTTTTTTCTTGCCTTCTTTTTCAACTCCAAGAACTGTTCCTACTATATCAAGTCGGCATTAAGTTGTGTCAGGAGTCAGGCACTGTAATAAAACAATCCTAGAAAAATTCCCCTTTCTGCCTGCAATAACCTGGTTGTACCAAGGGAATGGGCATTTGGGATGCTTTCATTTGTTTTTCTATTTAAACAAAGATGCTTGCTGAGAGTCAAGATGGTAGTTTACACTAAACTTCCTGACTGGGAATATTTTTTTTGTTCTGTAGGAATAATTTTTTTCCTATTATTATTATGGCAACTGTATTCACCTTTTGTCATTTAAATTAAGAAGCAGTTCTCCTGTGAAGAAAGTATTTTGAAAATTTCCTATTCTTCCTCCACGTGAAAGGCAAAATATTCATTTTTCAGAGATTTGATTATGCATTAAAGGACATAGTTATTTCTAGCAGGAATGATTCAGCAAATTATAGGAAAACAAAGGGGAATTAGCCCAACCCTCCCTTCAGCTTGGAGGTGGACAGATCTAGAGGTCCCTAAAGGCCCCTGCCCATTATACTGCTCTCAGGGAGTTCAGTTTGCTTCCATATACCATTCATAGTGTACGTTTCTTGTAAGAAATGCTCCAACCCATAAACAATTTCAACTTGTATAAAAGCAAAAACTTAACCCCTGGGCAGGACTTGCATTATATGGAAGTAGTGATAAATTGTGAGGAGGATCTGCGGAGAATTTAATCTCATGAATTTCTGAAAGAGAGCAGCGGTCTAGTCTTCTAGCTCTCAGGAGAGGGATCTGCTTGACCTCTTATTAACAGTGAAATTAGCTTGCTTCTTTCTGCCAGAGCAAACATTTGAATAGGCACATGCTTTGCTGAAAATAGCCAGGAAGTAATATTTATTGCCTTTATGTGCCTCTAGGCAAAACACCAGGAATTATTTTCAAATAGATCTGGTGGGTTTCCTCAGTTGCTCCATAAACCTAGAATATTTTGTAGTTACGCTGATGAAGTATAGTGAGGTAGGAACAGGACCTTCATACTCTTTTCTGTGTCCTGTGAGGCAGAGGTGCTCTTACTGCAAAACAAAGAGAATTTCTGCACCAGGTTTTAGCATTTCTCACCACAGTAAATATCGTGCCATCATTTCTTCTCCCCATGTGAAATGATGTTCTACCATATTGAGCCCTTACTTACAAATTTACTTTTCAGTATAACACTATTCTCTGCTTTATTTTATAGGTAGGAAGCTATTCCTAATTTTCTGGTGGGTGGTAGGGGAGAAAGATTGTCTCGCATAGAATATTCTCTTCTGTCCTGTCCCATTCCCATGTGACAAAACATCTGCCTAAGAAGACCTCCCGGGTTTGGACTGGGGAGGTCTGTGCTCCTTTCAGAGGACCTCAGAAACATTCTATGTAAAGCACCTAGAAATTTGAGCAGCTTGTACTGATTCCTTACCTTTCCGGCTGAGTAATGCTGAAAACTGCAGATGCAGATCAGGACGCAGCAATTACCAAAACACATTAATATTACTGAAATATTTGACTTTCTCTTAACAGGAAGTACCAGATAAGAACAAAACCAATGGACTATATTTTAGAGATGGGAAATGTCGAATTGACTACATTCTGGTGTATAGAAAATCCAATCCACAGACAGAAAAGAGGGAAGTATTTGAGAGAAATATCAGAGCAGAAGGACTTCAAATGGAGAAAGAGGTAAGAGAACTTCCCTGAAAAATACTTCCATCATTTAAAGATGTGTAAATTCAGAGTCTTGTTTACTCTGAAACCTGATTGCTTTGTTGTAGTAGCGGAAAAAAAAGCTTTTAAGCATCCCTAAATATAGATTATTTATTGCCCGGGCACTGGGAAAGCTTAGCCTAAAGAAAAATCAGCCACACGGGTTGAAGGCCAAAACAGGCCATTACAGTCATCTTTTTCAACCTTCTGCACAAGTAGGCCATAGAATTTCCTCCACTGAGTTGTGCAATGGAGAAAATAAGTGCTGTTTTTGGATGGCCTGAATTCTACTGAGTGCAATCCACATTTCTGCACCTAAGTTTCCTTTTAGTTACCTGCTCCACTCTTTGCTGAGGCTCTTGGTACTCATTCCAGAGACCTAACAAGATACTTACCTGTCACCTTAGTCACAGGGACTTACTTGGCATTTTGGTAGTGTGAAAACAACAACAAATCTTTCCTGCTGTGTTATTCCTAAGCATTTAAATAATTGGGCAATACATATGAACTTTTATATCAGTTGTATTTCTCACTAACACAACGTCCTAATACAGTGAATATTTCTTGGACAAGAGTATTAGAAATGAATGTAAAGTGTCTAAAAATGTATTGATGTGATAGACTGCAGGAGCAAGGCTTAAAGAGAGTATAGACTGTGGGATACTAACATGATGAAGAAGGTACTTCTTTTCACTTCTCTTCAAACACATCTCTTTTGCCTTGGCCATATTCTTTCTTAAACTTTCATAAGTGTGCTTTAACAGGGCTTAAGCCTCACTTACATGCAGAGCAGATATACTTGTGCTTGGTCAAGTCACACTCATACTAATAGGCATTGTCATGCTGCCACTGGTGCAAATGGTACAGGAATTTTCAGGTTACAGGCTTTGGTCAACCATGTAGGTGATGTACATTTATCTCCCTTTCTTTCACTAAATTCCTGATACATCTATAGATTTTCTGCAGGTGTACTAAAGACACACTTCCTGGCAGAACACTGTGGGGAAAAAATGGAAGCTCTTTCTCTCCAGAATAATGAAAATGTTTCCTTTCTTAATTTTTTTTTGAATGAATGAACATGTGTACTGCTGGATGTAAGTATGTAAGTGGATATTAGTGGTTTTCATCAACCATTTACCATGATTTATTCCTTCAGGTAACCTGGAAATGTCTTCAGTGCTGTGGTAGTTGATAGATGTTTTTAATGACAGTCATTGTTTATTTGTTACGTTTCCTGAAAACATACCAATGTCTATAAGAGTTTTAACTCAAGATCGAAGAACATGAGTTTAGTGTGGCAATTCAGCTTCACATGCTAGGATTCTGCCCTGCTTCCATCAGGGCAAAGCCCGGAAAAGTCTGAAGTTTGAGCAGGGTAGAAAATAACGCAGAACAAGTCCTCCCTATTGATATATTTTGTTAACAGTTTCAAAACAATTTTTCTCCTACTTTGTGCTTTTGCAGATGTTTTTCATTTATTACTGTGCTAAGGTCAACAGTGAAAGCTACAAAATCCAGTTATATTTTAAGTGTTATGAACCCTAATGTAACATTCTGCACAAAAAACTTTTTCAAGTTGATCGTTTAAGTGCTTAGTATAGACTCTTCTTGCAGCTACACATTGTGTTCTTTCAAGCCCGTTTATGTGGAGTTTACTGCCTAGGCTGCATGAATGTTCTGCCATTTGAGTATTCATTTCAGTTTCTATTACGCTTCTGACATGCAGTTTTATTTCTTACTAATCTTGTTTGGCCTTGGTGTGACTTCTTGCCAGCATCAGTAATTGTAGATTTTCTAAACTCTGAATGATCAAAATGAGGTTATGTTACATGACTCAAGCTAATGCTTTTAAAATCTAGGGTAGCAATCTTTTTTAATATGACTTTGACCTAAAATTAAACACTAACATGTATATTTTATGATCACTTTAGTTTCCAAATTCAATTATAATCCTGAAGGAAATAAGTACATTCTTGGTGCCCCCCAGCAGAGTAGCAACTAGGTGTTGTGATTGGTTAGTGCCTAGATTACTTCTCATGATTTCTGTTGCTCCTTTTGGTGAGACTTCTAGGTCATTCTGGGTTTCAGTTGTGGAATATTTTAACAGCAAGCCACTTTTCTAATTGTTGTTCTTATATAATATATTGCTTCCAGTGGGGACTGGAATGTGATCATGTGCACAGAAACTCTAGGTAAGTTATTGTAAAATACAGTTCATGCCAGGGAAAGAGACTGTATTCTCTTCTCAGCCAGGTACGAAATTTCCTGTATTGATATGACCTGTTTAACTTAATGTCACAGTGAGGTAAATAACTATGATATCTTGGCTCTGGGATTCTTGATGACTCCCACTGTTGTTTTTATTTTTTAATACTCTGAAACAGATTTGTGTATTGGGTTAAATGGAGGGAGCAGTCTTTGAATGGAGCAAGTTCTTACAGAGATGGAGTACCTATAGGGTACCTATAGGAATGCCTGTTTGCAGTGCTGGTATTGTCTGTAAATATTATGCAGTACTCTTGCCTGACAGATCTGATTGGCAAATGGTTAACAAGAGACAGGATAATACTGTCCACATTCTGAGGGTATATCTCATAACTACCCTAATCCAAGGTAACCCTGAGACTAAGGTCAGCCCATTGACTCTCAGAAATAAAATAAAACATTTTTATGTAAAGCGAAAATACAGACAGTGTCTGTCATTCGGAATATGATGTTCTTCCCCCTGGGACAGTAAAATCCCAGCATGACATGTTTCTGGAAAGTCTGTCTTTTTAAGTGAGAATGAAGAGTCAGAATTACATTGAGTATGTGGCTTTTTCACAAGAATAAAGACTTATAAATTCAGCCTCTTGGCCAAAATCCACCAAAACTCCCTTATCCTAAATTATTCCTGCAGCTTCAACTGATACACTCTAATCCCTATCCTAATGGCCAGGTAGAACTAAGTTGCTGTGAACAGTAACTTTACTGTGCTGGTACATGGATACACACAGTATTAAAAACAGGTTTGAGTACAGTACTTCAGATTATACTGCACTAAAAGATTATGCATAGAGATAGCCAGCATGGAGCAGCTAACGCATACTTTTTCCCCCACAGACTATTTAAACTGCAGTGTAATGCAATGAAAATGCAAGATAGAGGCAAGGTAGCACAAAAAATTCTGTGCTGCATGAACAAACACAAGCCACCCTTGGATTTATAATTCTTAAAAGAGAAAAAGAAGGTCATCTTAGATTTGAGTAAATACTGTGCATCCAAAGTGAATCTGATGTTGGGTAGGATCTGGCCATATCACCCTTAGGAATATATTACATTAGTTTGAGCCTGGCATATTCTTTTATTCTGCTTCTCATGGCTACACTAAGCTACTTCATATAGAGTGATTTTTACTTAATGATTATGTTCCAAGTTTTAGTTTATAATTTTTAAACTGATTTGATACAGGATTTATTTTAAAAGATATTTTACATGCCTGTAGAAACTGATAGATAGAAATTTAGTAATGAGAAACTACTCATATAAATAATGAAAGTAGTATTCAGGTCCCATATTTTACATATTTATGTATGTTAATGTTTCAGTATAGATTAAATGAACTGCTTTAAAGCAATAGCATTCCTTGCTGCCCTAACAAGCAAGTCTCCTCACAGTTACTGGATGCAAAACATGTTTCAGGAACCGGTTTCAGATATTTTATAAAAAACTATCAGTATATTTGGGCTTCTGGCTGCACGCTGATCTTTGCTTCTTCCAAATAAAAGAAGATGTTAGTTTAGTGTACTGGTCCAGTTTTCAGGAACAACATAAATTGTGCGCTTTTTGTGCTACACAGCCAATTAAAAATTTAAACATTGCCACCGTAAGTGTCAAGCTGTCACCAGGGCATCCCTAATTGCATTCGCTCCCTGCCGGAAGCAGCAGCTGACATTTCTGGGACAACATCTGGCACCTGATATGGAGCTGGTGTGTACAATAGGCAGGAGAAATATACAATATGTGTTCTCTGGAAGGGAAAAAAAGGCACAAAAAAGGCTCAGTATAAGTTTCACTTTTGTTACGTGAACAAATATTTGCTAGCAGGCACAATCTGAGTCTGAAAATTGTATTTTGAGATATTTTTCAACAGTGGATGCAATATAATTACAGAATATTATTATTCCATGACTTTACAAGTTTGGAAACAGGGATAGATTGGTTCATGGAGAGATAGCAAGTGTTCGATAAAGCAGTTCCTCTTAATGTGGCTGTAACTTTTTACTAATGGGACAGGACTTTAGAGGCTAAAAACATGTATTTAGTAAGAGGCATATATTTAGCAGCAACTTGGAGCCAGGTTTAAAATGATGAATGTTCAGAGAAATTACAGATGACAGAAAGAGCACACAATATAGTATCTCAGTGATTCTTGGCTTGTCCCTGAGTGTAAAACCAAAATAGAATTATGACCATGTCAAAGTGACATAAAAGAAATAAAGAATGAGTACAAAACAAACAAGAACTTTAAAGACTGAAACTTTAAATACAGAAAGTGATGATGTGAAAATGAGGCATTATGATGAACATTTCTTTCTTGCAGAAATGACATTTACTTTGTGTGTGTGTGTGTGTGTGTGTGTGTGTGTGAGCACTGCAATGCCAAAACAGTTATGCTGGAATGATCTGCTTTTTTCTGGTTTGTGCGTCATCACTGGAATTGTTCACGAGTCCTGTTACATAAGCTTTATTGCTGATTGTGATTCACGGGCAGAAAAGAAATAAGGCGACTTCCAGACCCCGAGTGGCATTTGCAGAGCTCAGTGAGAAAAGGTGTTTTGTAAACCTAGCTTATGTAATTTTGCTCATTGAGAAGCACAGCACAATGAGAGTCTCAGGGCCTTCTGAGAGACTCCAAATTTCTCTTTCAGTAATAACTTCGGCTTATTCACTTATTGGAAGAACAATAATTTGTTCTTAATTTATTGCTGGTATAGATGTTAATTTGATCGACCAGGTGTACAGTTGATATCAGAGCACTCAACCTATGGCCCGATAACTATTTGCAGCTTGCTAGGAGAGTCTGTGTGGCTGGTGACCTTCTTTCTGAAGGACATCTTGGGAGAAGGCTGCAGCTCGGGCGAATCATTCTGCTGGGGCATCCCTTATCCTGGCTGTCGTTTCCCTTTGGCCCTCATACCCCTTCCTTGTCATGTTGAGCTTACTCTGCGCACACCAAAATCCCCTATCCACTAGGAAAAGGATGGTTAGGAAAAATCTTCCACCACCAAAACTGCGTCTGCTCATCTCTTGACCTTTTTTTTACAAGGAGAGAGGAATACCCCTGCATGCATGCGCTGAGTGACGTATGTACAGTATATGCTCTGCTGCTGGGAAGCACCAGGACAACTGTGTGTTATGGTCTTCTGGACTGCACAGGCATGGTAGGATGGGTCACATGCAGAATGTCACTTGTGGCCAACTGGCTTGCCTTTAGGACAAACTATATTTTTCCCAAGATAGAAAAGTAAGGGGTGGCTGACCTAATGAGTCTCTTAATGCTGATGTGGTTCTCATCTTTCTTTTCTGTTCTATATTAATGTGTGACTCCTTTAATTGCAGAGGGGTATATTGCTGGTTGTCACCTTACCATTTAAGCCAACACCTCAATGACAATTCATGCTAGCTGAGAGATCTGCTTTTTACATATGAATGCATTTTAAATTGCATAGTTTTGTATGTATTACTGTTTATACATTCTCTTTTTCCTTG
The DNA here is from genome assembly GCF_003343035.1 of Apteryx rowi. Lineage (NCBI taxonomy): Eukaryota > Metazoa > Chordata > Aves > Apterygiformes > Apterygidae > Apteryx > Apteryx rowi. The sequence goes on along the minus strand of NW_020450679.1, from coordinate 660,689 downwards.
CTGAATTAATTTTAAAACATACTCAAGGACACTTTCAAGAGGAAATAAAATCAAATCCTTTCCTATTCTTTTTCCTTTTTATTGTTAATGGAGGACCTCCTTTCCTCTAGTTACTCTCAGCATCTCCAGTGATCAAATATGCACCCCAATATGCTTGGGCACACCTGCACACACGCACTCACATATACACACAGTGAAAACAAGAATAACCATTATCTATCTCAAGTTATTGAAAAATACTATGTAGGTATTCCCCTCCCTTGACATCAAGGAGAGAACTCTGATTTCATGTTAGAGCAGCAACAAGTAAAACACTAATACAAGTGCATAACAGTTGCATGGATTTCCTCCTGTTTGCATAGCTGGCAGCTGGGCAGCACTAGGCCTTCTTGGTCTTTGGAGAAGATCGAGTGTAGTTCAGTTTAACGCTGGATATGTTAAACTACTACTGTGACTTATATCAAGCATTCAGTAGCTTTCCTGCACTCTACTGAGTTATTTCGGTCTCTCACTTTTCTGAGCCAATATGTAAATATCTAGAACTAATGAACTTACAGTACAAATTATGCAGCTTGCAGGAGCTGCTGTTTCATGAACAGCATAATATTATTATTAGCATTATTAGCAGGAGCAGCTTCTTATTTAATGTCTAAGCACTGTGCCTGATTGCATCCACAAATCATGGATAGAGACATCAAAGTGACATAAACTGTGCCTGTAAAATTGCAAATGCAACAAGGGAACCAGGCTGAAGTGCAAGCCCACCATATGCATTGTGAGTGAAAGTGTTTCCACCTATTTAATTTAAAACATAGGGCTGTTCATTTCATTCGAGTTCAGCCAGAGCAAGTTACAGACAGGCTGATTTCCCAGGCAAAGATTTATTGTTAGTTAATTATCTAATACAAATAGCAAATGGAGTCTCTTTTCAACAGCATTCTACTGAAAAATATATAAGTACAAAAAGAACAGAAGTCCTTTTCCGGAGAGCTTCCTGCTTGAAAAAAACATTGTCACTAAACAATGGAGATGTTTCCAGGTATCTTGGCTTCTGAGGGAAACTATTTCAGTTCTCAGACGCTGTAACCACTCACCAGGACAGTGATAATTTAGAATAGAGATCTGAAGATACATGGAAGTCCTGATGGATGGAGTGTGAACTCAAATTTCAGTGTGTGGCTCTTAAAAATAGCTTTCTTAATTGTCTGGAGGAGTTCATAAATAAATACTTTTTAGAGTCGACAAATTTCAGGCTTGAACAGGTCTTTGTAGAGCTAATAGACAAAGAAGCCTGATGTAACTGTTACTGAAAAATATATCCACTTTTGAAAAAGTATGGCTTTTGCATGGAGTATGGAGGTCATGTAGACAACATGTAGATAATTGAAATAGGATAAAAGGTCCCCTGCGATGCTTCTTTTCCTTCAGAGATGTTGGGCAGGATTTTTTTGTCAGCGTTCCTTGTCATCAGTCTCCACAAATCAAGATGTTAAAAATCTTTTGAATGACAAGTCTGTGGAAAAAAACTGATTGACAGGAGATAGATTAAAAAAAAATCAGGGTTGCATATGAGATGTTCCCTATATGTCAAAAATCACCCTTCTGTTTACAACAGTTGTTCTTAAACTGCAGTTATTTTATTTGTCTACCAGTGACATCAGGAACAAGCTTAAGCCACAAGGCTACAACCACTTAATACACAGTGAGAGTTTTGGTTGCCCAAAGGTGACATGACTGGCAGGCTGCAACACTCCTGATTGTCCTGCCTTAATGAGCCGCAGTCTAAAGCTGTCCGTAGGGAAGGGGAAGACAGAGCATATAAAAAAGCCAACAGGATGTTTTAGGTCCTCGTTTCGTGTTGCTGATTTTGGTGTTGAACTTTTTTCGAAAAAATGGCATCGTATTTACAACATTGTGTTTTGGAGTAGATAGCAGTGATTGCAAAAGCCTGCAGTACTGTCTTGGACTTGTGGATTTTTGGGTCTTCCCCTGCAGCATGAAGTGGTGTGAGGCCGCACTATCCAGAAGCAGTCCCAGGAAGGAAGCATGATCCTGGTTCCAGTCCTGGGAATTGTGGATCCTGGGAAGCAATTTCCTTTCTTTCTTGCCCTCTCTTGTCGCAAGGGCTCCAGGCCCTCTCATCAGCTGATTACTTTTCTTGCTGTATCAGGTTAACTCAGTGATGGTGGGATTGGATCACTGGTACTGTGTGCCATTGATTAGCTGTATTTTAATTATGGTAAGAGCCACAAAAATACAGCTAGTCAAATTAACTCAGTGCTCAGATTTTATTGGAAAAGAGGTTTTGGATTACGGCTCTCTGGGTCCAAGTTAAATTCAACATTAATCACTGCATATTTACATATTTGTTTCTTGCTATTTCAGTGGTAATGAAGTGATGTTGTAAATGAAGTTTAGTAAAGCCTGTCCTGAGGGAAAAATGTTCTTGAGATTACCACATCGACTGAAATCTCTGTCAGCAATTTAGTCATGTCCCTTTCTTTAAAGCCTTTTTTAATTTACAAAACTATTCTGTGGACAAAAATCTTTTTGTGTTCATATGTGAAAGCTCTTAAAATTATCTCTAAATGTGCCCTAAAGGCAAAAGAGTTTAAAGAACCATTTCTTTCCTTTTAGAGACTTTGTGGTACATGCCTACTACTTCTCTTAGGTGCAACTTGTTTATGCTAATAGACTCAAATAGATCTTTCCTTTTATAAGAAATAAGATTGACTCCCTTTCTGAAATCTCCATTGTTAAGTACTAATATAAGAACTTTGTGCTTACTTTTGTAACAACCATCTCTGACTTATACCTGTTTAAAATTCAAAACCTCCACAGTGAAAATAAAGACAGGAGAAGAGCAGAATGGAGACCAGTAAATCTGAAAAACATAATTCCATAGTTTCTCTTATGATATGCAAAATTTCTGTTGTTTTTAATGACTGGAAGATTTTGGGAACTTCTTTTCTCTTTGTTTCCAATGTGTTTTGTTGAGCTTCTCCTTTTAGGTGAGTGTATAAATGTCATATTTTGAAAAACTGCCATTGTAAGGCACTAATAAGGGTAGAATACACAGGAATTTTCACATTTGCATACTTCTTTATGTAAGAAGCAGAAGTATATAGTCTTCTTCACCAAAACTGACATCTTTCTATGCCTCTGTAATAACATATCCATCATTGAGAATACAACACTTCCAAATGTAGAAAGTTTAAAGCTCTGGAGATAGGTTTAAAAATGAAATTATTTAGAAAATTACTCCCATATTAAGTTGTTGCAGCCCATCCATCTAATTTTAGTGTATTCTTTTCACTTTTTTAGTTTAACTGGCTTGGTTTCAGAAGTCGAAACTGTTTTTGAAGTAAGTATATCAGCAAGTTTATTTGCTTGACTGTTAGTTGCTAAATTCCACTGAAGGTATTCTTCTCCACTATTAACATTCTTCTCTTCTTTTTTTGTGAGGAAAATTACTTGAAGTCTTTTTAATCAATCTAATAAACCTCTTTTATTCAGATCATTCCCTTTTAAATGGCCATCTAAATGAGACACCCGTAGCATTCTTATGATTCCACTAACTGTGCAGATCTGATTTTCTCAATTACCAAACATCAATAAAAATAAAGTTCTGTAATGTAATTTTTCATTTCTTAAAAATAGAAGCTGTAATGGAGTTATCCGTGTTTAGGAGAAAGCTATTTAGACATATTTACATGCATCACTTTATCTGACTGCTGATTGCAATGCAGGCATGTGAAATGGTTTTGGCTATAGACTTCAATTTGATGGTCTGAAGAGGATTTTAGCACCTCCTGAGTTATTCTTCTTGAGTGTACATATTAGGGCTGAAAGCTCCTTCACCAACTAATTTCAAGCATGCTCCTGTGGGTTCAATACAGTTAAGGATTCTGCATATTATTTTGTCTAGGGAGTGAAAAGCATAAAGAAGCCTTTTTTTTTCTTTTTTTCAATCTTTTTTGTTAGAAAGGAAAGTCCAAAGTTTCCCTGGAGAGTGGAAGAATCACATGGAAGATATTTTATTTGCTTTGTATGCGCATCCACTTCTTCTGACTAGGTAGTCAATTCACCATCTCTAAATTTGTTAAAAAATCACAAAGCACTCTTGCCTGGTTGAGAGGACTGGCTCTTTCCCTGCCTTTTGATAGAATCATAGGATAATCTGGGTTGAAGCAGACCTCCTGAGGTCTGTAGTCCAAACTCTGGCTCAAAACAGGGTCAGTGATGAGATCAAGACTAGGTTACTCAGGACTTTCATGTGCCTTTTTTCAGGTGAATACACTTACTGATCTTTTAACCTCTCCGTTTCTTAACCTCTCCATTCCCTAAAGGAACTCAGCTACTTTTTATGTTTATTTTAAAGGAAAGGCAGCTCTTACACCCAGTTTTAATATAGTTTAGCCCAATCTCCGGTATTACTGATAGTCTGGAATTTTAATACACTGCTCTTGATATATTCCTCACCACTTAGAAACCTGTCTTTCCATACCTAAACTTCTCCGTTTATGCCCCTTAAAAGATAATAATCTGATCTGTGACCTCATTTTGTGGAGAATAGGGAGAGGCTCATGCATTCCTATAGCCATAGAAATGCTGGTTGGAAGGGAAATGTGGAGATCATCTTCATGAAGCAGAACTGTCACCAACACTTCTTCTGTATGTTTACGCCAATGCAGACTACAGCCTGGCCCTCCATCACCAGAAGTCTATAGTTTGTACAAGCAATGCTACTGCTTTCAGAAAAAGTGGCTTTCTGAGACAGAATAAGATTAAACAAATGTTGAAAAACAGCAGTTGAGTGGATAGTGACTATGTCATGTAAAGTGTCCAGGGTCAACTACCCAGTGCAGGTTTATGGATTTTACCATTAACATCAGAAATTCACAGGAGAGGAGAATTCAAGTAATAAAGTACAGAAAGTACTGACCAAAATCCAGAGGTCTCTTAGAGTGCAGATGATGCTGGTGGGAGGCTTTGTTATTTGCAGGTCTGTATTTCCCCATGTTTCCTCTGTGAGCAAAATGGATAAGGTGGCATATGTGGAAGAGATGGTAGCCAGTGCTTTGTAATATGTTCTGAATCACTTGCTGTCTCTGTGATATGTCCCAGACAGCCCGGCAGTGAGCTAGAGCACCCATGGAGGTGGAGCTGTTGGAAGTGATGTGTCTGTGTTGCTGCAGGAGTGGGGGTAGGTGATGAGGAAGTTAACACTGGTCCAGGGGAAACAGTGTGCAATGTCCCAAAAGTGGAAAGAACCATCTTATTTACTGTAGCTGTCTGCAATGTAGGCATCTGCCTCTGAACCTTCCTGGGGAGAAACAGGCCCTTCTGGGCAGCAATTTGTCTCATTCTAAGATCTAAAATAGAACAAATGAATTGTACCATGAAGGTGCCTGTTCCTCTCCACTGCAGACATCTAAACATAGCTGCCCTGAATCCCACCCGTGATGCCTGCCCCTTGGGCTGCTACTCATGCTCAGTGTGCTTAGAGGCATGCTAGATCCTCTGTTTTGATGCAAATATAGCAGCCTGCAAGTGTCCAGCAGGGGAAACTAGACCAGTTATATGGCACACATCATATCCATAACCTACTAAAGCCATCTGCTTTGTTCCTCCTATATCCAAGTGATATCTACAATCATAAGTGAGTAGAGCTGTGGATTGCAGGGTCACCCCAATACTGGTGGTGTGTAAAGCAAATTGAGCTAACACAACTGTATGACAACGATTATAAAGTTCAATTCCAAGACCCCCAGTCTATGGAACAGATTAATACTTCTGCAGATTTTCCATTCTTTGACATCTTCTTTTCATTGTTTCTTTTTGACTGTGAATTGATGAGCTCTTGCCATGTCAATTTACATTTCCATCTTGGTCTATTTTTTAGCTGTTATGGAAGAAAATAGAATCAATGTGTCTTTGTAATTCATTATGCCAGCATAAAGACACAAGTTAAAATTATATTAGAAAGGTGAGCACACTGGAGGTTTGGGGAAGAGAGAAAGATGATGGTCAGAAAGCATTAAGAGGAAGCCAGTGACAAGATGTAGAGGCATAGCTGCATTACATCAAGGCAGACAGGTAACAAAAGACCCGTTCTCACCATATAACTTCCCATAGAAAATTCTGAGCATAAAATCAATGACCATACAAGCCCTTACTACTTTGAAGCAAATCTTTTGTATATATGAAGACTGATTTAACAGCAGGAAATGAAGGAGAAAGGGAGTGAAGGTCCATTTCTCACTCTTCTATCTACAAGATGGCCCTCAAAGCAGTTCCTGAGCACCTACTGAGCATCCACACATCACTACTGCGGGGCAAGAAAGTGTCATCCCCATTTCACTGGTGAGGAAATGCTGAACGGAGAAAACAGCCACTCACACAAGCAATCACTAGCATGACACGTACACAAGTGCACACAATGCATTATTACATATTGCATCATTAAGACTCTGAAGTGATGCCCCAGACTGTCACTGCTGCCTTCTTTTTCTGGACACGCTAAGCTAAAGAAATTGGTGTTTCTTTGCAGCAATTCACTATAATGTGATACTGGTAGAACAGCCAGGCTGCAAAGGCAAATCTGTGTTAGCAGTAGATTTGGCTGTAAACCAGCAAATTTTCTAGAAAATGCTACTGCCTAAAGTAGTCATTAGTAGAGATTAGATTTGGCAAATAGTTTTAGTGGAGGAAAAAGTGAAACTCCTTTTCAAATTGTGAAGAATCAAATATCTGACTTTGATTTTGAAATGCCATGTTAGTTGAAAAGAAAGGCTTAGCTTTAAAAACAGAAAATATAGAAGAAAAAAGAAATGTTTTAAAGTGATTATATAATCCAGAAATATAACAAAACATGATATTTTGTGCAGACTACAATATCTGAGGTTAAATAAAATTGAATTTTTTCATGTGTTTGCCTAAATTTTAGAAATCTGGTTCAATTTGCTTCACTTTCATAATTTATTCAGTTTGACTTTGAAAAAATATGCAATTCTCTCTTAAATGTAGTGATAGTGGATCACTGAATTGTTCATGTAGGACTAACTCTGCCTAGCTGGCAAAGGTCTTTATTTGCTGACTCGGTTGTTAATTTATTTCATAGCTTATTTATCACCTGTAAGGCATTAAGGATATTTTCCATCAGATAGTGCTTAACACAAAGGAAAATCAGATTTCCTAAGCTCCTTATTAGAACCCTGATGCAGAAATGAACCGATGAGTCAGGTTCACTGTACATGCATTTTATTTCCTGTGACTACAGGAAAGTAAATTTAGATCAACAATCTGGGACACGGTACCAGGACTGCAATTTGGTTCAAACCTCATCAGGATATATACAGAAGTGAATAGACTGCTTGCACGTTATTTCTTGTCCCATGTTCGGAGATTATCACAGTCAGATCCTGAAAATTTTGGATAGAAACTTGGATATGTTTCAAGTTTTCTTCAATACCTTGAATTTGTATTTACTGAAAAATGCATATGCACCTTTCTGAAGGCCTGACAAACACTCTGCCTAACTGTATCAGTAAAACCCTGGAGCACTGGCAACAAGCTATTACCAATATCCAAAAGCACTGATCTGTTATACTATGTTATTCTTGAGTATCCAGCCTCTTGTAAATTGACTTGTTCTGTAATGAATTAAGTGTAAGGGATGCCTAATGCTGCTAACCACTTAATTTTAAACCTGAAGCCTATAGAATCTGAAGATCTCAGAAATTCGCTTTAATTTTAGGTAAATCTGTAATAATAATGTATTCTGCACTAAGTACTACCTACTAACACTATTCAAAATACCCCAAAATTTCTTCTGAAGGAAATTGGAAAGGTTTGGAGAAACTTATGGTTTAAATACCATTCTCACCTGGATCATCTTTGATCCTTACAGCCCACATCCCAACTCCTGGGAATCCAGACTGGTGTCAGATGGGGTGTGCAGCCCCATTTTAATGGTAGCTGTTGCCTTTGGGAGGGTGCTAAGCCTTGTTCTTGTCAGATTCACCTGAGGTTACTGGAAACACCAAACAAAACCTAAAATGCAAACAAGTCTTATTTTGACAAAGCAAAGGATTAGGTACCAGAACTAAAGAAGGAAATGCAGAAAAGTGCATTTTATCTCATGCTTAACACTTAAAGCTCTTCCTACCTGAGCCACTGCCTCAGTCATGCAGAGGGAAGTAAGGAAGGGTTGTCTGTCTTGCTTTCCACCTCGGTGCTCCCAGGACTGACTTGCCCCGTGGAGCATTTTGACATTATGTCTTAATCTTGTCTTTTTCCCAAGCTTGAATCTCCCATCTGCTTTCAAACGTCTCCACAGCTCTCTTCTAGATCCTGTCCTCTAGCAGCAATACCAGGGATTTATGTCAAATATACCAGTGATGTTGCAGTTCCCAGCCCTGTTCGTTATTGTTCTGACCTCCTCTCCTCCTCCTTTGGAATTTTCTTTGAATTTCCCATGCCAGTGAAATCCCTAATTATTCACTCAGTCCTAACAGCATTTTTGGGCTTCATGGCTTCTTGCCACAGTTATTTCCATGGGGTAATTTGCTGTGCATAGAGCCACTCTTTTGAATCTGAGACTTTTAAAAGGAAGTGACACCCTTATTTGCTTTCTGAGTCGCTCTGTTTTCTTTCTCTGGCTCTCGGTTCATGCTGCGCTTGCCTTTCCTAGCACAGTGTCTCTTAAGATGAAATACACAGTTCCCTGGCTCTTGTATTATCACATCTTCCAGTGCAGAGTGAAGGTGAGCAGTGCCAAATAAAAGAGGTTTGATTTTATATTGTTTTGCATTTACTTGACTCTCTGGTAAATCATAGTGGAGGAGGCTGACAGGGCCCTCGAGAGGCCAGGAGTCCCCCCCACAGCTCCAAGGGCAGGCCAATTACACTCAAACCATTTCTGCTGATTATTTGTCCAACCTTCTCCTAAAAACTAGAAGCCTCCCCTGCCAAACCACTCTCATGTTTCAGTATTGTTCAGCTAGATTTTTTTTTTCTGTATCTGACCTAAATCACCTTTGCTACAATTTAATCCCATTATTTCTTGCCAGATTCAGAGGGAAAAAGGAGAGCAGTACATTCCCTTCTTATTCACAACCACCTGTTATATATTTTAGGAATGTTATTGTGTGTCGGCTTAGCATTTTCTTCTGTATTTTCAGTCACTCCATTTATTTCCTTTTTTTTTTAACTCGCGGTTAAGTTTCCCAGGCCTCTGATCATTCATATTGTCCTCCTCTGATCCTTCTTTTATTGGTCCATATCTTCTCACTCAGGCTAGACACTACCACTGCTGAATAGCTATACGCAGTAGGGGAACAGGGAAATTTAAGCCCCATTTTTTTGAATTTGTCGTTTTTTTCTTCCTCCTCACCTACCTTACCCTACTCTTACTTCTACGGCCAACTTCTCTTCTTGATCTTGAGAGTGCTGTCTGGCGTATTCATCTTTTCTTCATTTTGTACCTTACAGCCTCCTCACTCTCACTGCCTTCTGTGTTAGAATAATGTGTTTGCGATACCTCCAGAGTCACATGAGACAAGCCATTTCCCTAAGCACAGAGCATGGTGACATTTTCCTTGTTCCTCCTTATACACTGAAAAACTTCATATGCTGAGAAAAGTTTATCGTTTCAGGTGCTGGATGGCATTTCCAATGTTAGACCTTCTATTTTCATGTCAGTTTTGCTGCCATTGTGCTTTCCAGCCATCTACAGCAGTGGTGGTTGCTCAGTTGCTCTCCAGACCTCTGTCCTCATTAGTGTTTTGATATTTTCCTGTTAACCTTTCACGTTCTAAAGAACAGGTGCCATCCGTGCTGGATGGGCCCTTCAGTTAATGCTGTCAAAACCAGCAATTTTTAAAAAACTTTTTGTTTGCTGCCATTTTGTCCTTGAACACTGTCCTGACAAATCAAGAATTCCCACATTCTTCTTCCCTCAGTAATTTGTTGAATTTTATATATGTTTATTTTATACAATATTCCTTCAGCTCAAAGGGGTAAGATTACATCCTTTCACTTCCTTGATCTAATCTGATATCTGTAATTTTTTATGCTCCATATTGTCACGGGCAAAGGTGTCTGATGTTTGAAATACCTCTGCTGTACATCCGTTAGAGCTATGGCTCAGTCAGAAAGTGGTGGACAGGACTAGCTGCCTTCCATGGTTGTGTGAGGGAAACCAGAGAGAGAAAAGTGACATTGACTGGGGCCCGGAGACAAGCAAAAGAGAGAGATGTGTTTCTGCAGGATGAAACAAATGTCTTGGTGGGAGAGCTTTGTCAGTTGTGTGTGTGTGTGAAAGAGAAAGATGGAGCGGGAGCTGCTTTAAAACCTTTTGCTGCCGAAATCAGTTATTTTCTAAATTTTCTTTCCTCTCTGAAAAGCAATATGACAACTGCAGACAGTAGGGCAATGTGATTGTTTTAGGAGGGAAGCTCACCAGTTCTGTGTGACTGCGATGAAAGCAATCCAGTTGCACATCTTTCAGTAGCTAGCGGCGAGAATGTAGATAGGTGTGTGTCATACAATTTTTAATGTCATTTCTTTCCTAACTGATTCACTAGGATGTTCTGATATTTGAAAGAGATCGTCCCTGAGGGTGTATGTGTTTGTACAGCAAAAGTAAATGTAGTGACTGTATAAAGTTGCATCAGATTTTGAAAAGCACAACATTTCTGCACTACATTTCTTGGACACGTTAGGTGTCATTTTTTAGAGATCTGACAGAAGCTGCAGCCTGCAGTTTATAAACAATTTTGGTTCCCCAAATGGTGATTTGTTGAGAGAGTGTTCTGCAGTTTGGATATTTTTTCATTGTCTAGTGCTGTAACACTAATGGGATTTTCCCTCTTTTCCAATATTCACTGACCCCAGAGTGTTTTGTTATTAAATACATTCCTTTCAACAAAATGATTAATTTCTAAGTTATAGAGCCCTCGATGTCTGGGCCATATTGAATTTCTTCGGAGATCATCTAATGGAATTATAATTTTCTTGTCAGAAGAGATTTGCCATAGAAGAAAAGAATCTAACAACAGTGCATTTACAAAGTGTATAGAAAAATTGGGATTATTAAATGAAGTAGAATTTTACCCTATTTTCTTTTCACTTTGTATTTGCACAATTCTGTATATAAGAGAATGAAACAGACCACTGTAAGTTTACTAACTGTATTAGTTCCAGAGACACGATAGTTGTTTAATAAGAATTTAACTTCCACTCTGAAGTTTTACACCAAACGAAAGTATCAGAATACTATCATGGAGCTCAAAAGCGCTTTTGTGATTGCTGTTTGGACTGTGAATTCTCTACTGCAGTTCTTAGAGACACAACCCCAAAATCTCACTTCTTAATTTTAAAGGAAAGGCAGCAATGTCTTGTTATTCCCTCGCTGAGGATTTCCTTTCTCATTAGTTCACATATAAGGCTTATCTCTGGCAGAGTTTTCATGCCACAGTTAATAGGATTGCACCAGCTCCAATCCATACTCTGTTGATAAGATATAGGAATCGTCAGAGCACTTTGTCTAAATATTTAGAATTAAAATCAAACCCCAGAGAGCCAACTCTTCAACTCTGTTTGGAAAAGTGGATCAGTGTTCAGATGTTTTGTGTATTTTAAAAGTGAAAGGTATAACTTTTTTTAAGATATATTGGTAGATGAAAATATGTACTGATTTCAGATTTCTGTCACATTTACAGACAAGGTATCTGACAAGTTCAAAGAGCAGAAACACTAAGTTATAAAAATAGTTTTAGAAAAACAGGTAATATTCCAGTATGGAAAGTGGACAAGATAAAGGATTCTAGAAACCTTTAGACAGAGTGTTGTTTCAAGCATAGATAAAAAAGATGCTGACACTTTCCTAAACTGAACAATCTATCTTTTGCTAGCTGAGGACTTCTTAATAAGGTTGAACATTCTTTCATCTCTAGAGAAAGATAATTTTGTCTATTAAGGAAAGTTCTCCTTCATTGCAGTAGTTTCCATGGTGCAAGTGAATTTTATCTGGGGATTCTTTGCCAGTATATGTATCACTTGAGGCCTTAGTTTCACCTGTCATAGTGATCTTAAATTTCAGTATTATTCAGACAAATTTAGGATTAATTCCATCGCTTTGCAGCACATGCAATCAGATCAAAACTAGCATTATCTCATATTATGGCAGTTTGCTTTCAAGAAAGAAAAGGCTTGTATGTTTTCTATAAATCCTCTCATTAAATCTTCATGTAAAAACTCTGAATTAGGAGAGCAAATCAGGTTTGTCCTCTATCACATTTATCTGAACCATTAAAATACTGGGCTCCATCTGGTGCTACTTTGCTTTTCTGTGTCATACATGAGATGTTTTCATCTGGCACCTTATGTCACTAGGCACAATGTCAATGGCAATAGTTGGTTAATAGTGGAGCTAGTGTTTAGATGTCTGTATTGTCAGTACATTGTGCCATGAATGGATGCTGCTTTATTACAAAAAATTAGAAGAGTCCAAAGGAAATTCATAAATTGCCCTCATCACATATTGACCTTGTTTCATTTAAAGCACATCTAGCGAATTAAGAGAATTGTACAGAGATCCATTATTCTCCCTTCCTACTTTAGAGATTTTATTACATATTTATATTGCTTAAGACTTTGCTTGAAAAACTTCCAGAAGTATTTATGTTTTCTTTTGTTGTTCTGATGAATTTTTTTAAGCATCAGATGATCTACTCATCTGCCTAAGTCAAACTACTTTGAGCTTGGCTGAGCAGAGACAGCTGAAAAATCACATACCCGTTAAGTTATCAGGAATTTCCCGTCTGTGCTAGACCATAACATCTCCTCTTCTTGATCAGCCTGAAATTGTAACTTGGTGAAGCCAGCACATTAGGGTGGATTAGCCTTTTTCTCTTGTTTCCTGTATTTAATTTTTTTGTAGGAAGCCTTACATAGCCTGAGCACAGCTTGGGATTCAGAAAAAAGGTAGATCTTCCCAGTTAATCTGAATTGTGAGCTGAGCAATGACATCCAAGCCTATTCTCATCATCATATTTTGCTTTGAAAAGCACTTTTCTTTCATGTAGTAATGGTGTCATATCCAGAGAGATGGCTGCACCATATGCTTTTGCAGATTTCCAAGAGACCTTCTTCTGTAAAATTGTTGTTTACATCCTTTCAACACATCAGATCACTTGAGTACCTTTAGTCAGACCACAGAGTGCAGTTGCTCAGAAATTTGCTCTGGCCATCTTATTAAAGGAACTTTTGAACTATTGGCATAATGAAGGAGAGGAAAGGGAAAATGGTTCACTAATGTCTCTGCTTAGAAATGAACCAGACAGAATTTTACAGCACTGAGTTGAATGACATGAAATGAACTGTCAGAAAATGGCTCCTCAAAATCTTTCCAGCCCTAACGATCCTAGCAATAAGATAGATAAAGCACTGAATAAAACTGAGGTCTGGGTCAGGAGAACAGGCATCAGAACAGGCAGACTCTTAGAGTTCATGGGGAGATACAACTGGCAAGGATGTGAGTGACTGATGTTCTTCACAGGCGTCTTTCCCCTTCGTTTAACTAGGTCTTGGGTTTTCTGTGGTGCCTTTCCTTTGCCTGTCAGCATCAAATTTCAAACAATCAAATACGAATGAGTTAGCCAGTGGTTGATTGCAGTGGGGGCTTGTGTCTAAGAGGCTGTTGCCAGAGTGGTCTTCTGCGGCTTTCCCTTTGCTGCAGAGCCGACGCAGACAGCAGTCTAGGAGCACACGTGGCCTGCGTCATCCAGCGTGTTGCAGAGGCCCCCCGAGGTATTGCCACATGAGCTAGCTTTGGAAGCATTATAGTCATATCGGCATGATACAACACCTGACCTAACCAGCCCTGGTGGCAGGCAGCATGCACTAACTCCACTGCTTCCTCTGGGGCCACAGCTAACATCTCTTCCTGTGGTTCCTCACACTGGGTATGTGCAGCTGCCTTGAAGAACCTGGGGCTGCACTGCGCCATGCACACTGCACGAAAGCCTCCCTCCTGATGGTGTCATTTGGAGTAGGCTCTTTCTCAGCCATGATCCTGATGAGTTCACTGATGTCTCCCTTTGGAAAGGATTTTGCATTACACTGGCAAATGCAGAGGAATACAGACTGCAACTGAGAGCTACAGCACAGCGCACTATCCTGGAAAGTGTTGACACTGAAAAGACTTGGGAGTCTTCACTGAGAGTTATGGAAGTAATTCTCATCTTCCTTGGATGAATAAGCAAAATGAGAAATGACGACTCTGAAGAAGGAATTGAATAAAGAAATGCCTTTTTCTGTGCTGGAGCATCAGCTCAGAACCTGAGCTGCCATAAACACTTCTGCATCTGCATGGGATGTCAGCAATGACCTTTCTGTCCAGAGAGGCTGTGGTGCCCAGGGAGGCTGTGGAGTCTTCATCCCTGGAGATATTCAGGGCGCAGCAACCCACTCTAGTTGTCCCTGCTTTGAGCAGGGTTTGGACTAAATGACTTCCAGAGGTCCCTGCTAACCTCAACTATTCTAAGACTCTTTGATTCTTTGATAAGCGACTTATTTGGTTCTTCTAGGTTATTTATATGCAAAAGCTGTTAACAAGTCTGCCTGCACGCTTTGTGTGTTTGATTGTTAAATCTGTGAGGTTAACTGTTGGACAAAAAATAAATTGCCTGTCTCTGTGCCAAAGCAACGCTTCTCCAATAAGCCTGTAAAAGCAAATATGAATATATAATAGACAATTCATTAAATGTAAGTATTTTCTACTTCAAAAATGATTAATGAGACATAAATCTGCTGTGGGAAAATATTGCTTTTATACTTTACACTTGGGATAAATCTCAAAGGAAGTTGCCTGAAAAAATGTAGTACAACTGTATTTTTCACAGTCTGTGATACTAAAAGTAAAATATTGTACTTAATAGACCTTTTTTGGATCATACCACAGTCAAAAAGAACAGTTTGATGATCTCGACTATCACTGTATAAAATTTTAACATTTTTAATCTGAAATTGCAGCAAATAGCTGATATCTCATCCAAAGAAGCTTAATGTCAGAAAAAGTGTTTGTAAGAAGAAAAAAGCATCCTTTACTATCCTTCTACTTGGAGATTAGCTATCTGCTTTTTTAAACCTGAAAATAATTCATTTCACATGTTTATTTTATCTTCCAGTCCAGAGGAATTTAAAGATGCATCCCATGTTTTTGTCAGATGAAAAACATGTGATTAAATATTTTGATTGTCACTGAAATCTGTCCCAGCTGGGTTAAATCCATATTCATTCAGTATTTACTGATAGGATTATCATGAAATGTTTTATGGTTACCCCACAGCCAGATCAACTTCTTCCATTAAGATGGTCATGCTACAGGTGTTTCTAATGCTTTTCTCTAGGAGGTGGGATCCCAATCAGAGGATATTGTTTCCGTGGTAGATATACTGTATCTAAGTTACCTTACTATGAAATCCCTGCTCTTCATTATAAGTGAATTCAGAAGACATTAGTTAGAATTAAAGGCATCTTTTCTCATGTTGCTTCTTAACTCAAAGGAATTTGTAGCTCTTTATTGCAGACTATATACTCACTGTTGCCCAGTAAACTCAAGCAGGGAGATAATATTTGCATTTTGCTTTTACTCCAGTGACGTACCCTCTTCTTTAAATTGCCCTGCCCCCCCAAACACGCACACATTTTTGTCTATGTGAAAGGATATTTGCAAACATTTCCCCTGGTGACTAACTCTGTTCCGTTCCAGTATTGAGATCCTGTCGGCTGCTGCCAAAAGTTTAGCGCTATAACAGTGACACCTGCTCTGAGTTGGATTGGATCACACGTTGCCTGAATGCTGGCAACAGCCAGCCCCCAGCCTGCATTGCTCACTTCACTAGAGCTGAACCCCTGGAAGTAATTTGCAAAGTATGAAAAAAGCTTGATCAAATTTTGTGATGAGGTTTTACATAAAAATTACTTTAAATTGTAATCATGTGACCTGATGTCTCCTTCTATCAAGTTATTCTCTATTTTACATATCAGTTATCCTCTTATGTTATAATTGTTTTATTAACAATTTCCTCCGTGTTGATTAGGGTTTTTTTCTTTAATCTTACTTTCATCCTTATACTGATTACTGCTTTTTCTCTGTAGTTTCTTGTAAGTTGAAAGCCTTTTAAAATCTTGGTTGAAATGTGAACAGTATATTCCCCTTTTTTGCCAAATTTGTACTTTGATAGAAAGTATATGTTTGAAGATACTGGCACTGTTATTTATTAGAGTGCTTTGATCCATGATCCTAGAGGCTAATGCCTGTGAGTATGTAATATTTTCCCTGAAACTGGACATATACTGAGGGCATCTAAGTAATTATCCCAATGGTAATGTATAAGCTTTTGAAAGGCATTGGCAGCGCATTACTGTTTGCCCAGTTCTATGGAATTACCTTTGAGAATTTGCATTTACTTTAGTTTTGCAGAGGAAGAATGGTTTTATCAAGTAAAATTTGCTGGGTTTGGTTTTTCCACACAATTCACTCCACATGACATTAATCTGTGCCATTAACTTAACAGAGTAATTTTCAAAAACAGTGAAACTTGTAGCTGCGACTGTTTACTACATTGCAGTGAGACCTGACATGGATCTCAATTATACATAGAAAGAATTGTTACTGGAGGAAGGACTTTGATAGTCTCTCCTTTTCTGGATTTTCCTGCATGATGGTTTAACAAATGTAAGCTATGTTTGTCAGTAATTATAGCCCTATTCCCATCTGGCTTTTTAAGTTGTCTTGCTGGGTCTTGCTATGTAGGCAATTTGCTTTCCTGGTTGCTGGATCTGTTTCAAGTTCTTTTTCTCTCACCTCTCTTTTCTGAGGAAGGTTTGAAAAGGTGAGGAGAGGCCC
Organism: Apteryx rowi; assembly: GCF_003343035.1. Taxonomy (NCBI): domain Eukaryota; kingdom Metazoa; phylum Chordata; class Aves; order Apterygiformes; family Apterygidae; genus Apteryx; species Apteryx rowi. The sequence goes on along the minus strand of NW_020450679.1, from coordinate 643,771 downwards.
TAGTCCTAAGTATTTTTCTCTTAAATTATGATAGGGAAAACATGCTAATTGTAAATCCTGATTTCTTTTCCTTTCACACTGTTTCCTTATAGACATGCATACATAAATGAGAGCACTGCTTTTTTGCAGTTGCTTTTATAGTAGCTTTAAGGCAAATAATTACACCACTTGATTGGAGACACTGTAATTGTATCTGTCTTCAAGGTTATATGTTGTGCATCTCTTTTCTCCAGCTTCTTAGCTTTTAGACTCAAGAAATGCTTATATTAAAGTAAGTCCTACTATTGTGGTTTTTTTCTTAAAATAACTTGAAAATATTGATAATAGACAAAAAAAAAATTCTTCACTGGTGGAGGAGAGTGTTCAAGAGAATATTTGACAAAGGGCACTAATCTCTAGCCTTGATCACAGAAGACAGACTGCAAATACAGCAAAATGTGGGCTTTCCAGAGATGTTCAATGTCAGCATAACTTTGCTTCCCTTCAGACTAACAATGTTAACTTCAGAAAGAGCAGAGTCAGGTCAATTCTGTGTGTGTGTGTGTATATACATACACATATATATACATATTCAATCCTGTCATAAAAAGGACCTAGAATGTCTGCAGGAGTACGTGAGCCAGCACTTAAATAGCAGTTAGCACCACTTTGTGCCTGCTTTCAAAAGGAAAGTAAGAACCAGCCCTTTATAAATTTTCCTTGGCCTAGCTGATGACTGTAACACATCAAAGTGGATGTTTGTACCTTTGGAGTTACATAAATGGCCCTAATTTAGTCTCTCCCATTCTCTATATAGCTATACCGGAGAAGAAGATGGTGCTTTGTTTTTAAGTGAAGTTTGTGGTTGATTTTTTTTTTCTTTGGAAATTCAATGTCTGTATAAACTTAACTGTAAAAGAGAAAGGCAGCCTTGCCAGAAGGGCAAGTCTATAATATGTGGGCCTACGGCACTAACTATATTCTAGGACTGGCAACAGTGATATGGTATTAAAAGTGATCTGTGTGTGAAGCCAGAAAGGTTAGGAATTAATGAATGTCTCTGACATTGAAATATAGAAAGACCATAATATAGAAAGACCTGCTTGTGATTATCAAATATTAATCTAATGTTTTCAGGAATTAGATAATAAGATAATTCCAAAACAGCATAAAAAGGAGAAAGAGGAGGGAGGAAAGAAGGGGGAAAAAATAGAGCTTGTGAAAAATGGATCAATGGCACAGAAGACTGAAACTCATTGTATATTGACTATCTGTAACCCAGACTGTGACAGTCTGAGTTCTACCATACAAACCTGATTTGAAGATCCGGGCTCAATTAAACTAAATGCACCTTACTAGTGCTTTTTAATAAGAATTAAAAAATTACATTCTAGTAAGAAACACTTTGTTTTATAAGGAATGTCTTCTTTCCACTGAGTGTTTTGAATTTTCATGTCTAGAAACTTTCAGTTTTTCAACCAACATTTCTGGTCTCCGAAGAAACATACAGTTTTTACATAGGAAATATTTCTTTCTCCAACCAATTTCAGCAAGCAGGGTGCTCAGAGGCACTGCAAAATCTCTATCTGTGGAGATAGTCAGGACTCAGCTGGAAAAGGCCCTGAGCAACCTGACCTAAGTTGGCCATGCTTGAAGCAGGGGCTTGGCCCAGATGGCCTCCAGAGATCCCTTCCAGCCTAAGTTATTCTACGATTCTAAGAAAGTCTCTTGTCACCCTGGGTTTGCACTGCTCTGAAGTCTACGAGAATGGTATGACTGACCAGAAGAAAATCTGTTTCACTATGCATATTCCTCCTCAAGGAATGAGTTTGAAATGGCCAATTTGAACGTTGTAGCCTGGCAGTCATATTGTGATAACTCTATAGGCACTGGTGTCCTGGGTCAAATCCAACCGCATATTTCATTTTTACATTGACAAAGCATTTTATTTCATCGTCTGTTCCTTTGCTTCCTCTGTCAGTTTTTATTTCTTCATCATCTAGACATCATTTTCTAGCAGATTGCTCCCACCAATAAATATTCTTTTCATTTAAATTCCGAAGGGAAGCAGTGTTACATTGATTTTTGTTTGTGTGTTCAAATAATGCAAAATTGACTTTACTTCTGCAAAACATTTAATGAGCCAAGCCTGAAAAGTCAATTACAAAAGAAGAATGCTTCTCTTCCCAAAGAAACCGTTAGAAGCCAAAGGACACTCTTTCTAAATACTATCTAACAGAGAGAGTTTAGCAGATTCCATTCACTGAAGTATTTTTGTAACCTGGATGTTGTTCTTGATCATTTCTTTCAGGTATTTTGATTAACTATTTCGTCCGTAGATTAGGAGACTGTGACATTTCATTCAATTATTCCTTCATCCAGATTTGTTTTTCGCTTTCCTATCTTGTTTTTTTCAGTGTTTCCTAGTGATTTCCTTTACAAACATTTAATGTGAGCAAACCCCGGAGAGCTTGAATTCTGTATTCATAATTTAGCATTATTATCTCTTTCTTCAGAAAATAACTGAACCTCCAAAATGTATTTTGTTTAGTTTTTCTATTGATAACACTGATAAGATTATATTAGAAAATACTGGGGAAAAACAAGCTATATCTTACAACATTTGTATATTTATGTTAACTACTTGGAATATTTTCTGATTTGTTTCCAAAAAAATGTAACATAAAAGAAATCCAATTCAGTGAAGATAGTTTTCCTTTGTGAAATAGAGTACCCGTAAGTCATGTTACTGTGGTTGTCATATTTAGTTAGGCTCAAATTATAATGTGCTGAAAAGTGCATAGAAGCTTCCTGCTAAACTTCCATCTCTAAATTTAGGGACTATTTCTAATCAATTTTCTCCATTATTCAGATATTATTGGTGTGTCAGGACCACAGTTTCCTTCTGTATATTGAGCTGATTAGAAGTTTTTTGTTGGTGGTGGTGGTTGGTTTTTTTTTTGGCAAAGCCACATGTGACAAAATTGCAAGTCCACTGCTGACTTAACCTCAACTTTGAGGGAGTAGTTTGCAGCATATTTTTTAGAGCAGCAGAGCTTAGTCTTTATTTTTACTAAAGTCTCATGGGAAAAGAAAAAATAATTTACAAAATGTACCTATAAAGAAAAGTATCATTAGGGGCCTGATTTAGAATCTGTAAAAGTCAGTGGAAAGATTGCGGTTGAATTGATTGTCTCTGGTTCATGTCTTTTGGGGGGATTTGTTGCTGTTGTGTTATTTCATGCTGAAATATTTTGCAGCAAGTTATCAGCAAAAGAACAGCAGGATTTTTTCTGAAGTTTTTGATCCTGGGAAGTCACTTCTTTCATTATGTTATGTTCTAAATCCATTTTTTCCTCCAGCTCAATAGCAATTTGGCTACAAATATTTCTCTGTGCCAGTTTTTGAGGACTCCAATATTCTTTTTGTTCAAAAAGTGTTATCTCCATAGTGACTATTTGCTTTATTTGTTTGTTTTTTACCCTGTACTAAGGAAAATCACATATATGTATCTTAACTGTTGGAGCTTTCATTCCTGTCACACATCACAAACTAGTAATAATGTCACTCTAAGCACACAAGCATGCAATCGCTGTTTCAATAATTTCAACATTTATTACAATAGTGGATTGCAATAGTCAAATTGACATCAAAAATGTAATTGTCTACCCATATAGTCACTGTAGCGTCCAGGTAAGTGATACCAGATTTAAGAACACCCAATAAGCTGTATTAACTAAGAATTAATGTAGGTAGCACTGAATATAGTACAGTTTCTAAAAGACTAGGAAATCATCCCTAAGGCCAACTTAACAATCTCTTGTCTGGTTTTCTCAATCTTTACACTTCCCTTTCCTCATACACAGTACCCCTTCACACATTTCCGTGCATTGAAGTGGTCCCTTGAACACAACCTGTATTAGTTGTCCAAGTCAATGTGATCAGTGCAGTTCTCGTAAGCTGTATTGTATGCAATTTTCTGAGAATTCCATTGATTTCCATCAGAATTTGAGCAATTCACCTTCCAGTATTAATACGTGATTCTCTGTGTCCTCAGAAAATACGACTTCTGCTGACCCTGATGTAGCATTCTTATATAGTATTATTTCCCTCTCACCAGCACAAATAGAGCTAAATTTCTCCCCTCCCTCTCTTTACTGCATTCTCCGTTCATCACCAGAGTGCCTCCTGTTAGTTGACAGCTACTCTGATGAATACCCTACAAAAAGCTCTCTCCGCACCACATACCTAGCTGTAGAAAAGAAGACTGTCATGTTGAGAAATAGTAGGGATTGCCTTGCTTCCGTGGCCATGGTCTTCAACCTTCATTGGCTCCTGTGCAGCAAATCTGTACAATTACTGTGCTGTGGTTGGCATTAGATTTTCTTTTTCCTGTTGGCTTCAGCTCTGATGTTCAAGTTTCATGTGGCAAAGAGTGAAGCTGGAGGAATGGAAGTTGGAGACTGTGGCTCTGTAGCTGGTGGACTACATTATTTGTCCATGTGAAGTAATTATGATGAGACCACACTGTTATTCAAACTTTTCTTGAGTGTCAGATATGTCTCCATTATATGACTCAGAAAGAGACTTCCTCTGTCAGGCTGAGTGCAGAAAACAGGTCAACTGACAGAATCAGATCCAGACTTGCCATTTTGACTTCAGCTAAGGTTCAGGACTGAGCTTCCAGATCAGATTTACACACTAACCTCATTATCACTCCACACTTGGGTAACTCCTAACAGCATGACAGCTCCCCTCCATGCCTTCCTTTCCACACGACAGAAATACGTGTATTGGCCAGAAGGGAGTCACAGCATGGCTCTCATGCAACCATATCCCCCTGAAGCAAAACAAGTCAACAAAATACTGATAGAGCTATGTCTGCTTGAGGAAGAAGCAGGAGGTGGGAGGGGTGATATAAGAAAAGAAGAATAGATATTGACCACCTCCATGGGTTGTTTTTTTTCCTTTTTTACTTGAAAGAGTAAGCCCTGGTGGCTCTTTTGTTTTTCTGTTGTAGTCATCGCTAACAAACAGCGACATCATCTTTGTGAAGTTGCATGCCCCTTGGGAGGTCCTGGGCAAATACGCAGAACTAATGAATGTAAGAATGCCGTTCAGGTAAGTGTAGATGTATTTTGTCTTAACCTCCAAAGTCACATTTTACTGTAAACATAATGTAAAAAGAAATCAGCAAAATACACACAGAAAATCTCTTTTTTAAGATACCACACATCTTTAGAAAATATAAATGGAGTTCCATAGATACTGTATTCATTGCTGTTTCTTGTTAATGCCTGCAATTTCAATACAATATTGGTATGAAATTAAGGTGAGCTGTAGCAGTGCAGCTGTTTTCATGGGGTATTCTATTCTTAGGCCCTTTAACCCCTTCACTGCTGGAGCCCCCTGCATACTTGTGCGCTGCTGTTTTTTAAATGGACATTTCATTGAAATCAATGGGAGGTCGAGAAGATCCAGGTACGTAAGGCAGCACAGAAGGTGCATGTCTGTTGGACGTATCTGGTACGTTCAGCACCTGTAAAGTATCTGCTTGCATAGTGTATAATTAGGGAAATACAGATTATAAATAAGTATCCCATCTAACACAAGTACAAAATTCAGATTGTAAATGCTTTTGCCTGTGGAGGAAATACAGAAATTGTATGAAATGCTACTGATGACCAAATTAATTTCACATAATCTTTCAGATTATTTTTATCATTTATTTAATATTACTTGCATGTTGAGCTATGATTTTTGTATGCAAAATATCAGTCTTACTCTACTGGTTATCAGAACTGTTAAAATAGCATGAAGACTTCCATTTGAACAGACCAAAACCACTGAACTGAGAGGTCTTGATTCTTCTTTCAATTAGCAGGGTTTATTGATGCATAACTCCATTGATTTTAATGGAATTATTCCTGAGCAAGGAAAGGATCAGACGCAGAATATGCAACTACTGAGTTGGTGTCCTTTGCAGGATTTCTACTGCTGTTTTCTTCTCACTTAAAGATGAAAAATGCCTCTTCTGTGAGACAAGCCGTGGTCTTATAGAACTTGCTAGGAAAATCGGGTATGAATTAAGGACAAAATTGCAGGCTTATTCTGTATGTATTTTGGTTTTTTTTTCATTTTCACAGCAAAGCTTCAACTGTTCTCTCTTGTGCTTTTAATGCTAAAGAGAAAAATGTAAAAGGTATCACAAGTCATTGCAAGGTATTTATATTCTTAAAAAAAAGTGCTCTAACACGCAGAAATGATGTACTGGGCCCAAAGTATACCTCATTTGACTTCCTGGGCATCTTATGGGATGAATCTGTTCCAGTGGAAGGATAAGGTATCCTGATTAAGACATGCAGCAAGAACTCAGATTTTAGTCTCCATGAAAACCTTGTTCTTTCCTGATCTGCTGTCCTCTTTTTGATATCCATTTTTCAGCAGATAGTAAGGTAGGCACCATTCAGATTATATAGAAAGCCTTAAAAATACTGAGGGTTTCTTGACCTGCTTCATGACCACAGCTTCATTCTTTTCACATCCACAGAGAGGTATTATTACTGGGTAGTTTAGAGGAAGCTATGGCAATTTATTGATGTCTGCTGGGCAGGTTCTTCCATAAATTTTACTTTAAGAGTAACAATGTTGTCTACCATTTAAAAACTAAGACCAACATTTTACAAAATGTTCACTATTTTAGGGTGCCTGTTTTCAGGTGCCCTTGTCTGACCCCTTGCTTTAAGAGCTGCTGATTGCTTACAGCTCTCAATACTTTCAGTTGGAGTTGTCCAGGGTCCAAATACCAGTTAAAAAAGTCTGTGCTGTTTCAAAGCAGCGTTCCTAAAACAGTGAATATTTGAAGCAGGATCAAGAAGAGTATGGCATCTTCAGAAACACCTAGCTTTGACCCTCCTCTGCTCCTGCTAAATGGAGCGAGGGAAATAACACTACCTTGTGGAGGATTTGACCAAAGGAGACTTTCAGCAACGTGGAATTCTTTGGAAAATTTCACTTCACCAGCACAATATGGACATTAAGAACTGTCAAAATATCATATGTTATTTAAATTTTAAGTTCTGAAAATTAACCTAGAATAGTAACCTGGTTTTTTTTCTATAGTTTAAAGCATCAGTGCTGTCTTGTTTTAGAAAGTTCTCTATCATGATTGCTTCGAATGCAATAACAGCATTCCTACAGCACATTAAATGTACACAAATATTCAGAATGAGACATGTGGTGTGAACCCTTCCTTTTCCAGAAGTGGTATAGATTAGCATTCAGAATACATAGAAACCATCTTGATTTAACAACGACCTCCAGTGGATGACAAAGTCAGACCCCAGAGCAGGAAACTGAACTTTTGTCAGGCACCCAAATCTTGCAGTAGAGTCCCAAACCCACATATAACTGCCCTTAGATTTTCTTATCTCCCTCCAAGATGTGATCTCCCTACTGAAGGCGATGGGTCAGACTCTGGCAGTTGCGGTGGCAGAGGGGACAGGAGGTGGACACCCCGCTCCGGACCTATGTAGGATGGTCAGGGGGACGGTCCCCCCGCCCTGGGTGACATGTGCCCTGTGGGGCCCATCGGAGAGCGGGCAACAGCATGTGGCCAGCATGCGTCTGCTCACATGCCCTTGTCCACTCACTGGTTCCCCACGTGCACTCCCTCCCACACAGTTTATGGTGCTCAGACTGGGGTGGGTGCCGAGCACATTTTCATTTGCCTGTGCAGGTCATATTTGCATCTGTTTCAAGGGGTGTTACCCAACAGCAAACATTGGTCCCAGGTTGTACTGCATGTATTATGGCACATTGCAGCATCAGGTATCACTTTCCCCTTGTGTTTTATCAAGCACAGTTTTCATAATTCACTAGTGGATGTGAAATACATAGAGGTTAATTTTTCCGTAGCTGCATCTGGTCCTATAAAATTCCTACAACAGTTTAGGAACTTTGAACTAGAAATGTCTTTGGGTCCTTATCTTCCGCACATGTCAAGGAGCAGAAAAAGAGAAGACACTGGGAAAACCTTGCCGCAATTCAAACACACCCAGAATTTGTGTGGCTTCCTGTGACAGTTCTGTTAATCTCTCTTTTAGTCTCTTCCTCCACCTCTTACAGGCTTCTATCTTCAATCTCCTTTCCTTCCTTGCTAGTTCATACTGTAACTGACGATGGGTTTTCTTCTCGACTGGCTTCATTTTTGCTGTTCTTCCAGGAGAAAAATCTATTACCTGCACCGCCGGTACAAGTTCATGAATAGGTGAGTACAATTCTTATTCCAGTTCAGTTTGTAATAATTTGGACCTGACAACCAAAATAATGGTTAAGTTCAAGCTGGGAAGAAAAATATTAACAGAAATGCTAGTTTATTAGCTATATTTGTAGAAGAGATGGAGGGAGTGGTTGCACATTAGGACGTTCGCAAATGCAAATGCAGCAGTTGCATTTTCAAGGCATCTGCCATGTGAAAGAAGGTTTGTTTTTTTTTAAGAATAAGGAAATATTTTTCAAATTGCTGGAGCCTTTTAAAGATGGATAAGTGTATTCACTTATTCTCAGTGCAGTGCAAACTCTGTACATCTTTCTTTTCACGTAGCTCATTAGGGAGTTTTCCAGGGTTAAAATGCCACGGTTATTGCTTTTTTGTTGTTTCCATGCACCTTGCTTACTTGTAATAGTGTTGGGATTATTTATTTATTGCTTCCTCTGTGAGGATGCTTAGTACTTTGTTGGTAGACAGGAAAGCAATGAACCAAATTCATTTCTGGTGTGATGCTATTGAAATCAACTTGAGAGATGAATATTTTTCAAGAATCTTTGAAGTGCTTTCACTCAATTATTAAATAACTTAAGGCTGTGTTTGATGACTATTTTTTTGTTTGACTTAATGTGAGGAAAACTTTCAGTGTCCATGGTTTGGTTTTTTTTGGAGGGGGGATACTTTGGCCATTTAAATGAAAATGTCCCCAAAAAACTTAAAAAATGTACAACCTTGGCAAAGACCAGATCATATGTTGGCATGTATTGGCATGTGTTGTTGATGCAGTTTTCAAAAGGGTCTAGGATCTGTTTTACACCCTCACTCTGAGGTCAATGGTTAAAACTCCCATGAGCGTCTGTGAGAGAAGAATTAGGTTTGAGAAATCTCCATTTTGGATTAAACAACTGTATTGCACTGCAGATAATGTCAGCAGATGGGCATCCGTGGGAAAATAAATTATATATTGCACTCTACTGCAGTAGCATATTAAAGGCATTTTGTATATTAAATCCCATTATACTCTGCTGGTGACTTGAGAGTCCTGGCATTGCTCTAAGGTTATGGTATTTGCTTCTTGACGTTAGTAAGCACCAGTGAACTCTTTGTGGAGCTGAGACATTTTGCCTAGTTGGCATGTGTTATAAGCACACACAGTTCTTCTAAAGTCTGTTATGTTCCCCCATTTGCCATCCCCACCTTCCACTAAATATTGTATCACCTGTTAACTTTGGAGTTTGTCTTGAATTTAAGACATAGCTATTTTAACTAAAGCAATAGATTAAATGGAACAAGTAAGTGAAGATTCTAATATTTGTATGTAGTGTATGAAATTTTGCTTTTATATTCATTTTCTAACAAATCAGGAGGCAATTTGAAGTCAATATGGGAAGATGTATGATCTTGTTGTGGTATTTCAGTTCCTGAGTGATGACAATACTTGTCTAAATAGAATTTTCATATTCAGCTCTATAAATAGCCACTTGAGGTGAAAAAGCTAAAACTATATATCTCAGTGGGGAAAAAAAGAAACATATTCAGCTTTATTTTCATTTATGTAAAAATACAGCTTCAGTAAAGGCTCTACTTCCTCTACTCCTAGTTCAGTGAAGATTAGTAATAACTAGTAATAACAACTAGTAATAATTAGTAATAATAATTTTTTGAGATAAGCCAAAAAAATTATATTGACATTTGGGCAAAATCTATTTCATAAAAGCCCTTTTATAGGGTAAAGCCCAGAGCAGATCACTTGAAATATGTCGACCTGACTTGAATTTTGTCTCAGAAAAAATCTAGTGATCCCAGAAGTTCAAGTAACAAAACTCCCCTAATATATTCTAAAGAAAAGTAAGGGTATCAGGTACTTATACAGTACCTAGAACTGCACTTAAAAATGGGGTAAAAATGAAAATAAGACAAAATGTAGCACTACATAATCTGTAAAGCTCTATGGCAGCTTAGCCAGAGACAAAAATCAATCTCAATTCCAAACAAATCCTTTTATTTTCCCAAACTGCTCTTTCCTTCAGGAAAATTATTCTACCCCCACCGCACTTTCTAGTGAGGAGACTGTTTGTTTGAAATTATTTGAGAAGCTCTCTGTGCGAGTTAAACACAAAAACGTGTTTTTAGAAGGAGGATGCTGAGGAAGGACTAGGTCTGGACACTCAGAGGCAAGGCCAGGATTGAATCGGAAGGCTCTTTGTCTTTGAGATGTTAAGTGAATTAAGACAACGATTTCTTGGAGTATAAGGCTTCAAGTCTTTGCAGAGAAGGAATTTAAGATGGAGATGTTTGTCAGTTCTTCCACTCCCCTCTTTCACTGCAGCTAACGCTACAGCACCTATGTATCTCCGTGCTTTGTATGGGTTTTGTGCAGGTTGCTCTGCTGTCCAGACGCCGTTCCCCGATTCAGCTGAGCAGATGAACGTGTGCCAGGGAGCAGCAAGGGCAGGGGCTGCTCCGTAAGGGGAAGCCAGGGGCCAGCCAGGCAGGCAGGGCAGGGCCGTCGCTGCCCAGAGCACAGTCCTGCAGGACCCGAGCAGGGCAAGCAGAGCAGGTGACAAGGGTCAGCCAAGAGTCCAGGTTGCCAGACAGGTCCATAGTGATGAGGCAGGTCCAAGGCCAAGCCCAAAAGCCACAGGATCAGCATCTCAGTCAAGTTCAAGCTGAACCATGAGATTAGACACCTGCACCATACCGGAAAGCTGGTCTTGGGCACAGGCAGCTAACATCCGAGGAAGCGGGGAAGGGCACTCTGGACCCTAACAATGTGTGCTTAAACTTCGTGCACTTCACAGTAATTTAAGCACAAATTTCAACTTTGAGCATGTCTGGAGTTAGTATGTGGGGATGCTGCACTTTCACACCTTTGGAGCTCAGGCTGTGGCAAACAGACTGCCCTTCGCTGTGAAGAGCCCCAGCACGTAGAGACAGACAGAGCAGTGATGCAGTTGCCCTCTGTTTCACGTGCTTGTCAGTGCCTGCTAATTCAACTCTACACGGTCCAAACTTGTCTCTGCAGTGAACAACCTTTTGGATTGGCTCAAAAAGCCCTTTTAATGCAAGTAACTAAGTTTGTCCAGGAGGAAGAACATTTTTTACTGTACTGGTTTTTCAGTGCCCATTAGTTTTCCACGTGGCATGTAGTGACAGCAGCCAGGCTGTTATGTGCACTGCTAATATGGCATGGATTAGCCTTCAGGAAGCAGTAAAACACAGCGGACTTTTAACACTGTGTGTCTGCATCTGTTAGTATCAACATTCCAGCTTTTTTGAGAGAGAGATGCTCATGTGGAGTAAAATTTCTGCGCTGCTGGCCGACAGCAGTGTTGGAGTGCCCCACAGGCATCTTAAGAGTTTGATATTTTTCCTTTTCCAAGGAGACAACTGTATTGTTTCCTAGGGATGGCTTTGCTGCATTGTAAGCTCTAGCCCTTGCAACCTTTGCAGACCTGTGTGCCAGCAGGGAAGGAATGGGCTCGCTGAGCATGCCGAGTTATCTGAACCTGGGGAACAATGAGCCAGTCAAATTCTGGGTACGCTCAGGGTGAAGTCAACATGAATAATGCATTGTTCTTAAGTGGGGGAAAGCACTCTGTGTGTGTGTGTGCCGCGATAAACCTGCAGCAGACCTATCTCAGACATGCACACTGGCTTGCCAGATGGATGGGAAAGGACTGCAAAGTAGCAGGTTTGTTAGTAGCTTAGAGAATCCCAATGATTTTAGTCAACAAATGAGCCTGGAACAGGGTATTTAGAAAACATTTCTGCCTGCTTCCTCTTCTCTTGCCCTTACCCAGAATACTAAGCTGGCAGAATATACAGAGCCTGGTGGCCTTTACAGAGGAGAAACTGGAGGCCAAGAAGAGAGAATCCCTCTGGAGAGAAATCCTTTTTTCCTTTGTCATTTCTATCAGTTCTACCAAACAGTCCCAATGATAAATCTGCCCCCTTGCTCCCATGTTATTCACAGAAAAGAAACACACAAATGGTACCAAAATGGGTAGGGCTAATTTGGTTACAATTTTGGAATAAATGCCAGTGTTTAACAATTAGCATTAGTTTGTCTATCCAAGATAAAAATACCTGAGGGAAAAAGGTTGAATATTCTGGGAAATTTGTTATATGTATTTTAAATGGAAATATGTAATAATTTTATGTCACTTTCTCACTCATTGCTGCTTGGGTATGGATTTCCCTTCCTCAAAGTGATTGTATAGACCTCACAAATTTTACTGGAGTCATAGAGTTGTTGGGTTGACTTTTGTTAAAATAAAAGAAATAACTATATTCCAAGTCCTTGGACTTCATCCTGAACTGAACTTAAACTTCAAACAATGTTGGTTCATGCCTTTTAGCTCCAGCACTAGAAAGATTCATCCAGGGATTGAAATATGTGCATAGTCCATAATTTGTAGCCTATGATTTTTGCAGGGAGGGATTAATGATTAGGACTTGAAAGTGTTAGGGACTTTTGAGAGAGCAAGGCTCATTGTTTCAGACATGTATCATATCTTTATTTTATGTTTTTCGTTGTAGCATTTTAGTTTGGACCTGTTTTAGATTTTCTCCAGCTGGCTCTAATTCTTCTCTTTCCCTTAATTTCAGTGTGCATCTTTGCACAAGTGCGCTTGCAATCAAGTCTGCCCTTTCCCCTGTCGACCTTAGTTTGCTTTCACCTTCTAAACATAAGAATCAGTGCAGCTGTCACCTGTTAAACTATACACTCAGTATTCAGGTTTCCTGGAGCTATTTCATGAAGTATTGCAAGACAGTACAATTGAAACAAATGAACAAAGTAGCTTATTTTTATAGCATCAGTTGTGAGGTAAGCATGCATGCAGAGAGCAGTAAAGGGATACAGCTTGCTGCAGCTCGGCTGCCAAAGCTCTCTGTCGTAGTCTGTGCTATTCTAGTGTTTATACATCCAAAGTGTAATGAGCCAGTTAAGCCTGAAATTCAGATTATAACAACAGAAAAGCTGAGAAGTGAAAGTTTAGATAGTTGCCAAGAACTTACTGAGTTTTAATAAGATTTCTAGCACAATGTACTGTCAGCATTGCTGTTCTATTAAGACAAAATAAGATGCTTCTCCATAAAAAGCTGCTTATTAGTAATCAAGTTCAGTATGTATGATTTAGTCTGACTCAAAAATGTGAAAGACTTTTCTTTTTTGTACTTGTAAATATTAAGTGGCCTAATTTGCCTGCATATGTTCTTTGTAATTGCTCTGTAATGTAATAAAAAAAAAAACATTTCTCACTGTCTATCTCAACTGATCACACTTTTCATGTATTGCAGGATCGAGAAACAAATAAGCAGGTTTCGAGGATGGTTACCTAGAAAGCCAATGAAACTGGACAAGGAAACGCTGCCAGACCTGGAGGAGAATGACTGCTACACTGCCCCATTCAGCCAACAAAGGATTCATCAGTGAGTATTTTATTATATCTTAATTACAAGATGAAAACTTTTCCTACCGTGTTCGCCGTGGAAAGCATCCAATTGTTAGTTCAAGCTTTAAAGGTTAATGCCTTCCAGTTAGTTCTTTGCCACACAGAGGCAGAGAGAGAAAGTCCTGAGAGAGCATAAGGTCTGTCTACCTTTCTAATAATTAAAGGTCCAGCTCAAAGGCAAAAGGAATCCATGGAAAATTTCCCTTCGATTCACTGGAATTTCAATTGCATCCCTAAAGTAGTCGAACTGGCTAATTCTCTCTTGGGTCAGAATTGCAGTTGTTCTTTGTCCGTTAAAGAGGTACAAAACCAGCGTGGATGTGAATATTATTGCTCTAATCAAAATTACTCCTTCTTACATTGATGATTGAAATAAACTGATACTGTGTTTCATTCCTAGTTGTGACTATATAAAAAACAGACCTCTAAAAAAGAAGGAAATGTTGTTTTGTTTCTATTTCTCTGCCCTTTACTTTTACAGAAGCAAAACTGCTTGCAAAATGCCAGTGTCCAGGCTTATCAGTTACACTTCTGCAAGCATATGAGTGTTGCACCAGCGTCACTAGAGAAATCATTTGACTACTGGAAGCATTTATTAGCTTGCAAAACACAAAACAGGAAAGAGTGCAGCTTGACTTTCAGATCCCATGTTGAATTTTCAGGGCCATCAAATTTTGGAGAGGAAAGGAGTCCTTTATGGTTAATTATTAATTTTGCAATATTGGGAACAATCATTGACTACCAGAGAGGAGAGTCACAAAGAATATATAGCACTGACTAAAGTGCTAACACTCATCTGATACAGAGTAAATTACAGTCAACTCAAAGACTAAAAATCTGGAATATGTGATTCTGTTTAGGGAGAAGCCAGGTTTAGTTAATGGTCTTAAATGCTTCACTTTGAATGAACTGTTTTTCAGGGAGTGGATTTGTTTACTGTGATAGGACTGTATAAACTAGACCTCCTCTGCCACAAATAGTGTCTTTCCAAATACAGTAAAAAACAAAACCACGCACAGTTCTCCAGGGAAATTTCAGTAGACGTCTGCTTCTAATGCCAGACAACAGCCAGGGTTATCTCTAGTAAGAGACTGAGCCCTAAATAGACATCAGATTCGAACTACAGAGTCTTTTGACACTTGAGCCAAAACACGGGCCAGTTATCGTGCCTTGCAAGAGGAAGAATATGTGCAGATTAGTTCAGGAGTAGATCAGCGATAATGAAAATGAAGAAATTGGGATGTCTGGATAGATACTTTTATTAGTAATTATAGTAATAATTAACTTACCTTAAAATCATTGCACACAGGAAAGGTTTTAAGGTGGCTGGAAGAAGAATTGATATATATGAACAAGAATGGTTTTTTTTCATTCTTACTTCTGCTTTGCTCATGTTTGATTTGGAAAGTCGGGGGGGGGGGTTGTTTGTTTGTTTGTTTTTTAATTAAATACTGGTTTGGGTTCATTAACATTCCCGTTGTCATTTGGCACTTCCTTTACATCCTTGCATGCTTTGAAGCTCTACTCCCCAGCAGACCTGACATTTCTGTTTGGCTTTCTCTTTAGTCTCCTATTCCTTTTGTGGGGGACGGATATAAGGCTGGCTGAGTTGCTCTACTTCCCCCCAAAGCTGCTGGCTCTGTCAGGATTCCTGTATTTCCATCATGTTGCAGCCAGTTGTCTGTGTTTGTCATATTCTCCTCACTAGAGGCATTTTGAAATATAATGATTTTTTCAATATTCCTCTATTGGACTGCACACGAGTTTTTTAATTGTTCTGAGAATTTCAGGGTATATTGATAAGCAGAGTATTTCTGTAATGGCTTTAGTATATGTTTTTAATCTTTGGTTGTGGAGTGCAAGTATTGAATAATTGGAAATGCGGAGTTAAAAAGAATGATTTTATTAGTATTGGTTAACAGTCAAGAAGGATATACTGTTAGGGTTCACTTTGTACAAAGTGCTGCATGCTAGAGCTGCTTCTTCCAGGATATACATAAAACATTCTGTTTTTCCTATGCCAGAAAACAGGGCAAATATGAGTAGAAATGGAATTGTTAATTCCAAGACATTTCCATGTTAACTGTTGTACAAATACAGTGACTGGCACCTTTGTTTGTTTGGATCAGTTGTGACACACGAGAGTTTGATCAGTAAGAAAATGACTTCTCGTTCCTCTCTGACGACTGCGAAGTGTGGTAACCTCCACAGCTGAGGACAGTAGCAGTACTCCGAAGTGGATAAACAGCATGCCTCCATATTAGATTGAAGCTTCAGTTATCAATTGTCACGGTTGCATCACATAACCATTCTTTTTGCTTTTTAGCAAAAAAGAAAAAGTTACTAATTAAATATAAAAATAATTGTTAAAAACCTGTCAAGGCCTTAATTTAAATTTCTAACCTAGAGACCCACAGATAACTGTTTTAGGAATGTGAAGGTAAATAGTTAGAGAAATTTTTGAGCTGCAGAAACAAAAAATTGCCATCTACAATAATGTTATGATAATTTATCTCCATTTTTCTTCCGTGGTAAGAAGAGTCGGTGCCTTTTCATATTTGCTGTAGTTAAATGAACACAAGCCGGTTTTGCTAGAGTACTCTTACTGTACCATATTGTTATTACTGATAAATTCTGTCCCAGCATAAGAATGGAGTCTACCTTAGTGTCATAGGGAGCTGCATGTGGAAATCACATTGCCCTCAACAGGTACATTGTCCTGTAGGCTGGAATAACAGCCGCAGTCCCTCTTTCCTCTTGGGCTGCATCCTTTTCCATTTTCAGTTATCACACACACATGTGTCTGAATCAGTTCAGCCAGAAAGTGCCCAGGACAGGATGTGTCCCACGACCACGTGGATGCTCAGCTGGTGCCTCTGGGGCCCTTCGTGAACATAGGACCATTTTTTGAAGAAGGAAAATATGTTTGTAACAGGCTGAGTTTTTGAAGTTCTCGGGGAACAGAGAATAAGTGCAAGGCTTTCAGCTCTTGTGCTGAAAAAGTGGTGGCTGAAAAATGTCACCAGTGCTTGCTTTTCCTTTTGTTCAGATCTTACATGCAGATTTTGAATTTTGAGTTTCAAGTTTATATACAAAAGATAAACTTTTATTGCAAATCTGGAATCCTTAGTGAAAAGATGGGATAAAAGTGGGAAGTATATTAAACGATTCTTTTAGATTTTGGCTATCATAAAGGAAAATTTTGATTATTTCTGAGCAACTATCTTCTTCATGCTTTAAGAAATAGCCACAAAAGCCTAAAATATATGATCAGTCTTTTAATTACATTAAAGAGGATTTTTCTGATTAGTGTACCAGTATTTCTGGAGAGCAAACTGTGTCCTTTTGCCAACTGAAAATGTCTAGGAATTCTCTGTCGACATAAGTCAATGTTTATCCAAGACATTCTGAACTATCACTTAATGATTATTTAGTAAAATACCCACAAATACAACTATCTTGGAAGTATAAGTGAGTTTTATAACTGAGTTTTCACAGAAGACCTCCATGTCATCACTGTAGGTTTTGCCACATACTATAGCTGGAGGTTGCAGAATTATTCCTTCTATTCTGGTTTTACATGCTTTTAATTTTCTAAAATAATATTCCTGAAATATTCATCTGAAATTGTCCATGCTTAATGTTTGCTCAAATATTGTAATGTAGGTTTTGAATTCCTTATTTCTTTCTTTCTTCATAGCCTCAGTTGTTTTTTACTTCAGAAAAGAATGAGTAGTTTACACTTTTTAATCTAGCCACAGTTTTCATATCCAGGTCTCCAGTCTGATATAGATGATGTTTGAAATATAGACTGAGTACAGTCTTCACTTACGAGAGTTGCTCTTAAAAGCATGGATTAACAGATGGCTGACAGTACTTACCATGCAGAGTCTGGGGAGAAAAATAGTTAAGATCAAAACTAACAAGGCTTGATCATGCTTTGTTTCTGTGGGAATTCATACTTTTGAAGTACTGATGTACAGTGAGCATGTATGATTTTAACAGATCATATTGATGACTTTTTCCATTCTTACGTTCTTCCTTTACATTCAGATGGAAGGACCAGGTGTGGAGAAAGGCTAGCTTTCAGAAAAATTGTAAATCTGTGTTAAGAGACACAGCTAATCCTCTGGCTCCTTCCCAAAACAGGCGAGAAAAACTGCAAGAATCACATTTGTAAGAGGTGTCTATATCTTTTGCGGCGTGGTTTAAGGTTTTATTTTAAAGGGATTATGGCACTCCATACAGGGTATATAATAAATTGTCATCACAAGAGAAGAAGACCAAAATTCATATTATTTCCCAAGTAATAGGAAATCTCTTTTCAGAGGAAAGAAGCTCTGGCTGGCTGAGGCAAGCATTTTGCTGGAATTTGTGGAATAAAAAATGATAATTTTCAAGATAGACTTCTGAGTAGTATCTCTCCTCTGCAGCCACAGCTTGGGAAGAGCTTTGTTTATGCCGAAGCGTTTCTTCTGAAAATTATCATTTACAGGAATGCACAGTGCACAATATCTGAGAGATATGATGACAATTAGTTATTTTTCTACAACTTCTTAGTTATTTTACATAGTGAGCTGCTAGTCAGCTGGGAATATTAACAGTAGTAATTAGCTGTGATTTCTTAGATAGCTGTATACTAGGTAGGAAAATGCTTTTAATTGCTGCTTAGAGATTTAAAATTTTATATCAGGAGCTATTTTCCCCTTTCTTCGAGAGGGGAAAAGACTCTGGTTAAATATTAATCCAATGTATAACTGAATAAAACACTTTAAATATCTATTTCTAACATGAAAATTAAATAAAAACTTTACATGGTTAAGAGGATGAGGACAGTATCTGGATTAATTAAATAAAAATGGCCCTGTGTTCCAGCAGTCAGTGGAATTATTTTCATTTATAGTAAGTCCCATTGCGGTACATGACGATCTAGTCCCATATCTCTGCTGCTCGGACTGGCCCTAATAAATCCCATCTGCACCAAGATGACCTGTGCCTGTGTCCCCCTGAGCTGCTTCAGCCCTAGATCATGGATGGGACCAGAGAGCAGCTGCTACTGAGATGAGACACAAGGCTGCATGGACTCTTACTTGGTTAGAAACAACACGACTATTCTGGTGCTTATATACATTCACAGTTTCATAAGTATACATTTGTAAATGGCTTTTTATAAGCAGGGAATCCAATTTCTGTAAGATTTCTACTGCTGAACAACATCTTTGTGCAACCAGACTCAGGAACACCCTGTAATGAGTTTCTTAAATTCCGTCTGATTCTGAAAGATTTAGTAGTCTGGCAAACTGAATAAAAAAGGGCATCACTGAAAAATAAACAAAGCTCATTTCATCTCTAGTGAATATTTCTGAGCAAGCCAATTTAAATTAAGAAGTGATTTGGGGGGCACGATGATTGGGGTTGGAGGGGCAGAGGAAGGTGGAGGAGAGTTAGCATTTTCAAGGCTCTTTCTATTTTACTTTTGCAGTTTTGAGGCTGTGATATGTCAGTCCTGAGATACCTGAAGCTGCTAATATATTCTCCATCCCAAAGAGAAAAGTGATCCTGGTTTAGGCATGTGATGGAAAAAAAATCAATAATAGCCATTAATAAATACTTTCTGTTAGATGAGCATAAAAGTCAGCTGCTGCCTTGTAAGTCCCACAAAATGGAAATAAACAGAAAGTAGTAACAATATGCCCATTTTCAAATATAAACTACAAGGTTGTGGGGTGATGTTCTCCCTGGAATACTGCAGGCTCATCTTGCTGCTGCTACTACAGCTGATGATTTTGTGTCTCTAACGTTAAATTATGTAAAGACCTGCCATTGCCTCAACCACCACCAACTAGTTAGTGCCAGTGTTTTACCTGGGAGTGCAGGGGTTTGGACATTTTTTCTTGTACTAAAGAATACACTTCTTTTTTATAGTGATTATTAGTTCACACAACGTCTGTGCTCTTAGTTTGTACTGCCTCCAACAGTAGGCATTTGCTTGGAACATATTTTTTAGTACGGTGAGTGTCAGACATTTCAGCGTCTGGGGATCCTATAGAGCAAAGATGCACGTCAAAAGATGCACATGGCCTTGATTTATAGCTTTGTAACCAGATCATGAATGTTCAGCTTTCAGCTTGTATATCCTACTGTATAGCAGAAAATAGCCTTTCCTGAATTTTGCTTCTCCAAAATAAATTTAAAAGTAAGCCCAGTTTCTTCAAATGGGTGTCGGACCACAAATTCAAAAGTTAAATTTACCCCTAAAGTGTCTGTGCAGCGGAGGCCTGCAACCTGCAAAATTACCAAAGGGAATATATGAAAAGGAATTTATTGGCAGTTTGTTCTTCACTGAATTCACATTAATTTGAGGGCATTCTTTAGATGACAGTTGGCTTTATTGTCTTTGTTCTACTTTGTTATCCATGACAAGATAGTTTGAAATCTTCAGCTCAGAGCCTGATTAAGAAAGCTACAAATATCATTTCAAAGCAGTTAACCTTCACTGACTCTTCATGTCACTTACAGTATGAATATAAGAGCAATATTTCCACATTACGACATTTTTAAAAGGGGCTTTAATTAAGGCTCAACTCTGGAACCTTTTCTGCCAGAAGTGCTCTCATTATCTTCATTGGGACCTTTCTTTTGAGTAGGGACAGCTCACATAAATATGGGTTATAGGACCAGGCAAATGGACCTAACTGTCGTGGAACAAATCATTAGAACAAATCATCTACCTATACATTATCTTCAGAAGTAATAAAAATAACAATGTATTAATCCTTGCTTAATTTTTATCTTATGAATGAAGTGATGAAGAAGTGATCAAAACCTTTGAACTATTTCCTAACTAAAGCCTGAATGCATTCTGGGCCTGAAAACAAGCAGTAGCATTCTTATAAATATTGAAGCCCTGGTGTATGCTGAAGTTCTAGCAAGGGCAGTGGGAATGGAGCAGCTGAAGAAATTGTCCCACCTGAAAGCAACAAGGGTTAAAAAGCTTTCCAGAAAGCCTTGTGCAGTTCACAGCTCAGTAATGTCTGATGAATATTTATCTACACCTAGTTTGGAAATGCCCTCAGCTCTGGCCCCTGTGAACTCAAATTTGAAGGGCGAGGTGGTCCACAGGCTGAGAAACTCTTTCTCCTCTGAATTCCTTATTGGATGCTACAGACCATGAAACAGTCTTGATGGCTATTCTCTGAATATGGATTTACCACTCACATTCAGAAAGGAGACACCCTGAAGGCCTGGCTGGCACAAAAACTCTGGAGGATGTCTTACAGGAAAAAAGGCCCAGAAAGCGCAGGACAGGGCTAAAGAAAGATGGTACAAAGGGATAGATCCTGCACCGAACTGCCCAAATCTCAGCTGACAAGTGCAACCCCTGTGATTTCAGAGAAAAATCAGAACCTCCCCCAGCATTGTCATAATTTATGTCAGCTTCTAACTGGGATGTTGTAACACATAGTCAACACTACCTGAGATATTCTCAGCCTTTTAGTGTCTCCCGCTCATGTCTCCTTGTTTCTGTGCACTATGCCAGAGCTCAGTGTGTCAGCCCTCAGTTGTGTTGATACTGCTCTTTCTGGGGCTACTCTGTAGACAACTTCACAGAAATTATCTGGGCTAACCAAAAACAAAAAAGAAAAGCTTGCTTTTTATGTTGAAAATAACCAAGGTTTATTTTTAACCTTTACCACATGCAATTCCATTCCAAAACCATGAGAAACTTAAGGATAGTCCAGAATATCCAGAAGACTCATTTTTTGCACTCATCTCTCACCTTTGGTGAACTCCAGCATCTCCTCTGCATCCATGTCTCTGTGAGAAATGTTGGAAAATGCTAAAGGACGTATGCCTTGGCCTGCTCCAGCCATGGTGAGTTCTCCCTCTCCTCTCCACCTCCTGCCCTCAGATGCCTGCTACTGGCGCAAGGATGGGCAGGGCAGAAGCTCAGCAGATCTCACACTTACTTACATTTTAGGATTGTTTCAGCTAGCTGTGGAATAGGCAGGGTTTTTCATGGCATTTACCATACTGGGATGCTAACATCTGCTTCACAGAGACATCTGCACATTCCTTCTAGGCCAAGTGAGATCAACAACTGTGACGATACAGTTACTACAATTATAACTGAATGCAAATGACTAAAATGCTCTTTAAACAAATAGTTCTTATTTCATTTAAAAGTGCACAATGTTTGATTTCAACCTTTTTTTCAGTCATGACTCATGAAAATAGAAGTGACTAAATGCAGAATGGCTGTTAGCATACTTGTCCAGAAAAGCTATTGCAGGTACTACCTATAGTTGCAGTATGACACAGTTATAACAACAGATGGGTGAAATAATCTTATGTAACAAGGAGACTAGATCAACATTACTGATGTTATCTGGGTCAATTTTGCTAGTTACCCAGATAAGGAGATTCAATTCTCAGCTGAATACTACAAGAACTCACTGCTGAGTCAAAATGAAAATTACTGTGCCATTTTGGTTTTGTAAATTATCTTCACACTCCTTTAAAATTCAGTGCTACCTGAGAGGTGGGATCTTGGAGAAGAAGGCCAAACATTAAAAGAAAAAGAAAAGAAGTAGGAAAATGCAGAATATCCAAGGCATTTCTATTTTAATACTTTCTTTTAATTTGTTCCTACCGTGTTCCTACCATGTATTGGTTATGGTAGCTGCCAAAATTTAGGATAAGGCAATAAGGTGGAACTATTCTGCTGACTCATAGATTTATGACAGGAGATGGATCATGTGGGACTTGTTAGCTTCAATCTAGATAGAAAGGGTTTTGCCTCCCCTTCTGGGGATGAGAAAGAGCTGGTATGTGAAGTGGAATCGGAGAAACCAGTAATATAAAGCAATTTCTTGTATGTGTTTGTTATAGAATTTAGTGGAGAGGCATAATCCTAAAAGCAGGTAGAGCAATTAATGTTCCTTCAGTTGCATTCACATAGAAAAGCCTTCTTATATGAGTCTAGGAGTGTTTTTAATTGAAGTTAACTGACTGTAAGAGGGTACAGAACAAAGATTTTGAAATCATGCTTGCTTGAAGATCATAAAATAAAATCTAATAGCAACACTGAAAACAGCTCCAGTTGCTTTTTTTCATCAGTGCAAGTCCTGTATTGCCTCTGGAGGGCCAGGTTCTGCCTACTTTGTATTGATAAAAAAGGTGAAGGAATTGATTAAAAAAAAAAAAATTCAGCAAAGAATTTTGATAATAGAGAGGGAGGACATGGAGGCCCTAAAGTCTAGAATTTGGACTCCTTGGCTGTCTTTCCAAACGAACGTGGAAGGGCAAGGCCATATATCATTTCCTATGAGTAAAGATTCACTCTGAAAAAGGGGGGGTTGTTTGGGCAAAACTACCTGAGGAAAAAAATGAGCGCTGAATCCCATGTTGCGTAGAAGACAAAGTAACATAAATACATGCCAAGCCCCCTCTTCAGGTTGTTTCAGTTAAAGTCAGACTTGTCTAGTGTGCTGTCCTGCAAGCTGGCCTCTCTATGACACCTCTATGATTTCACCTTTTTATTTGTTTATCAGTTTATTTACTTCCCTAGCTCTTCACCAGCACAGAAGATGGAAATAATCTTATGTCCTGTCCAAAGTACTTTGAAAAATGTGAATCCTTCCATACAGTTGGTTACTAAGAACCACATTTTCAAAAACCATTGAGTTTCCTCAGGACATGCACAGACTCCTACTTCATCAGAAGGTCCACCACCTATCTGCTTATTCAAGTGCCTAAATGACTTTCACAGTCTCGCCTGAAGCCCCTCCTCACCTCAGACAAGCATGAGAATTTTTTAGGAGTATTTAGGTGACAAGTATAAACGGTATTTCTAATCTAAAACACTTATATTGTTTGTATTTTTCTGGAGACCATGATGATATGCTAAAATATAGTGTTTGCCTTGAGTATGTATGTTGTAGGTGGCTAAGAAATCTATGTAATATATGATATGCCAGCCAAACTAATTAATACAATATATTTTGTGGCTAATGTTTTGTTGAATTTCCTTGATTCATTACAATCCTGTCTAAACTATTGAACCTGCGTTCATACATAACTCCATGAGTAGCTCCTGAAAGCTATTTTTCTACTCTATTTTAGCTTCCAGGACCAAACATTGGAATATATAATATTTTCAGTTTCTAACATGGTATTTTGATTTTCAGTAACTGTGGTTAACTGAATCATTTTTTACAGAATGAATGTTTCCATCTGACTGTTAATGGTAAAGCATAACAAAGAAGTCTGAAATGGAAATCAAATGTGAATTTCTGCAGCTGCACTTACAGATCCTGTGTTTTTTCAAATGCTTGTGCAAGAATTTTGTAGTTTTTGACAAATTATCTAATGTGAGGCTTATGATAATGAATGATTAAATATCTTGGATCTTTCTGCAAACTTTTCCACATCATTCTTTGCTAGGGAATGAATACCGATACCAAGATGTTCTCTGGTGAATCATCTCACTTAATCTGGTGTCCTTTCATCTTCCTTACACTTGCTCATATACCGTAGATTCTTGGTGTGCTATAGAAATTAATGGAACTCAGCATTGCTTTAAATATGCTACTATATATTTCTGACATGGTCTTGATTGTGTTTTTATATAGCTTCATCATACACAACAAAGACACTTTCTTCAATAACGCTACAAGAAGTAGAATTGTACACCATATTTTACAAAGAGTGAAATATGAAGAAGGGAAAAACAAAATTGGTAAGTGCTGAGCTAAGTGCTTTTATATGTGGGTGCTAAATTCCATTTAGTTTTTCATTGCCTGTAGTTGTTCAGTCCTAGTTCAGTGACTTTGCAGATAAAAAGTGCCGATGTCTCAGCAGTTATTCATTACTTCTCTTTTTGCTCTCAGCAGAGAGGGGCAGGGCCTGAGTGGGGTGTGTGACTGCTTTTTGGCACTAAATAGTGATCTTTTTGGTTCAGAGTTCAAGTGTGTTAGCTGGCCTTCTACTCCTGCAGTCTGTCTTGTACCTGTTCTGTCTGTTAGTCCAGCAGCTTTCATAAGACATAAACTGAACATATCTTACGAAATTGTTGTTATATGAAAATGAAGAGTTTCAGCTGCCTTACTATCCTGCAATTCAAAAGCATAGAGATCTTCCCTGAAGTTTTCAGCTTTCAAGAAATACAGTCCTTCGTCTAAATAGCGTCCTCCAACGAGCTTTAATATAAAACAAGCTTTAACATATCATTAGACCAAAATATATGGAGCCAAACTTCAATCCTGGTGTGAGGTCACTGATTTCACAAAAGTGATGCTGAAAATGGATTTGACAAATGAATCTTTAAACCTCAGGCACAATAAATCACAGATTGTGATTAATTTTGAAAAGTCTGCTTTGCTTGTGTTATCCCCTAGTTCATCAAAACTGAAAAATACATTTTTCTACTTGTATATTTTACTGTCAGTGGGCTGCAATTACATTTAGCCAACCAACCATAAAAACATGTTCTGCTTTATTTATCTAGCAGTTATTCTAGTCCTATTGGTAAATAATTGGATACTTTTTTGGTTTTTAGGTCTGAATCGATTGCTCAGTAATGGCTCCTATGAAGCTGCATTTCCTCTTCATGAGGTATTGTTTCCAGTTTTTGTTCCCTTCCCAACTTACACTTCCCCCAAAATCAAAAGCTTATTTGTGTAAATCATTCATTTTCAATCTTAATAATATTATAACTCTCTTTTGCATTCCACACCTGTCTCTGATATCCCTTCCATTTAGTAATATGGAAGGCCCCATTTTTTGTGACCATTTTACAACATTTTTGAGATACTGAAGCATCTTTCCAGTCCTGAATTAGGAGAGAAAAAATTAGAATCTTAAATTTATTTAATCAAAATAAAAACATTCTGATTGAATTAAAGACAAGTTTAATTTCAGTAATCTCAGAATGTTTCAACATTGACCTTTTTTCAACCTCTTTAAATGTAAATGTATTAAAATTTTTAAAAAAAGACTGAAAGAACATAGAGTTTCAGGTGCTAAAATGTAAAAATAGCACATTTGAAAAACCTTTTTTTCTTGGGGTGGGGGGAGGGAGAGAGAAGGTGACAAATAAGGAGAGTTGTCCTGGATCTGTTCTGTGGAAAGTTTTTGATTTTGATGAATCAGTATATTTTCAGAGGGGGAAAATATCGTGCTGTGAATTTCTCTATCAGTTTCTCCAGTTTGTAACCTTTGACTTGAACACTTGTTATCAAATACATTTCTTAGGAAGAATAGTCTTAAATTTCAATCAAGTCAGAGGAAAGCATTCTCTTAATGTCATATTTATCTTTTGGTGTTCAAGTACAGAGTTTGCATAAATTGTATTATCCCTACACCTAGCAAGAGAGATTTGGTAGCTATTCTTTTTTGCTACTGTTGTTCGTTAATGTCCAGATCTGTATTTTAGGGAAGTTATAGAAGTAAGAATTCCATAAGAACCCACGGGGCAGAAAACCACAGACACCTGCTTTATGAGTGCTGGGCTTCCTGGGGAGTATGGTATAAATACCAGCCGCTGGATCTCGTGAGGTAAGATCTTCCTGCTTTTAAAATGTCACGTTATATGTGCTTTGGGCATGGGTTCTCCTGCCATTTTGTCCTTCCTCTGACAAAGCCATAAAGAGCTCAGGTAATTCCTGTAGTCCTTAAAAACTGATTGTGAGGTGGGAGAAACCCATTTTATTCATTCCTGCCACTATGTTCAAAGAAATGTCTGTAGAGGAGCTTGTAGGAGGAGCTGAAAGGAAAGCGAAGAAAACTTCCTTCTTGAGTTTCCTGAAAGCAATCTTCTAATGGAAGTGTTGCAGAATATTTAGGAGTGAAAAGGGTAAGAGAGAAATCTGTGGAGCCTGGGGAAACATGGTTGAATTGCCATCCGCTGGGAAGTTCTTTTTCCTCCTCAGAGCATGGCTTTGATAAAAAAAAAAAAAAAAACACACAAAAAAAAAACAGGCTGTCATCAGCCAGATCGTCTTGTTTTTTTCCAAAAAGCAACCACAGAAGTGGCCCCTGATGAAGTTTAATGATGCTCACAGACGCTGAGCATGCTACCATGTTCGCAACACTAATGATGGGTGGAAGCTTGATGTCTCTTCTCTGCTGATTCCCCCAAACTCAGCCCAGCCACATCACCACAATCTGGATTTGTTTTCAACTTGGAAATAGCCTGAAAGGAAGAAACACTTAGAAAGCTGAGGCTTGACTCTGAATTACCAAAGCCCTTTTAAACCAAAGTTTCCAAATGGGCTCGTATGCTCTAATAGAGGGTTATGTATTTTTTATGCTTATCTAGAGAGTCAGATCCCTTTGGCAAAACTGTTATTGGGCTTTAGTAGGCTTTTTCTGCTTGAAGAGAAGGATGTGAAGCTACAAGGGCCTATAAATAAAGTCTTAAAATGTACTGGAATCATTGAAGATATTGATATGCTGGCCATTTGGAAGGGTCATATAGCACATGCAATTGGTCCAATCCATGAATTTCCCCTTTTATAAGTCCTGTAACTGATAGAAATCTTTGCTTTTATTGATTTTCAAAACTGTTTCTAAATAGAAAGATGTATAGAGGATCCCCTGGAGACAGAAGGTGTTAATGTTTTAGGCCATATAAAACCCATCCATTTCATGAAGCATGAGATGTTCAATTTCATGGAGAAAAAATTCACAGAGAAATACAATAAGAGGATTTTACTGAGTCATATATTTTTTGAAATGCTTTAGAAAACAAAGTAATGTATTTGTACCTCATAAATAAATTGTGAAAGCTTTTCATTTCTTTCTGAGCACACTGGCCTGGACTAAAATATGGAAATTTTGTCAAATTACACTACAGAAATTGATGATTTATTGAGGAACCAGCAGTTATACTGAAATTGTTTAATTTCCCTGGTATACAATAGGATATTGATGTCACAGTATGAAAGATTTATATCTATAATTTTTTAAAATCATTTTGGCCATTGTTTTTTCTGACTGGTGGTCAGGGCTACTGTTCTTCATCTATATGTCTTGTCTGTGAAAGTATCATTGAGTCAATATCTGGGTTTTTGTTTAAGAGTCATCCTTGAATATGGGTTGTTAGGCATCTGAAAGGTCTTCTAAGTATGTGCATAAATGGTAACAGAATGAGCAGTGTTAAACACGTGATTGTATTGGACCTTGGCAGAGTCCTACTTGAGTAGTGTGAGTGTGATGTTTAAGGTTTTGCAGGATCTTTAAGCTTCTCATCAGACAGTGACATGCACAGATTTTTCCACAGCTATTTTACAAGAGAAGATAAGCAGTCAAAATAGCAGTCACCCTAGCTGCGCTCACAGGTGTCCTGTGGTGGTTTGGAGTAGGTGCCCATCCGAGAGGGAAAGGGGCAGGGAGTGCTGTGAGGCTCCCCCCATGAGCGGCATGAGTCACAGCGGCAGTCAGACTCGGGGGGGCTTCAAAGCTGCAGCCCCAGGCCAGCTTGCCATTCGTTGCTTGGAACGCACCATTGACTGCAATAAATTCACTGCAGGAAGGGTGACGGGAGAGGAGGGGAAATACCTTTTTCTTCTCACTTCACAGATGGTAGATCCCTCGCATTTCCTTAGCTCCTGCCAAGTCTTTCTTGTCTACTGCCACTCTCAGGAGCTCACGTGTCTAGTGAGTTGGATTTTTCTCCTTGAAGAGCTGACAACACCAGCAAGACTTGTTCATTTCGCTTGGAAGCATCTCAGTATGTGTACTTCAAGCAGAAGCTTTTTTGGTACCAGTTCTGCAGCAGGAGCAACTTTTCTATTTTTTTCCCAGACCAGCAAGTATGTGGGGTATGCTTGAAGGGATTAGCATTGCCATCTGTACAAAAAGAGTGGACTGATGATAATTCTTCCTCAGATATCTGGCCAGAACTCACTGCTCGCAGGTGACATTCCTGTTATTAGGTGCTTTAGAGAAGCTAAGGAATAAATTAGTCATAGAGAATAAAATGACCCTCTCATTAATAGATGTAATATTTCCACCATAAAATCAAGCTGCAGCAGTGGTGATGGAAATTGTTCTTACTTTCATGCTGTCTTATTCTTCCCTTAGCTGTTAAAATGAAGTCTTAAATCTATAGTGCTGTCAATCTGGTGCCTTCCAGATTTCATTTAATCTGATCAGCTGGCCATTATGGAGCTAGTAGTAACTAGAAATAAACAACAAAAAGCCATTTGAAGGGAACTGCATGATTCTGCATTCACGCTGCGTTGAAAGACACAGCGGTACGAAGGTGCATACTTGACACAGTTGCAAAGGCACCATTGTTAATCAACAGATGTGGAACCATGATTTTAATTACACTTCTGTTGAAATTTAGAATCCATAATTATTTTACAAGAATAATTTAAGATCCCTTGAACTGATAGCAACTGGAAAAAGATAGGACTCTCTATATTTATATGCTCTAGGATGATATAGATCAATGGGAACAATTCCAGTGACTCCTGGGGACTTTGGATCTCCTCCTTCATGCACCTGACAGCGTTCTGTGCATAACTTCTTTCTCCTGTGTTGTCTGGGAGTTATTTGTATTGCTGCTTGTGTGTCTCATTTACAGGACCAAAAGAGAATGCAAAAAATGTATTTATGATGTGATTGTAAAACTGTCTAAATGGAACTGGAAGCAAAACTAATGCCTAAATAACTTGTATTTTGCTCTGTGTTTACCTTAAATGACTTGATTGTAAGCTGTCAATTCCCCTTTAATGTTCTGTCAAGCCTTCTTCCCTCCCCCCATTCTTCCTGACATAACAGAAAGCTTCACGTGTCCAAGACATCTGCTGGAAAGCTCTGGCTGCCTTACACCTTGTTTCTGTGGTGTAATAAGTTCTTTATAGGATTGCATTCTGACCTGAAAAAGAATTAATGAAGATAGATAAGTTCTTGGCTAGGGTCCAAACCTGTCTCTATTCCAGTCCTTACACGCATTCTGAACCCCCAAAACAATATAATGAAGCTCAGTAAACATAGAGAAATGCAGTAATACATTTTATGGTCTGAAATCAGACCTTGTAGCTTAAAAGATTTCAAAAATGTGCCTTACTGCTAAATATTGAGATTGATATTTTGGCCCTATTGAAGTCAGTGGCATTTCTACCATTAGAATGGAGTGGGAGGAAAAACATTATACAGTTAAGGTAGGTGGTGTTGGAGGTCTAATATACATATCAGCAGAAAACTGAGAAACGGAGATTTATTTCTTTATATTTCTTTATTCTAATGGCATAGCATATATGAGGATAGGAGAGAGGTTTTATTCTATTAGGTGCTTGAGGGTTTTTTAGTCTTTGCATTTGAAGTTTTATGTGGAGAAAAATTTCTGTGGGAGAACCACAAAAGATACAAAGCATAATTTTTCTACATTACTATTAACAGTCAGAAAAATTGGATGATAATGAGTTAGCAAAATTAACAGAAATGCGAATGTTATTGAGGCTGAGGCTGAAAATTTTCTGAGAGGCCTACAATGAGCAGAATGATAATAGGTGAAATATAAGTGGAAGTAATGTGCAGGGATGCACCCTAGAAAAAATCCCTGCAATTCTTCACATACATGAATGTGTTCTGGATAAACTGTCAGTATTTGGGTAAGAGAATTGCCGTCATTATGGGCTGTTCCATGAAATTTCCATCCAATATATGGTAACAGTGATAGATAAGAACCAAAGAGCTTGTTCCTGATATTGGTGCAACTTGAAGGAAGGAAGTGGCAAAAATATCTCTAAGGCAGCTTCATCTCCTGGGATGATGAGGGTATGGAACTGCTCTGAATATGGCACCTGGTCAGGTCTCCAAAGACCATTTTATTGCCGCAATGTGTTTCTGTAGTATTCAGTTGGGTGAGTGGTATCTGAGCAGAGATTTACAGAATAAATATGCTAACTACTGGGTCAGAAGAAATGAAATATAAACCTGATCCTGATGCCAATGAGAGCAGTACAGCCTGTGTAATAACACTTGTGAAGTGAAGGTAGATAGTTCGTATACATAGCGTTCGTATATATCTAAGCCAGTATATATCAAAGTAAAGTGAATATACAGTGCTTATTTTTAAATTTATAAAACCCGGCTCACGGGTGGCCTCAGATGCCTTTTCCTTACATTGCAGGGATTTGGACTGCTCCCCACTGTTTCCATTCTTCCTTATGAGCAGACTGAACTTTGCTTGGGTCTTAGACTAAGATGAAACTGTTTACTTGATCCCTAGATCATAAAAGAGTGTTGAGTTTTGCAACTTTTAGATGGAAAGGCTCAGTGGAACAGGAAATTAAGTTTGTCAAGAATGGTCTTCAGCTAAAAAGGTGGAAACATTCATACTCAAATGTAGGGAGTGAAATAAAAAAGATAAATCTTGAATATTCGGTTTACTTCACTACTTTGAACTGTGTACATGGAGAAAAACAGATCCATAAATACTCAATACAAGTAATCTCATAAAATGTGAGCTTTCTATTTCAGTGAGGCAGACACAGCTTGACGTCCTGTGTTTCAGCCAAATAATTAGACCGAAGGGTTCACTAACACTTCTAAGTCAGGTCTTAAAAGCAGTTGCCAGTGTATCTTTTTACAACCAGACCTGCTGCCCTTGTCAGAACTGAGCATATTACTGTTAGCTTTCCACCTCTTTAGCCAGTAAATTTGGATCTCTGTTGAATGACAGAAGAATGAAAACAACATGACAACATTTGGCTTCTCATACAGTACCAGTAAACTCAAATGCTAATAATCAGTGTAGGTCAGTCTTATTCACTTCACCCTGCAAAGCATGAGCTCAGTCAGACAGATATTGCTTAGGCTGGAAATTCTGGACATGCAGTTTAAACTGATGATTTTGTCCATTCCAGACAAAGTGTTTCTTTCTCTCCTCCATTGCCACCAGCCCAGCGGTCCATCGTGGTCTTTTCCTCCTCACTGTAAAAGTTTGACCGAGAATATTTTCTGGTAACATGAAGGTAGCTGTGCTGGCTGACTTCCCTCTTTGTCCCTGGACAGTTCAGAAGTTTCATCATTAGCATAAATGTGGGTTTTCATCAGCAGTTGTTCTCAAATTCACTTGACAGCCAGCTTTAAATTGGCCATAAAGTCTCTGAAGGGCAGTATCATCTTGCCTCATTCTTCAAAACTAATCTTGCAAATAATCTCTTAAAATCTTCATTATAATTGTGATAATTACATATTAATTTGTAAAGCAACCTAATCCGATGATCAGCCTACTATACACAAGGCTATCAAACACAGGACAGTGCATGCAGCCTGCTCCTATGCTGATGCATCCTGCAAGGGCTTTTGTGCATTTGAGGTATCCCTCAATGCATAAATCAAGGTGTGGTTGTGTCTGGGAAGAAGAAAAGTGCTAATGAATATGTAACAAATAGGAGGTCCCTGGTCACTTTGCTGTTAGTTTTTAAACAATATGGCTGACAAATCAGAATTAATTCATAGTATTTTCCTCAAGTCAGTGAAGATAATGCATAAAGTTTTTTGGATCCTACTTGAACTTTACTTTACATCTGTGTTAGAATCATGAGCTTAATTTCCTGGGAACTCTGCTACGATAGAAATAAGAAAATGAAAATAAACTGGATTGGAGAATAACATCTGGTTAATTAATATCTTAGAAATAATTTGGACCCAAGTCATTTTTTCTGTTATATCCATTTTACACAAAAGTGCCCATACTGATTTCAGTACAATTACTTGGGAAATACAGTTACACAGCCAAGAAGCAAAGAAAGCCATTTATTATCAAGACATGAAGAAGAAGCTTTTTAAAATGAACTCAGTGTTTCCTCTCTGACATCTCCACTAACTTCACTGTAAACTGTGAAATGTGAATTTTTAAGTTCATTGTAAAAATGAGGCAGGTACCTCAGTGTGGATTTAGACGCCTAATTGCTGTCTTTTTTCCCTTAGGAAATTCTGACTCTGCTCTTTAATCCACTCTTCAGATATGATAAAAATATTTTTTCTGTTAACAAATGAGATAAAGCAGATTTATTCTAATCAGCAGCTAACTTTGCTGTGTTGTGTTTTAAAACAGACGGTACTTTGGTGAGAAAATTGGGCTCTACTTTGCCTGGTTAGGCTGGTATACGGGGATGCTCTTCCCAGCTGCCTTCATTGGATTGTTTGTCTTTTTGTATGGAGTCACCACTTTGAACCACTGCCAAGTCAGGTAATGTGAACACTTTGGTTAGGGAAATTACAGCTTTGGGCTATTATAAATAAATTAAGAGCTCTTTGTATGAATTGTCAATTGTTTCATTTTGAATTGTCAAATGAATACTTAGGAAGAGACAGTGCTTTGTTCTCCTAAGGTACCCTGTTTTGAGCATCCCTGAACTGGGGTGGGATGCAGCTTTTCTTGCCCAGCTCTGATTGCTGATGGTGCTAGCCACTCAGCTTGAAGTAGGAAAAAGGTACAGCCTGGGGTCCTTCCTTACTCTCTCACAAGGCCAGAGAAGAGTGTGGAAGTTTCAGTCTCTTCAAGGCTGTTCCCAAAGCCCCGCCACCGGGAGGCATTTTCACATGAAGAACTCCCTGGACCTTCTCCTGAGTGCTACATCTCTGCGTCTTCCATGCTTAAGATGTTGCCTGAGGGAACTCACAAGAATGAGTCAAGGTTATCTAAACAAGCACTCATTCTCACCCTTCTCCTACAGAAGGTCACTTCTGATTCACAGAGAAGCTGGAAATGCTAAAAAGCTACTGCTAGGTTGGCTGTAGCTAGGTTGGCTCTGAAGAACTATCCTCTGCAGCCTGGATCCCCAGACTGTAAACTCTGAAGCCTTAGGCAGTCAACAAATATTCATTATACACATGCGATTATGAGCATCTTGCCTTCAGTTACAGAAAGAACCAATACTGTTTGATACAGTATTGTTTGAAACATAAGCAACTTTTATTAGAGAAAGTTATTTATTCATTTTAAGACTGATTGTTGTGCATCAAAATATTAACATTTATCTTTTTTTTTTCCAGTAAAGAAGTCTGCCAAGCTACAGATATCATAATGTGTCCTATATGTGATAAATACTGTCCGTTCATGAGATTGTCAGACAGCTGTGTTTATGCAAAGGTACATTTTAAAATATGCAAATAGAAATGCTTTCTTGGTAACAGCATTCCTTTAGTCTTTTCCATGGGCCTTTAGTGAGTTTGGGTAGATAAAAATCTTCAAAGGAGAGATTAAATTCAGCCAATCTTATCATCCGTGGTCTTTTACGACGACTAAATTTGGGCTGTAGAACACCTGGATGCAATTTGTACTGGTGGATTCAGAAGCCCCAGAGGTCGTGTGCTAGAGGCACATGCTACAGCATCCCTGGCATCAGCCTTTATCTTATCCTGTGTACACAGCTCCACAAAATGAATGCTTTGGGTTTGAAATAAACCCAAAGTTTGAACTGCTTGTACTTACAGTTAGCAGAGGTCACTCCCAGACCAGACTGGTGGCTCGTCAGCCGATACAGAGTTCTGACTTTGACAGGTGCACATCACACATCAAGGGAAGGGTTTCGGTCTTCAGGATTGTCAGTCCAGCTGTGCTCTGGATCATGCTAAATTTATTAGGTAAAAATAGGAAATAAAACCTTATTATCGTAAATTGATCAGCCTAATAATGTCTTTCTCAGGTAACCCACCTTTTTGACAATGGAGCTACTGTCTTTTTTGCTGTTTTCATGGCAGTGTGGGGTAAGTTTTTCTTTTGATAAGCGTAATTCCAGAATGTTTTCCTTAAAGCTTGTGGTGCAGCATAGGCCTTTGTAAACTCCAGCACACCTTTTTCAGACACTGAGGTACACGGTATAGGCCTTGACTCTTTTCTGTTTCTGCAAAAAGAAGATGGAAGTGGCTGGAATCAGTATTTTTAATTTTTTTAAGTATGAATACAGTATGCAGTGTCTATGTGGATAGTTACATGCCAGGTTTTGCAGGTGTTTTTAGATCTATCGCCACTGAAACCTTTACTCAGTTAGTGTTCAGGCCTTGTCTCAGTTTAAAGAAGCTCAGTTTAGTGTGCGCGCTAAAAAGAACTAATGCACAATCTTTCCTTGATTTCAGAAAGGCAATAAAGCCTTCTCTCATGAAATAAATGGGAGATTTATTTGAATGGTAAATTGATCCTAGAGTGATCTAACTGTTGCCATAGAGGTTGAATTTTGCCTGCAGAACAGTTCTATTTCTGGCTCAGCTGTTTTGCCTACTGTGGTCTTGCAGGCAGAATTGAAGGCAAGAGGGAACAGTCATTTTTGGCAGCTCATGAAGTCTTTCAAACATGCCCTGAGCATGCCCAGGCTCTTAGCTGCTACCATGCTGTCCTGAGAAAAGATTACTGTCACACATCTTTAGAGAATGCCTTAATGAGGTGTCTCAAAAATGATACCTATCCCACAGCTCTGGGAGGCTGAGTCATCCTGATTTAGCCATTATTCTCTATTTCTTATCTCATTTCACACATCTCAAACACTTTAGGAAAGGTGGCCAAGTAATTTTCATGATCTCCATTTCAAATAGTGAATCGCTTTATTGAGTCA
This sequence comes from Apteryx rowi, assembly GCF_003343035.1. Classification (NCBI taxonomy): domain Eukaryota; kingdom Metazoa; phylum Chordata; class Aves; order Apterygiformes; family Apterygidae; genus Apteryx; species Apteryx rowi. Next base: position 608,489 of record NW_020450679.1, on the reverse strand, counting down.
CAAAAGGTAGCCAAGAGGCAATGTCAGAGCTCTCAGGAGACCATAGGTTAGCCTAATGGTCTGTCTAGCCTCCTTCCTCCAAAATTATGTTTTTGTCTTAGTTAGCTAATTAATTCAGCTCATATTCTAGTTGAGTCTGTTCATCCTGTTTCATGATTTATTGGAGGTGTTAAAATATCAAAAACTAAATTAAGGAAAAAATCCACAGGTTGTAAAGGTTGAATGTTTCTCCTTGCTATTTCCAGCGTTGTTTTAGAGTTACGCCAGAGCTGAGTACCACCAAAAATTTCAGAGTCAATCCCTCAAAGCTTTTTATGTGTATACTTAGCTTTTCAGCCTCTTTCTCTATGCACTCACTGAAGTTGAGAATTTCCAAGACAGCTAGGAAAACTGATGGGCTAACAGATTGTTGAAAGTTTATGCTGCTGTGGCAACATGTGAGGTTGTGGCGGTATTTTCATTACAGTTGGGGCTAAAGTAGCATTAGAACAAGGGAAACCACACTTCCCAGAGACTTTCTGGTACTGTATTTATGAGTTAACTTACCTCCTGTCTTAAGTGGATTTTCAGTCTTCAATAGGCCTAGTGGCAGCTGCAAACATTGCTGTCACTTCAGTAAATCATAGGGGAAGAGAGGAAACAATGATGGCATTTTGATTGTGGAAATGTTTTTGCATTGGCATGAAATAACTGGCAAGTGGATGACGAATTGGCTGTGAAAAGTCCAGCCTTCTAGATGATCCAGTTTGAGAGGCAGTAACATAAAATAATGATGGCAGTACTTTTTAAAAAAAAGAGAATGAGAGCAGCTAGAATTATGTTACCTCTTTAGCCTGAGCTTAGCCACAGTCTATTATCTAAAATACCTTCTTCACTGTCTTCACATCCATTTGTGAACACCCACCTTGAGGGAGAAGTCTCATCCATTTGACTGGGGTTTCCAAAAAGCAGGCATGGGGAGGCCAGGTGTTCCATGAAGAAGTAGTGTGTATGGTGGTTTCCTCCTCTTACTCTGCAGATATCTCTAGTTGATAAACAAAGTGGACTAGTTGCTTGCTTTTTAAATAGAAATAGAATACTTGTTCCAATGATGAGCAAACTGCTGTGGCTAGGGTATGGAAAGGAATTGCCACTGCAAATATGAACGTGGGCGGCTTAATTTCTGGAGCACTGAGGAGCCTGGCTGTAGCACTCTGAAGCGCAGGCTGCCACCTCCTGTAATATTTCATTGTGGGATAAGGGACCCTAACCAAGCAGGGCTGAAACTTTCAAGGTTTTAGAAGATTAGCATGCTGGGAGATATTAGAATAGGAATACACTTTTCGTCAAAAAATAAACTGAGCCATCACCTTACTTACTGTATTTCTGCTCTGATTAAACAAAGCATTATATAAGAAGTAAAAGTAATTGATATTATAGGAAAAAATATGATATTTACTAAAGTTTAACAGAAAGACAACAGACTTAAGATAATTTTAATTTTAGACTGATGTAGCAACGAACAAAAGATAGTCTTCCTTTGGTACGCTGAAGGAATTTGCTGGTAGTTAGTCTAAGCTTTCATATATTGGAGCTTCTGTTGACTGGAAAACCCCTTTTAAAAGAATGGAAATTATAGAACTCCATAGGAAATAATAAGTACCTATAAACATGTTTGGTTTTTTTTTTCCTGGAGAGCAGATTGTTATTAATGCTCACTCCATTTCAGAAACGCAAAGAATTTTTCCTTTTGGGAATCTCTAATATTGATGATGTTTTCCAGATGTTCAAAGCTTTCAAAGAGATGGGAGCAATAGCACACAACAGTCATTCCATGCATTTTTAGTGTTTCTATGCTAGAGGAAAACACCTACACTTTGCCCTTTAGGTATGCCTTGAGATATGTCGAGCTTGAGGAAAAAGTAAGTCCAGTTGCTAGGAAGAAGTCTCTCTCTTTTTACTGTTCAAACTGGATTCTTACCAAAGACAGGAAGAGAAAGTGAGAGAAAGATGTTCATTCCAAATAAATGTCATCATATGAAGTGAAAAAACATATAATTCTCAGAAAAATTTCTAGGTAAGTTTGATACTCAGTTGATTCCAAACATATTGTTGTAAAGCCAGATGGAAGTATAGCATTTTGCTTTGCCAGTTGAAATACTAAGGAAACCTAGTCCAAAGATGGTTTTGTCTAGATGTTGCCTGAAGCTCAGTAGCAAAGTTCTGTCACTCTCCAACAGAAGATATCACCCAGCTATTAACCATTTCTAATGCTTTGCTAGAGAAACAGTGGACTGATGTTAGTTTCTCTATCTGCTTTTTTCTCTTACTCTGCACGTCTTTGGGGGACTAAGGGACACAAGAGAAGTCCTTTTTATAATTTCTTCTTGTCTGCCTAGAAGCATATTTTATTTGATAAGGAAAGTAGCTTCAGAACAGTTGCTGAAAGGCAAAGCTGGGAAAGGAAAAAGACCTACCTTGAAAAATTTAACATTTTTTTCCAGAGATAAGAAATGCCAACATAAAACATTTTTCTAACTGTATCAGCTGGTCTATTAAAAGATACTACTTACCTACAGACCTTGCCTCTAGCATAAAACATTCACATTGATCTGCTCTCTGAGGAGGCAGAATTTAAGGAGGTTCTGTAGCAGCATTCCTAGTATAATAGAATATATTCCAGAAAATGAGAAGAGAGATATTAAATGGTGTTCTAAATACAGAGAGGATTCCTGAGAGAAGGTCTTTATCTATTTGCTGTGACAGGCTATCTACATTACTAGACAGGATCATAACTTAGTCTAAAAGCATTTGAGGAGGTGACATTAAGAGAGCTGTTCATACAAATGGATGCTGAGGAGTGAATGGCAAAGCTGAGTTTTGAAAGAGGGCAAGCGTAATTTAGAACAAAAAAAAACAGCAGAAGATCTGGGAGTTAATACCTATGACAAATTCAAAATTCCAGGCAGGATTTTTGGAGAACTCTCAGCATCTGGGATAAATGTTTCAATGGAAACACTCTAACAGGAGAACAGTGAGTACAACTGAATCGTGTTATGCCGTCATAGTCAGAAAAGGATGCTAATGGGTGGTATAAGGTATTAGTGATCACTTGACTGGAAAAGAAACAGAGAAATTTCAAAATGCAGTACTTTTTTAAAGTCCTCAGTAGTATAGTGAATCAATCAAAGATGGTTATTTATAGCACATTTCAAAATATGCAGCAAGGGAAAAGTGCATATTGACCTCAATAGAGGGAGAAAAATGTGCCACAATAAAAGCTGAAACAGAGCTGTGCAGATGATCCTATTTAGCACCTAATGATTTGAAAATAGCTTTGAAAGGGAGCTTGAAGAACTGAGCATACCAAATCTGACAGATGCTAAATATACTGAATATAATGTGTATAGACCTCCTCCCCCCCCCCCCAGGAACATGAAAAACAAGAGAGACAAGAAGTACTGTTCATCATAGACGCATCTGAGAGATTCATGCCTGTAGATTCTCATGCCCCCAAGAATCCTGCTTCCAGCTTCCTTTTGGAATGGAAATAGAGTGATACTAATCAATCAGGCTTGTGTCTCCCAGATCACTGAAAAATGCACAGAAATGGGAGCCAAGAGAGACTATACACTTTGCCAGTCATTGCTATGAGGGCTACTTGTTTGGCCCACACAGAATAAATCAATACGAGCTCCACCAGAAGACAAGCAAGGAATGAACCCATGTGGTGGTTCAGCAGCAGCCGCATGAGCACTTTCTTTTGCTGATCCCAACCAATCACACTGCAATTATTACAAAAAGTCATAGTCCCATTAGGCTCAGGAGATTGATCTGACTTTCTTCATTAGATGAGATCAAAGCAGCTGGTTACCCAGTGTAACAGGTAATCTGGTACCTGGTATCTCCAGCTTTCAGAAAAAGAGTGGTGTGATATCTAGAAATAACTTCACATCAAGGAACTACCTCCTTAAACATGCCTTTGACATCTTATGTCTTCTGCTCCAGAAGTTTACTTTTTAAGTATATCTTAGCTGTGTTGGCTAACACATTAAAAATATAATAATCCTTACTGGGTAAAAACTCACTTTCACCAAATTTATGACAGTGCTTATTGTCATATCATGTCATTAGCAATACACAGCAGTAGGGCAGATAGTCTATTAAGGAGATCCCTTTAGTACTGGATGTGGGACATACTGTCAGCCTATTGTGGCACTCTTAGATTTGATATTATCCTAGCTCATGAACAGAGTTTTGTGTTCTCTGTGGTTATCAGTCTGCTGTTTTTGACTTGGCAATATAGGCAAGAGCCAAACTCACCATGGGAGAGGAAGCTTTTCCATCAATTTGAGTTAGCTTTAGGCAGCCTCTACATTCTTTTAACATAACAAATTTAAAAAACTGTAGCCATAAATAGTCTCAGGATTAATCTCTAGAATATTAATGCATAATTGTATGATTAAATGCTTCCTTGATCATTCCTTCCATCATAAAATGAAATCACAGTCATACACAGGCGTGTTATGGTATCATGAACTCTGTCAATAAGGGCTGTACAACAAACTGTTCAACTGTCAGTAGTTAATGCCGCACCACATATATACCCTCCTGTATTGTAAGAGAAATATTTCAGGTTAGCAAGGTATAAGAGAAAAGCTCCAGTTTCTATAGAATTTGCACATTCACTAGAATGCGCTTCCTCTGGGTTCCGGTGCATATGTATTTTAAATGGTGTTCAGAGAAGGAAAGTTATCTACTTTATCTACACTATCCCCAAGAAACCTTTTGCATCATCAGAAATCTGCCATATTTAGCTATGATGACTCACAGGAACAATTTATTATTTGAGACTCTTCCCTTGGTTCATTTGAAATTAAATGTTTTCATTTAGGACTAAATGAAATCTCTACAGCTTCAATCATGCTTGACACAAGCAAAGTAATCCTTAGAAAGTAATACCTTTTCAAGGCAGTTTTGATCATCAGCATGATTTGCTGTTCAAAGAAGCTCATTTATGCAAAGAAATGAAAATAACGTAACAGCTTCATTCAACATTTCTGTGACAGTAGTTAACATTTTCTTGACTTAAAAAAAAAAATTGTATTTTTTCTTTTTGCTCCAGCAACTGTTTTTCTGGAGTTTTGGAAAAGAAGGCGAGCAGTAATTGCTTATGACTGGGACTTGATAGACTGGGAAGAAGAGGAGGTTTGTATAGAAAAATTTTCTCCCTAATCCTTAATACAAAAGGATTTGATTAAAAATGTAAGCATATTTTTTCTTTGGTTTTATTTTCAATTTATTTTTCAAAACTTAAGGAGCAAGGAAGTAAGTGTTTTTCTCCTCAGATGTTTCAGTGAAGTGAAGAAACTTTCCCCAGGACAAACTGTGCTCTGCTTTTACACCCATGTAAATTCAAAAGAATTTCATCAATGGTTGTCATTGTGGGAGGTTTTGGGGAAAAAAAGTACATTCTGGGGGGAGGTTAACAAACTTTACTTTTGAACTTAAGGAAGTTCTTGACAGCCCAGGGGGGCATGAATTTTGGCAAATGAGTTTTTAGCTGTTTTTTTCTTTAGGTAGCCACTAAGTACGCTGTTGGAGATAGAGCCTCACAGGGCTTGTACCAGTTTCTGAAAGTTCAGGTACTGGTTACCTTCCAGTCATACACGGGATATACAGTGCTGTGAAGAGAGTGAGGGAGATAACAAGCTAACTCAATCAAAGGACTTAATTCATCTCCTCTTAGTAGAGGAAATCCCCGGGACTCAGAACTAAAAGCTGAAAAATAGCTTTAGACTTTCTTCTGCTGTGGTTACCAGAAGAAGGGAAGAACATGCTCTTGGAGCTGGAAGCAGGGGTCTAGGTGGAACTGGCAGATTTTATCATGAGAAAAGCAAGACTCAAGGGTAGGTATGGCAGAAAAAGTGCTCCTCAGAGTGGGATTTGGACACAGGGGTGTCTGCAGAGGCTGAGTTCCTTCCTCTCTGGAGGCTGTACTGAAGCTCTTGGGGGACTGCAAGAGGCTGCTGTAGTTGCTCAATGCAGTTCGACTTGTATATTTGTGGAAGAATTTCTTTCTCACTAATCTTGCCAGCACAGAAACAGACTTCTGAGTTATAGGATTTTTGTCTCTACAAGGCAATGTAATGTACTGAGGCCATGAAATGCTACGTTTGCTCATTTGTTGGTAGAATATTTTTTTAAATGCTTAATGACTAAGAAAATAAGCCAAGAACCTAAAATGAAATAATTGACAAAACTGAAAATTGGTTTCTTTGTAACAACAGGAGCATTACTTTGTTCATACGCTGTCAAGTCTTGGAAATAGGTTGGCACTTTTGTCAGAGTATTTAGAGAATACTCTAGGACTGATTTATCACTCCTGAGATTAGCAGTCTGCTCTTGCCAGTGCTGATGAGTCATAGTGAGAGCACTCTGAGATACTCCTGTTAGAGCTTCAGATATTGATTAGGATTGAACTGCAGTGACCTTGTCCCCTCACGGCTGGTTGCAAGAAAGCCACTGCTGCTGCTGCTAACAGCTAGGGCAGAAGACTGATGTACTAACCTGCAGTTTCCAAGTCAGGATTCCAGCTCAGTGCTTCCAAATGAGAAGGGGCCTTTAAATGAACAAAATACACAAACACATACACTACATGTACAGGCCCCTTTTCTGTTTTTCCCAGGAAGCCTGGTCTTGCTGACAGGTATAGTTTGGGATGTTGGAACTGTCCTCATAGAAATGTGATGTGTTTATTTTATGATGTCTATCGAATAACATCATCATGCTTATGTCCCACTGGCATACTATTTCAGTGTGGCCCGCAGAACAACATAGCGTGCCTGTAGTTTTCTGAGGATGTCTGTTCCCTGCTGATGGACACCAGGTCTGTTTTCTTCACACCAGGTTCATTCAGGCTCCCTGGGGTGACAGTGAATGTACATGCTCCAGGCTATTCCTTGTGTCTTCTCCCAGTCTTAGAGGGAGTTTTGTCAGCCTCCGGGTCTTGAGGTAGCAGCCTTTCAAAGGCAAAAGGTATCTTTACCTCCCGAATTAGATATTAAACACCCCAATAGGAAGTCAGCTGGGGGATATGAAGTACTGCTTCTCAGATATTTATGTTACCACTCAGCAGAGCATCAGTATCTCATTGGCATTTGAGACTTCAGCTCCTCGCTTCTGCATTGTTCAGCGTCCTCATCCCAAAGGTGGGAGCTGCTTGCCTCCCGAAGGTATCTCTCTGAAGATGCTGGAGCTACCATTGCCCAGCCCTGCTGCCCAGCTCAAAAATGTTCTTGCTTCAAGGTCAGCTCTACTGATTACTGCCCCCTCTTTCCAGAGTATCAGGTACTGCACTTTTTCATTGGCACTTGGGTGGTGGCAGGGCTCTGCCCCCCAGACAGTCACAGCTTTGGGAGCAGGTGTCCGGGGGTGGAAAAGTGGTGAGGTCTTTTCCCTGTGCTGTGGTTCCAGGCCCACCTCTTTACTTTGCCGTTGCCTTTCAGCTGCAAGCAGGATGACTTGCAAGCCATGTGCTTTGCAAGGAGACTTACTTCCAGGGGTGGATCTACAGGCTACTCCTAAAAATCCTGCTTTCTAATAAAATCACTGTTAATTAAATCTTGTTTCTACAATCCATTCAGTTATCCATTCAGTTATCACTGGACAAATCAGCTGACTGTAATATTAGCTATTTTACAAAAATCAGTTAAACAGTTCTAATTACCATTTTAAGTTGCAAGCTTTTGTTAATGAGAATTGTTATTTTTATTAACACTAGCTGCCACATCTAGTTTTTGCTTGTTTTAATTTTCACTGTCAAATAGAAAAATGAGGTTTTACTACTAAAGAAAATTTGTGTTGTTCATTCTTACCAATAATAAATTGAAAACCAAACATTTATAGGCCTTCTGTCATTTTCCTAATGCTTTTCTGTTTTAAATGAGGAGACAAACAAATGAAATAAGATGTCAGGAAGGAGAATTAAAATTTCTTCAGAAATATGATTTTGTGAATTCCTGACCACTTTAGCTTTCTAGTTCTACAGCATTTTCACCCAGGGAGGACACGCTGCTGTTCCCAAAGGGTCTGGGTCTCCCAGCTTGGGGACAAGGGCTGAAGGTGCTCTGGCTCTTTCAACCCTGCACATCTGGATTTCCTTTTTTTGGAAATGAGTCGCAATGTACAAAACATGTAGAATAACTGGGTTTTGGCTAGATATGCAACCAGAAGCCAGCTGGGCAGTGTTCCTGGGACTCCCAGCTGAGATATGGCTTCTGTGGCTATCTGCAGTGTACCTTTCTTTTTCTTCAGGGTATCATTTTCTTTGTATCACCAACCTCTGCCAGATACAGTACTGTTCATTTTCTGTCCCAAGCTGTGCTCAGCATTGCTCAGTGTCACTAAACAGATACTAAGGTTCATGCCAGAGTTTCAATTTTGGGCAGAGATGTACCTATAAAAATGATATTTGTATTATCTGAATTGACTTTGTTCACAGGAAATATTTGTTCATAGGAAATACCCAGATTCATGGATGGGTGGATAACAATAAAAGGACTTCCCTATAGTCCAGCTTGTAAAGTATAATCAAAATCCTGGCTTAGGGAGGGCTGGAGAGAAGAAAGGGTTTCTTGCATGTGTCTCAGTAAGTCAATTGGTGGGGTGTTGTTCTGAAGTGCCCTGCTACATTGCCATCACACCCTGTCCTTTTGGCTGTCCCTGGGCACATGGGAATACTACTTGCATTGTTTTTCTTGCTTGGTTCTGGTCTCTTGCAGCTTTCTGCCTAGGTAGGGCAGGAACAGTTTGGGCAGGGTGGAATAACAGCAAGGTGTTACCCTGCCTACCCAGAAACATGCTTAGCCTTTGTGTATACCAAGAATAACTTTTGCTATGCCAAATTTCAGAAGCGTATTTCCTCTAGGCTTCATTACATTCTCTCTTTTGCTAGTATAGTGGTCCCACATGCAAACTGTGTTTCTGTGAGTTCAATAGATGGGATACAGATAGAGAATGGTAAGAGATAGAGATGGTAAAGGTATGTTAGTTTGTCTGACTCAACTACCAGCTAATGCAGGGCTGGCTCCTTCAAGCGCATAATCAGTTACAAAGGCATTGCAGCCCACCATACATGACACTTAACCTTTTTTTTTACTGTCATGTTACCAGGTTGTTGCTTGAATTTGAAAATTAAGTGCATTGGGAAAATGCCCTCAAAATTTGAGAGACTGAGACATGGCTTTTTTTCAGGAGGAATTTAAGTGTTACTTTTTATAAAAATGGTGTAGGATTTTAGGATATCTTAGTCTTATTTACATTTTAAAAGTTTGCACGCATAGTTAAATTCATCTATTTCAATGCAGTCATTTAAAGTCTGGTCATTTACAAGCTATTAGAATGATTAACCTATGGCCATATTCAGTAACTTTAAATCAAGCAGAGTTCAGTTATATGCAGCTGAAGCATTGCAAGTGGCTAAAATTGGTGAGCTGGGCTCTTGGCTGTTGCAAAGAAGTGCCCAGCAGAGGTCTGGCAGAAAAGCTGCAGAGACAGTCTATAGCCATTTGTGTGCTCTCCTTTAGCCATTTGTACAATGAGCCAGTTCTCCAGCATGAATCAGAGCATCGTAAAGCTTGATCTAAAGTATATGGGCTGCCAGCACTGTGAGAGCCCATCCTAGCAGCCTAGTGCTGTCTCTCATCTCTAACGTCAGTCATGAGAGAAGTAGCACAGGATATGAGGTTTTTGGTGAACCTCCCTCAGGGCAGGGCAGTGTGGCAGCCCTACTGCAGCTCAGAACCATGATGACTTACCTGAACTAGCAAGGCTGTAAACAGAGGTAGCTAAGTCTTTCTCCAAGAATATCCCATGCTTCATTTCGTAAGAGAGTTATTATGGAAAAGCAAGACTTGAAATTTCTGCTGTTTGGAGCTGCTCCTGCTATTTGTATTGTCCAAGTCAGGAAGGAAGTTAGCAATATCAGATGGCACAGCTGCTTCTTCAAATGATGGGAAGAATCTTTTGCTGGTAATGGGAAGGTAACCAACTACCAAGAAAACAGCAGTTGGGTTTGGAAAAAACTGTCATTTTTTTTCCTTTTGTTGTAGAATTCCAGTATCAATAGGATAATACCAGGCTAGAAAATTCTGTGGTACCAACCTTGAAATAATGTGGTTTTCAGGCATATATTTTGAAATACTAAATACTTCTAATACAGTTTTATGGATACAGTGATATATTCTAGTTCTCATGAAGAGAGAATAATTGTACCTGGTTTCCCAGCCCAGCTTTTACAGTAGCTATGCTGGTTGCTGCATCCAAAGATGCAATTATCAATAATAGTGATCTGAAAAAGTGATCTGAAGTTTCCTACAGAATCTTTCCTGAATGTACTGTACATAAACATTGTCTGTCTCTTCTTTAGGAGGAAATACGTCCCCAGTTTGAAGCCAAGTACTCCAAGAAAGAGCGAATGAACCCCATATCCGGGAAGCCAGAGCCTTACCAAGCATTTGCAGACAAATGCAGCAGACTCATTGTTTCTGCATCTGGAATATTTTTTATGGTTTGAGAACTTTTATTTATTTACCAGTTGCATAAATGCAAAATGACGTTACCTCTGCTGAGAGAGTATGGAGATACTGGATATGACTGCCTGAAAGTTAAATAAGCTCTAGCATGTTTAGTGCAAGCTAAAAATCTCTACACAACAAATATCCTCAGTTGCAGTAAAGTCCCATACTAGTGGAATAGTGACGCTATCACATTGAGGCACCGACTTCAGGTGACTGATTTCCTTAGGCTCCCTGTGTAGACAGTGCAGAGTCATGAAGAGATGCTGTGGAGGAGGCAGTTGTCCTTCTTCCCTTCCACTGAACCTTTGAAAATGTGTTTACTTGACACCTAGATGCCTTACTGTACTTTAATCTATGTATAAACTCCACAGCAAAATAGAAACTCAGTTTGATTACTGTCAGCCAGAAAGAAAATGAAAAAAACTTTGCATTAGAACATCTGTGCCTGTTTGAGTTCTGTTTAATACTTTCAGCTTCTGGTAAAAAAAAAAAACAAAAAAAACACAGTATTAGGTTTATCTTCATGTGATCAGATACACAGCAATTTACATGTCCTTTACATCCTCATTGAGGATGTATCTTAAAATCCAACTTAACATTTATAAATGAAAAACAACTAAGCTTTCAACTACCCATACAGATAATTTAATGCTGTTTCTCCAAAACAAGCATGAGATCTTACTTTGTATCCCCCATCTCTTGTAGGTATACATAGGAATATTAAGATGATTTATATTCTTTATGCACCTATTGGATTTTATGCAAAACTTTTCAGATATACCATAGCATGTGTTTGTTTTCTTTACAATCTCCTGTTAGTTTTGCATTGTCCTGGTTTTAAACCATGAAATGCAGCATGAAACTTGACTGCCAATTTTCAGCTTTAATTAAACGTGTACCTGTAGGAAAGAAATGCAGAAAATAGATATTTTACTCCTATCCCTAAACACTCAGATTAGAGGGTTTATTCTGTAGGTCATTACTACACTCAAGTACCTAGTGATTCGTCCTGTCCAAAAAAGTTAAAACTGCAAAAATGCTTTGAAATTCCCCAAGTATGACATTCAGGAGTCTGTTGTGTAATATTTCCTGAAGCAACTTACAAATTCTGAATTTAATATAAGAAGTCCAAACCAGAATTTTGATATTTTTATGGATATTTGTACCTCTGATTTGGGGGGACTAGAGTTAACAACACAGCTATTTTTGCTGAAATTCTTAAAAATTGATTAAGATGGTTTAAATCACTTTTTTTTTACTCTTTAGAATAATGTAGGTAGAGTAATTAGAAGTAATGCTTTTCCTTGAAACTAATGTTACTTTTACTTGCAATTGATGCTCTTAATATCCTACAATAATCATGACAAAAGTCTCAGATGCAAGAGGTTTTGAGATTTTCCCTTCCCCTTCACGCACTTTATGTTCTTGCCAGCTCAAGTGCTTCCCAGCCTCTTAGTCTAGACCACCATGTAAGCTGGAGCAGCTTTACAGGTGTTCTAGTCTAAAGTAGCGGGTAAGCATGAAGGTGCATGGTCACCATAGCCTTATCGCTTTTAGCACTGGCTCCTGGGGCAGGATGCAAGCCAGTCAACGGGAACCTCTACACTATGTAAGGAATCCAGAGAATCTAATAAACTGGCTATTCGTGTTCACACACACTTCATTTTTCTTTCTCTTTTCATGGTGTTCTGCACTCGGATTGTGTCAACTATTGATGAATGAATTCTGTAACTGCTAAAATATGAAAATGGCTTTATTAACATTTAGTGTTTTCCAAATCATTTTATCTACTCAGTTAGCTTAGATATACAACAAGTTTGATAGGTTAAACTGACCTCTCAACCTGGGAATACACCTAGTTTTTGCAAATATTCAGCTGTCTTCTGCTGAAGAAACTCTCCCTGTCTAATAAAATAGCTAATGGGTACTGTGTCAAAGTTTGTATGAGATGGAGTCACCCACGCTAATTCCCAGCTCTTTGTCCTTTAGGTGGCTGGCTAAAGAGTGACATAAATTGGTCCCAATGGAAAACAGTTGTCATTTAATGCTCAGCTGTTGCATATGGAACATCAAGTGATCTAGCAGCCTAGCTTAGCTGCATGGCTTTTACATTATAGTGTCATCTTTGCTGAAAGTCTCATCAGAGAAGAAATTTCCAGGGCAACTGAATTTATTAACATCCCTAGGTAGAATCTTTCCAGAACAATAGCAAGAAAGAGCTTGCAAGGGTAGCGTGCCAGGGTACTTGTTGAGGCAATGCTTACAAAAGCAGATATTTTTCTCTGTAAGTTCAAAGTCTGCCAAAGCACAAAATCCATCCCAAATGTGACTTGACTGGAACATCAGCTTGAGGCTAGCTTTTGCACATCATTGAGAAACACGTGTGTAAGGAAAATTTCCAGTTTCTGGAGTTGGCAATGCTGTTTCCTACATAAATGCTAAGGAACAGTTACGTTTTCAAAAGAATGTTTAAATATTATCTTAATACGATATTAGAAATATTTTACATTATGGAAAATGAGAAAAAGTTTAAAATATTCATGTTGAAACTTCTCTCTGGAATCCAACCAGATGTATTTTTTTAAGCCTTTCACTTCATTGTTTTAGTTTTCAGAATGTCACGAAGAAGTAAACTCCCATTCAACTGAAGGTTTTCAGGTTGTCCTCTCTGCTTTTTTCCCTCTTTAGATCTGTGTGGTGATTGCTGCTGTTTTCGGAATTGTTATTTACCGTGTTGTGACTGTCAGCACTTTTGCTGCCTTTAAGTGGGCTTTAATCAGGAATAATTCTCAGGTTGCAACTACAGGGACTGCAGTGTGCATCAACTTTTGCATCATCATGCTGCTGAATGTGGTAGGTAAAACTAACCACAACCAAAGTGAACCACCAGGTCAGCAGATATCTCCGTCTGTAGATTACCAGATACTTTCAGATCCTAACTTCACTTCTCCGTTTGGCATAGGCAAGACTGGGTTGAGGACTAGGACAGTCTATAAAAAAACTATTGGCTTTCCTATGTTTTACCTAAGGCGGGACCATAGCCTGAGAAAGGACAGGGAGAAGAGGTGGAAGCTATTATTCTCTTGGAAGTTGTATTGAGGGGTCTCTTCTTTTGTGTTATTTTGAATTCATTGTTCTTTTCTGAAGCTTTTAGGGCTTTTTTATCTACCTAGAGCACACAATAATCATAGCAGAAATAAAAAGAAAACTATGTATATCCTTATCAGCAAAGCTTTCATTTCCAAACCCTCATTATAAACCATTGTATATGCAGTGAAGCAGTAACATAGCAATACTGCACAAACAAAAATACCTGTTTCGCAAAGATTTCTACAGCTTAGGGGAAATGGTAAAATAATGGAAGATGCCATAAAGATACCTCTTGGAAAACTTTAACTTTTTTCCCCAAATATATCAAATAAATAGAGTACAGCAAAGATGGATTTCTTAAGCCTTATGCTCATTACCATGAAATACCATGGCCTTAGAACTGGATATGGCTCATGGAAACAAAAGACCCCAAAAATGTGAAGCTGCATGAGCTTTCTAATGAAGGAGTTAGGAAGATAATCTTTCCCTTCCCTTAATGGAAATATGTGGTTTACTGAAGGATGGTAGTGGGATTTCCTTTGAGTATGAATAGTATTTTTTTTTTCCCCAGCTGCAATCAGGTAGTTGAATCCTCTACAAGCTGTAATTCAAGAAGTGTAACAGGAGGGCAAGCTAAGAAAGAATAAAAAAAACAAAATGGACCAAGGTGGTATGTAGCTAGGGAATTCACTGCTGGGAAGCCTGGACAAAAGCCAGTGACTCTAACACAAGTTGACAACCTCTAACCATCAGGGGAGAGGTCTAAACCACAAGTAACTTCTAGACTGGATGCTCTGAGAGCTAGGTAGATAGGCTGACACATCCATCATGACAAAATTATATGACCTTCAAGCCTAATGTTTCCCTGATAATCATGCAGCTTGACCTGGGAACAGTCATTAGTTTTATCTGGGTTAATAAAGCCCGTTAATTCGATTGATAACGTCCACAGAAATTATGAACACAGAACAGAATATGATGCTAAACGGGGCCCTTTGGGATGAGCAGTGATGAACTGCAGTGCCAGATAATCCGAGCCAAGCGTTGTTAACAGAATCTTTAACACAGTCTTACTGTTCCAGGAGGAATCACAGCAAAACTGTTGTGCTATTGTTCTGCTCTGTGTTTTTGGAAAAGCTTTGACACCCACATCCGCAGAGCAATGCACATTTATAAAACGGCACACTCCCTACTGAGCTCAGCATATAAACCACCCAGACATTTAACGCTTTTACACTTGCCATTAGGAGAGGCTTTTAAACCCAGAAGGAATCATATTTTCATTACTTGAAACAAAACTGTCTATTCTGGAGGCAGCAAAAAGTTATTCTAAACAAGAAGTGGTTGTTAACATGGATGAGATAATTCAGGATGACTTCAGTTCTTAAACAGTCAGTTTAATCTGTAAATTGTGCCTCACTTAGCTTAAGTAACAGTTTATAAAGATAACCGCCAATGGAAATAAACATTGTTGGATATTCACTTTAGGAATAAACAAGTACTTGGGCCTGAAAAGTGAGGAGCTCTGTAGCCCTGCAGGCATCAGTGGGAGCTGAGAATATTTAGCATTTTTGTAGGAACAGGCCCCAGCTTCCTTTAAAGCAAATGGAAATGGTTGTATTTATTTACACTAATGATGGTGGTGGTGCTGTACTTTGTGTTCAAAATCTCTTTGCAAATACTAATTATGAAAACCCTCAGTAACTCAAGTAAGTTTTTGTAAGCTTCATTAAATTAGCAGTCCCTCAGAAAAATTGAGAACATAGTACCTGCTAAGCAAGGCCAAGTGCCACTTAGGGTTTAGAGCAATGTCACTGATTCAGAGTAAGAAATGTGTATGGTGGTGGGGATTACTAAAGACTTTCCCTGAACAGCCCTGTCTCACCGATGATGTTCCTTTCAGCACCAAAAAAAAAGAAAAACAACCCCCCCCAAAACCTAACATCCCAGAATCTACTCTTGCTAAGGTGATTTCATTAGTGAGTTAAATGTTCCGTAAGTAAGTAAAACAAAAATCCCAGTCATGCTATTGTTCTGCTTTGTGTTTTTCAAAAAGCTATCTGACCCTTTTTCACCGTGTATGTAAAACAGGGATAGTGAGAGCATTTTTTCTGCGTATATTATTGATGGAAAGTGCTGCGTAAATTTTTTTAAAATATTACTGTCCATTGTTTGATTATATCATTATAGGTTTATTACTATATAGTTTTATTTTTGTTATCTTTATCACAGCATCAGAGATTATCTGAATGTCAGGTGTAAAATGTAAGAGCAGTTACTCTTCCTAGGAAACAGTTCTATATTGTTAACCATGGTGATATGATCTGGTCGCATTTTTAAGAGGCTATTTCTTCTCTGTTGCAGCTGTATGAAAAGGTTGCTCTTTTTCTGACAAATTTAGGTAAGCAGTGATAAATACAAAACTGAATGATATTGCATTGATTTTTTTGCCTGTATACTGCAGCTGTATTCAAACCTTCTGTCTAAATATCAAGTCCTAATTAATTTAAAATCTATAGGAATTACTGTTTTTGTTAAGTTTATTATGAAGAAGTACATCAACCTAGCTATTGCTCATTTGAATCAGCAGTGACAATAATCACCCACCTGCAACCTTTGGTTCTTGTTCCAACCCCACAGATTGTGAGAACTGGAACAAATAGTTACCATGGAGGCAAAGATACTGTTTTTCAGAGGGAGGTGAGCACTCACAGCTCCCAGGTTTTGTGGAGATGTGGAAATGACAGAATCACTTTTGGAAACTGAATTTATAGTTTGAAACTAAGGTGCTTACTGGCTATCAAACATCTCCTTTTAAGAGGGGTAGTAATTTGGAGGGGAACCAGTTATGTGAGTCTTCAGCTCTACCAACAGCTAAACTCCAATGGCGTTCTAGGTTTTGGTAATCTTTTGAGATCACCCATGAAGATCATGATGTTTGCGTTACAGTAAGGACAGCATGTTTCTTTGGTTTTATTGTCACCCACGTGCTGTCACTGGGGTGGCAATGGTCTGTCACTGTATATCTAGGGCTGGGACAGAGTATGGAGATCCTGAGAAGGATCTGGGAGATTGTGGTAGTTGCTTGCAATTGGCAAAGGCCAATCTTACTGTCAAGAAGTCTGAAATATGGCTCTTGCCAAAGGCCTATTAAGCCAAGCATATTATTGCATATGTAGCAGAAGTTGTTCGAGGAGGTTATTTTGAGCCTTTGTATGTTGATGATATTCAGTAATGTATTTTGGATCAGGTGGACAGATTTCAGTCTCTGCTCAGAGGAAACACACAGCTGATTATAGCTAGTGTCAGAGCTATTTTATGTCTGGAAAATCATAGGTGATGTGTTCAAAACGTGTCTGTGTGTGAGGCTATTTTATTCTGTTCTTTCTTCCTTGATTGAGAGGCCTAATTTGAAGCTTGTAAGTTTAAAATGTTGCTACCATCCTGTATCCATGGAAAAGACAGCTGCTACTTACAGCTGAGAAAAGTGACGTCCAAGTATGTGATTTGCACAGGCTATGCCCTTTTACTCCCAGTGACACCCCAGGGACAGTAAGACATGCTTTAAAGGCCTTGAAGCTTGATTAGTTTCTGCCAGGTTATCATCAAGGCAGGTCTACTTCTCGTAGCTTGCGCAGACTGCACTAGTACGAGAACTCAGTGAGTCAAGCAATTCTGAACATGTTCAGCCTGTTTTGTCTTTCCTACTCTGTCTCAAAAGTGGCTGATTTGGTGTGAATGATCTTTATCAGTGTAATAAGCTCAGACTGGGATTGGCAGCCCAGTTACATTCAGGATGTGCTTTTCCAGTCTTTACATGGCCTTTTTCTGAGCTCACTTATGTGCTCCTCCAGCATTCTGCCGTTTTCTCTGACTCTGGCATATAAGCAAGGCTTCAGGTGCAGCCCTGTTGAAGTCAGACTTGTCCTTCCCATATATTGGCATCAAAAATCCTTCGTTTCTTTCTGCTTGACTACACACAGACTTGGGTTTCTTGACAAGCCTTCCTGAAGCACTAATGCTGCTGTTAATTTATAGTCTGTTTTCTAGTTTTGTTGATGCACCCATTGGAAATTTCCTCATGGATATGATGGCTCTGATTAATGAGAATCTAGTTTATCATTGCTGTTTCTGTACTTCCAGTACCTTAATAGAGGTTTCCTTGGAAATAAATATACCAGTACTGCAACCATGATGCCCAGAGCAACCAGTAGTACCTCTGCTTCTCCTCTAAGTACTCCTGCTCACAGCAGCGGGATGACTAATAACAAGCTCAGGCCAGTTGGAAAGTACTCGCAGGACATGGTGCTGTTGTGTTGGCATAGAAGTTGTTCTGTTAATTCCTGTCTTGATCACTGTTTGGATGAAAATCAAGGGCCAAACTGAAGGGAAGACATGTCTTCCTCTTTCCCATTTGTCTAGTCACCCATCGATTGTGAAATATTTTTTCTCAGTCTCCTGTGATGAGCAACCTGGGGCAAGGAAAGGGACGATTCATGCAATGAATCCGATGCCTGTATAGAGTCCTTAGGTGCCCATCATGGTAGGTAAATCCATGAAACAGACCTACAGGAGGATTTGCTTCAGTTCATTGTGTCACCTCAAACAAAAGGCACTTGCACAGCTGTGTAGCAGGGTGCTTGCTGCCAGTTTCGTTCCAGCAGACTGCAGAAAGGGAAACAACAAAAGAGCCTGAGCCTGTAATGCACACAGGAATCTAAAAGGGATGTTGAACATATTATCACAACCACTTTCTTATAGTCTCCTGGGAATGCACATAGCCAGGTATCAGAACAGATTTCTAAGAGTTTTACAAGCTAGCTTGCTGTGTGCTTCTTTTGGATACCATTTCTACTGTCAGCTTATATATTGAAATCAGCAGGCTAATTTGCAAATACATTGCCAGCTCTGATAGGTGCCTGCAGCCCTTGTGCCAAGTAAAATTGTTAATCTGATTAAAGCTCTCAAACTCTGCTCTCTTTCTTCACAGAGCAGCCTCGTACTGAGTCTGAGTGGGAGAACAGCTTCACTCTGAAAATGTTTCTTTTTCAGTTTGTCAATCTGAACAGCTCTACCTTTTATATAGCATTCTTCCTTGGAAGGTAAGATTGGTATCTGTACCCTCATGTTCACAGAATGAAGTTGAGAGGAGAAATTCAGTTGTCTGTAATGAAACAAAATGGGACTGTGTGACCAAACATCTCAAAATGCAAATTCCACACTAGCAAAGTGGGACAGATTACATTTACATTTTCCTTTAAAAAGGCGCAGAAACAGACATATTGTTTTCACTTCCTAGCACCATGTAGCCTTAGTGCTAACTCTTAACAATTACATTGTTGGGAACTGATGCCTCCCCCAATACTATACGTACAGGTCACTTTGCTCTGTCTTTATGTGTGTAATTTGTACAGGTAAGTAAATAATTTAAGACTGTGTCTTTTCTTTCCCGAATACTGAGGACTTTGCTTCATTTATTATATGATTTGGTCTGTTAGCAGTGAATTGGAAACTATCAAAATTTGCTCTTTTCTGCAGAAAATGAAATATATATATATATGTCTCTTTCTTCAAGTTCCCTAAAAGCAAAAGAAAAGCCTGTCAACAGAGATGGAGCATCCATTAGTGTGTATTATTTGCATGTGGGAATCATTCAGGGGGGAAAACATGGCAGACTAGTATGAAAATTATGTTCCCCTAATGAAAACTAACATTTTCACTGGTTTCACAGAAAGGCAGGTGCCTGATCCCTCATTATGGTGCAAGAAAATGGTCTGGTATTTGAAAGCCATTTTCCAAAGCCATTTTCCAAATTCACATAATCAGTTTTATTCAGATTTACTCCCTTCTCCACATATGCTGAATATCAAACACCAGAGTATTTTGTATTCATATAAAGCTGGAAGTACAAATATACTTAGTGCTCCATGTGAATTATTCTAGGAATCCCCCAAATCTTTTTGCAGCATCTTTACATCTTTTCTAGTTATATCAATCATGCCAACATGACATTAGACATAAAACAACAGCGTGAGCTTTCTTCTACTTTTGTGAGCAGAGGGCTCATACAGCATAGCTGATGCATATTCCTGTGTTAAAGATTTACAGGACACCCTGGTGCCTACTTGAGGCTGATAAACCGGTGGAGACTGGAAGAGGTGAGTGTTCCCTAACTATTGGGCTGCTGGAACAAGCTACACTGATTTATTTGCTGCCAGCTTGGCTGGAGCCCGCAGAGGCAGACACATATGTCTGCCTAGGTATTTTTGAGTACATTACTGGGTTCTTGTTTGCTCTCTAACTCTACACTACTGACATTCTACCGTCTGCTACAAAAACATCTGCGTATTGATATATATATCTGCTTATTTTTCAAGGCTAGCTGTTTCAGTTGAGTCTCTTCATTTGAATAGCAATAACAAATGGTTTAAACTTTACTTACATTTTTATGTTGGAAAAATTCATCCTTGAAATGAAATGAAGTCAGATATGAATCTGACGACTTATTGCTTCTGAAATTTTCTTTCCTCTCAGCTTTTCCAGCCTTGCTAACCAGGGAGCTAAAATAATAAAATAATAATTAAAAAAAAAACAAAAAACAGATACATAGAATGTACTTGAAAATTGTCCAAAACTACTGAACAAACTTCCCAGAAGAGCTACTGGCACAGTGTTCAATGTCTATAAATCCAGATGAATTTGGAGAGGGATTGGCTTTCTAAGTCACTCAAGGACCAATCCCATTTTTTGTCAAACATATTCAGAAGTCATTTAACAGATGTTGGAGGTGAACAACAGCAGTGTACAGATCCATAATGTAGCCTCTAGTGCTACTATTTGCATTCTCAAATCCCATAGAGTTTTTCCTTCTTTGTAGTTGAATAAATGAAAAGTCTTTGCAAATACGTGACAAATGGCAAGTAGAAAATATAAATCTTACACTGCCAACATGAATTCACAAACACTTCCAGGTTTCTAAATGTTTTGGTTAATAGAGGTCATCTAGTAAAAATGAAGACATTTCAAATGAATAATTTGAAAAGAGCTCTCCTTATTTTGAAGTAGTGAGCTCTGTATATTCAAAGAAAGAAAATTGGGAAATATAATTGGGCAGATGGGAAGTCACTGAACATCCCTTCAAAGTCCGAAATGGGCCAAGTTGACCTAACAGCTTGCTGCTGCCGAAATGGGGCAGTTTTGCTCTTCCCTTGAGCCTTCCTCCAGATGTTTCCTCCCTCTTCTTCCTTTCCATTGGCTGTGGTGCACTTCCAACCCTGTGGGGAGCCTACTGGGTTCCCTGTATCAGCAGGAAATTCTTCTTTTTTCTGTCTGAGTTAGTTTTCTGATGAGTTACCGGGCTGCACCAGCTCACAGAGGGGTCAGAGAACTGGGAAGGGGAAGAAGCTCATGTGCAGGAGCAGAGACAGGAGGAAAAGGAGCCAAGCCGGGGAGGGAAGTGTGGCAGTGAGGTGTCACAGGTTGGGTCAGTTACTCGTGGAGCTGCACCCAGATGTTCTCCTAGAGGAAGACGGGCCTTCTCCAATATGGAGCAGAGTGTGCTTTAAACAAACAAAATGAAACAAACCAAAAAAAAAGCAAATCTTGATAAAAACCAGCTAAACCTTCCCAGGTATTTCACCACAATGATTAAGTCCCTACTGTTTTGCCTTTCTCAGAGCAAAAAATAATTTCTAACAACAACAACAACAACAACAATTTCTAATAGAAATGTCTCAACTGCATCAACCGCATCTGTGTTATGCCTTTCTAGGAACATGATTTAGAACACAATGCCCAGATATACATCCATTAGCCCTCTATTCAATTGTTAGATGAAGCCAAGTGTAAGACCTTTATTCACATGATATAGTCCACCAGCTGTGGCCATATTCAGGCCACAATGTATGTAGTGTATTAGTGATGTTATGCTTGTAACATCAGTGCTATTTCATTAGTACTGCTCTTGCCTTTCTTAGGCTATACTCGCTCATGTGACTGATTCCTAAAAACAGAACAATAATGCTTTAATAATAAGGCTAGAGAAGTTACTTAAAAAAATGTGTCTGACAGCCTTGTTAATCTGAAGAAAGGCTGAATGAGGTCAACAGAAACCTCAGCAGGAACACTGCCTCTAAGCACCGTATAATACACTGTGTATAAGAAACTCATAGTGCATTTTATTTCAGATCATAGCCAATGTCAAGTTCTTCTCCCTAAAAGTTAAAGAGAAATATTTCCAGTTCTGTGACAGTGATCTGTTTCACTTATCTGTAATACCCAGGACTTAACAGTACAGCTTGGACTCCACTGTTTGGCTCTGTGGAGTCGATTGTACAAAATGCTGTTTGAGGGCAGGAGGTTTTGGACACTTTTCTGTTTCTTCCAAAACCAGATTAAAAATTGGGGAATTACCTAAGTTTGTACTAGCTCAGCATCTCTCCCAAAAGCAAGACCACTTCTTCAAGGCCTGGAGCCACTGCTAAAGCAAGTAAGCACTTAGCCAGAGAAACTGAGAACTGTTGTATGATAGTGAGAGGTTTTTATTTTTTCAAGAGGAGAATAGCATTGAGGAGTCCACTCAGTCACTTACATTAGTAAGTACTCAATAAACAATACCAGGACTATCCTCTGGACATACATAAACTGTTTGTATGTGCAGCCAGGAGGAATTTTCCACTCATTCTTAACCTTGAAGCATAGTCAGCCTCCTCAAAACATATTGAAATCATTGGAGAAACTTGTATTCTCCTTGGTAGCCTTTGCCTCTGTCCCACTTACAGTCGCACAATACATTAACAGCATTAATGTGAAAACTTCATTGATTTCAGCTGATTCTGGTTTCTGCAGGGAATTAGACGATGGGCTTAAAAGGCTCACGGTATGATACAGTTTCATACACTCCCATGAGTTTAAATTCAAAAAACAATTAAAGAGAACAGCACAGAATTTCCTTTAAATAAATTACCTAATATCCACATACACTCTTTAAGAAACGCTTAACAACTCAGCATTATTTCTGTTTAACCTTTTGTTCCTTTTTTCTGTAGTGCCACCCTAGTGGATGCCTTATTGATCTCTGTATGCAAATGGGTATTATAATGGTGCTAAAGCAGACCTGGAATAATTTCATGGAACTGGGCTACCCGTAAGTAAATGCAATGCTTCTGCTTCTGTAGGTCAGAGAAGAATATCAAGTTTATTATTGCCTTCTGACCAGATACATGAAAGAAAGATACAGTAGTAACTGCAATAGAAAATCTAACCTAGGGTAGAGAACCCTTAAGACAGATTTCTAGACATGTAGAGATAGTTAGGGTTTTTTAGTTTTGTTTTTTATGTTGGACATAGTTTGCAACAGTGAAATATAAATACTAACTGTTAAATAATAAATGGGAGGGAAGTACTTGATTTTATTAAATTGTATTTCCCTGTTTTAAAACTCCTTAAAAATAACTGTAGGACTACTATGTTCCTAAAGCAGGAAATATTATATGTATCATTTTTATCTACTTCAGTAAGTTCTAAATTGGATTTCTCCTTGCTGAGTGATAAAAGATGCCTGAAAGGGCAGGTATTGGCTGGAAAAAATGCACTGGTAGCATATACTTGCTCAGAGACAGAAAAATATTCAGACTGATACATAGGCAAGTTTCCTGGTGATCTTCAGGGCACTGTAGAATTGTGCCCTAGCTAAAAGAGTTGACGATTATTCATTTCCTATTTGTTCATTTCCTCCTGATTAATATTTAATGAGCATGATTAATATAGACAGTTGATGGTAGGAACAGTGTGGCAGGTCATCAAGGGAAATTAGCAAATATGAAAACATAAGGGAGAGCTGACGTATTCAGGTTTGCCCTTGTGAAACTCTGCCATTTGACAGGACATGTTTTGCTGCAGGATCCACAGCGGAGCTAGCACAGAGTTCGGTCCCCGAACTGCAAAACATGCTGCAGCAGATCTTTTAAGCAGCCTCAGTGCTGACCAAATCCAACCATGACGAGCATGGGGTAAACGATTTAAGTGGACAGAGTAGCTGGGAATCGAGGCTGTCAACACTCGCTGTGTCTCCCATGTCCCCCTTCCCGGGTCGGCGCCCAGCACTGCCCGTCACGGTTCTGCAGTAGTTACAGCTGGAGGAATTAGCCAGGGAAGAAAAACAGCAGCAGCAACAGTGATCCTTCTCTTTCCACTCCCTGTCTCTTCTGCCAGTTTTACTTAGATGTTTCTGCAAGCTGTTAATAAGGGTCTTGAAACCTAATAAAGAGCACAAAGGGATTTAAAGAAGGGGACTCAAGGGGATAGGAGGGATCATTTAAGGACAAGTGATTTAATAGAAGTGAACTCTGCTTAAAGTCAAGTCAGTCCTTTCATTTTGGAGTCACAACACAAATCTGGGCAGTGTGAGAAGCTAAGACTTGTTCTGAGGAGAGAGGAATTTGGACTCCAGCCCTGTTACTCCATCTCTCTAGCCCTGAGAGCCCTCTGAAGGCAAGCAATTTCCTTTTTGTGGGGGGGAAAAAAACGTTATCCTTCAGCTAAATGCATGATTGGAGCCAACACCATGTGGATGGTCAGAGGGTTTGGAGGCAATCCAGTAGTCTACAAATTCACTGTGCCTCCATACACACGCTAGCTACTGTCTGCCTAGACCCAGGCAGCCACCAACACTGCCACACCAGAGCCAATAGTGGGGGATGTTTCCCCATAAAATAGCCCTAGGAGACGAGCTACAGCAGCCTTTTTTGGAGAGTGTTTTTTTGCATTGTTTCAGGTTGGCAGCCCAGCTCTTGTGCTGGCATGTGCTCCCACAGGGACCTTGGAGACATGCGGGGCAATCTGAAATGCCTCTCTGGGCTCCAGCTGTTCTTTAGCAACAGGAACCTCAAAGCCTGCTGTCACATCTCTCACTGATACCTGTAACATCAACTTGTGTTTTGAAATTTCTGCCTGAGAGTTAAAAACAAAGTTTCAAAGAAACCTGCCACAGAAACCAGAAAGAGTTTCAATGAGTGTGCTGTGATCTGAGTGCTAGAGCATTTATTGTTTAATGGTTACATGTTTTAATGCAAATACTGGCGTGTCAGAGTGGTACTTCTGCTTCATGTAAACATCCCCTCCAAACCTTCAGAAATGTCAGTCAGTTCTCCTCTCCTGTGTTGCTAAATAAATACATCTGCAATAACTAGGAAACAAAGTATAAATTATTGCTTCATTTGGTGGTGGGAAACTGCAATTTCAACTTGGTATTTTGCTTGGAAGAAGAATGTATATCCACAGAAAAAAC
This sequence comes from Apteryx rowi, assembly GCF_003343035.1. Taxonomy (NCBI): domain Eukaryota; kingdom Metazoa; phylum Chordata; class Aves; order Apterygiformes; family Apterygidae; genus Apteryx; species Apteryx rowi. Next base: position 583,553 of record NW_020450679.1, on the reverse strand, counting down.
ACATTACTTTACATTGCTCGCATTTCTCAGGACATACAAATTAGAAAAAAAATATTTCTTTGGATATTACCAGCAGTCTTCAACGTTAGTAACACTGAGTATGGGCTTCCCCTCTCACAAAATAGGAAATTAATTGGGATGCATCTCACAGTATTGGTCTCCCATCCACCTGATCCCTCAATTTTCCCTCTTTGCAGGAGTTCAATTCTCAACCCTCTCACTATCGCATGGTAAGGGTAGGAGAGGTAGAGTACCAAAAGGGTTCTGTGGACTTCAAAGAATTGCCCTTTACTGATCATATTTCATCAATCACAATCATGTCTTATTAACAAGAGTGGATCTTTTAGCCTTTTTACATGTTAGAAACTGGCTGCAAGCTGAAAAAAATTTTTAATTATTTTTTATACTTCTAAATTTTGGCTTGAAGTTCATGCTTGCACTTGTACTTCTACATTTTTTTCTTGTACTTCTAAATTTTAATGTCCTCTGCTTTGTTGCACCTCCAGTTCTTTGAGGAAGACAAGGAAAGCTGTAACCTCTCTACTAATTGGCCTGAATGGAAAAATTGTCTCTGAATTAAAAAAAAAACCCAAGTAAGTGGCCAATCCCTCAGCATTATCTAATGGCCACTTGCCTACCATTCACAGAGAGACCAGACCAGGCCACTGTGAAGGCAAGAAGCTAAGTACAGTGCACTCTAGGGAGGAATAACCCCATGCACCAGGACAGGTTGGGGGTTGACCTGCTGGAAAGCAGCTCTGCAGAGAAGGACCTGGGAGTGCTGGCGGACACCAAGTTAAGCACAAGCCAGCAATGTGCTCCTGTGGCCAAGAAGACCAATGGTATCCAGGGGTGCATCAGGAAGAGTGTTGCCAGCAGGTGGAGGGAGGTGATCCTCACCCTCTACTCAGCCCTGGTGAGGCCACACCTGGAGTACTGTGTCCAATTCTGGGTTCCCCAGTACAAGAGAGGCATGGAACTACTGGAGCAAGTCCAGCAGAGGGTTATGAAGATGATTAGGGGACTGGAGCATCTCTCATATGAGGAAAGGCTGAGAGAGCTGGGACTGTTTAGCCTGCAGAAGAGAAGGCTGAGGGGGGATCTTATCAATGTATACAAGTATCTAAAGGGAAGGTGTCAAGAGGATGGAGCCAGACTCTTTTCAGTGGTGCCCAGCGACAGGACGTGAGGCAACGGGCACAAACTGAAACACGGGAAGTTCCATCTGAACATGAGGAAAAACTTTTTTATTGTGAGGGTGACAGAGCACTGGAATAGGTTGCCCAGAGAGGTTGTGGAGTCTCCTTCTCTGGAGATATTCAAAACCTGCCTGGACGTGCTCTAGGTGACCCTGCTTGAGCAGGGGGGTTGGACTTAGACGATCTCCAGAGGTCCCTTCCAGCCTCAACCATTCTGTGATTCTGTGAAAGGTTTGAATTATCTGGGTGAGCCATCATCTACCTTGCTGAGACAAAAACGCCCACCACAGATCAAGAGAAAATATCTTTCATGTGTTTTTTTTTTTTCCTTTCTCTGCTAGCTGTAACTCGTATCCCTTGTTGGCCAAACCAGTGCAACTCTCTGACCTAAGAAGTCAAGTGAGAGGCTAAGGTGTTTATTTCAGATACAGGCATTCATTTTCTCTCTGGCTCATTGCCTCCCACGCTGCCCCTATACATACTTTTCTTCAAGAACAAGATGTTTCCCCTGACAGTTCCCCCACCCATCCTGAGTTGGAGATAGCTTTCAGGTCAGCTGTTGTTCTCGTGTCCACCACGTTGCTGTTGGTAGTCCACCTCTTCCCTCTGCCCTTCGTTTCTTTGAACAGTTGGTTCCAAACACTATATTTCCATTCAAAGATACTTCTGCCCCTCCAGGATTGCTCAGGGACTATTTGCCCTGCACGGGGTTGGACTAGGCAGAGATACCAGCTCACATGCAGGGAGAGGTCAAGCAGCATCAGCTATCTATTTCTTCATTTCTCATTTAGAGTTCAGAGATCTCCACACAGCATTGCATTGTGCTATATGAACAGACCTCCAAATGACTTGCCATTTTGTGCAGGGAAGAAGCAGCCTAATAAAAGGATGTCAAAATCCCTCTTCCATTTTAATAACATGTAGACCTGACTAACAGCCCACCAGCCTTAACCGTTTGCATACCTATTTCACTTTGTCGTCAGCTATGTGTATTACTAATGCTGTGTTCTCCTGTGCATTGGTAAATTCATTTTGCAAGGTATGTTGCGCATGCTTAGCCTCTTCCAATTTTGTAATAAACAGCCAATAACATTCTTTACTTTGTTTCTTTAATTTATTTGAATATGTAGGCTAATTCAAAACTGGTGGACCAGGAGAAAACTACGACAAGAATATGGCACCCAGAGAAAAACAAGCTTCCCACAGTGGGAAAAGGACTACAATCTTCAGCCTATGAATGCTTACGGACTCTTTGATGAATACCTAGAAATGAGTATGATACTGACTTTGTTTCTCTCTCTTTTACTAGATTTTAATGTTATTACCTTTTTGTTGATGTTGAGGGCTGATGTATTCTTTTAACTATTGCTGTATGAAGCTAAAGAGGCTGCAAAATGATTTTTATTCTCACAAGTCAGGTGAGGAATGGCATGAGTTTTTAAGAACCGAACCAAGTCAATATAGCTAATCACACTGCTTCTGGTTTGCTAACCTCGCATTTATGAAACACTTCTGATTCCAGCTTTGTGTGGACAAGGTTGTTTTCTAACTTGCCTTTGCCTGTATACACTTCTGAACAACTTTCCTGTTTTCTGTTTAAGTTCCCTTGGGCTTTTATTTTTCAACTGTGTGGCACAGAGCTATGTGCTTGTTTATATTTAACATTTGTCATTATTTGCTACTTCACATTTTCAAAGTAGCTTGCTGCTAAAAGATGTTGCTTAATCCAAAGAAGAGGGGAATGTAAATGATGTAAGAAATGTTAAAGAACAAGAACTTTTGCCTTATGTGACTGAACTGCACGTCATGAACAGTTTTCTCTCCCTTGCACAATTCTTTTTAAATTAATGGAAAATTTGACAGTCTGAGAAGCTGCCTTTACAAATTTGCCTAATTGGTTTCAAATGGCTGCCCATCTGTACTGCAAAAAGGAGTGTGTTTAGCCCTAATCTTTGCAGGTACTGAGAGATTATAGCTGATGCTGGAGTAAAAATATACACTCCCTAGAAGTGCTGCTTGTTGACCTCCAAACTTCTCTCCAACTTACAAAATCTGGATGTGGCCCTCTGTCCAGAGGATATATGTACCTTTGCTCTCTCCTCCTGGCTCTGAACCTTTGGGAAAGAACTGCTGTACAAGAGTCACTAGACTATTGTATAGCACAGCATAATGGGAAATGTTTCTCCTTGTATGATACTTCAGTATCTTAGACCTTGGGATAAAATCTCAACACTTATATTATGATCTTTCCTTTTCTTTCGTAGTTCTTCAGTTTGGGTTCACAACCATTTTTGTGGCAGCTTTTCCACTGGCACCACTTCTGGCCTTACTTAACAATATTATTGAAATTCGGCTTGATGCATACAAATTTGTTACACAGTGGAGGAGACCTTTAGCTTCAAGAGCCAAAGACATAGGTGAGTTGTGTGCGTGTGTGTGCACGAGCGTGCGTGTGTGCATGCATGCATTTGTGTTGTTTTTAAAGCAAAGCATTGACCATTTCAAGCAAGAGCGAATTAAGGAATTTTCAGTCTTTTCCCCCATTACCAAAGCACAGTTTTGATTTTTGAAAAAAACTTCAACTATCTAATGCCAATCTATTTTGCAATTAATAGTTTATATTGGAAATTGTCTTTTAATGACTTCTGGGTCACTTACCAGCTAAGATGTTTTAATGAAGTGATCAGTGTTCTCTGCAGGCTTTTTCTTGTGGCAGACACATTGTGTGAACACATGCAGCTGCTCGGTTTGAATATAATAACCAGACAGAGCAGCTGAAACATGAAAACCAAATTACAACAGCTGCCATTCTGTAAGAGTCCTGCATGTTTTCTACGTACGCTGGCCAACAGCAAGCTCCCCTGTCACTCAAGGGCTATGTCCACTAGGTCTCTGGGTGGGTGAGCCAGGGAGGGTCTGAATCCCAAGAAACAATTTGCTCTCAATGAGGCACACCTACATTGCTAAACGCAGGGTTTGCATAGCTTTGAGGTCACCCGGCACACACTGCTGCAAGGGCTCTCTGAACATATTTTGACCGTACATCTCCTCCATGCTTGCAGTGTGCAAAAGCTGAATGCTTCTGGAAGGACTCTATAAAACCAACTCATCTGCCCAATGCTGATTCCCTGGTGTCTTTGGAGGGGTAAATAGGATATATAGCTGCCTCTCTGCATTGCAGAAAGCAACATATTTAGCCCACACCATAGAAAGCAGAAGCCCAGGCTTTCTGCTCTCAGAGTTGTATACAACATACCTAAAATCTGTGTCTGAGTAAAGCCTTGTATGTGAACAGAGTGGACCCAAAGGGCATGTAGGTACAGGCATGGACTTCAGCCAACACACAAGATGCACTGCAGACATAATTTCTGGAAAGAAAGTTGCATAATTTAAATAATAAAAGCACAAGGAAATAGATTTTTTCAGCCAGATTCAGGTGTGCTTTCTCACGATGTGTTGCACCTTATTTTGGTCCCTATTCAGCAATTTTTTTAGGGACAGCATGATGTTTCATTAAAATCAGTAGATGTGTCTAACCTGCCTTTGGTGGGATTCTCAATGTTGGTCCCCATGACCAGAGTCACTGTATGTCCATACTGCAGAGCTGTAGGACAATTCAGATTGGGCCAAAAAGCCCGGGTCATGCTTAAGATCTCAGTGTGCCATTGTACATGTACATCATTTGCACGCCATGAATGTTTGGATGCAGACAAGACAGGCACAGGCTGCACACAAGGCCTCTGCAAACACAGGCAGATTGTGAATTACACATACTCAAGGCTGATGTGGCAGACCCTCCTCCAAGACTGTATAGCCTTCCTCATAAGCAGGGAGGCTTACAGCTTTTCTTAAAACTACTCACATGGTTAAGTGGTTTGGTTGAGCCAAGGCCTCCATGAGCACTTTTTCCGGTTTCAGCCCCTCGATGGGAGTAGAAATCTGGTCCATTGAGGTACTGCAGTTTAACATGAAAGATTACTTTTACTCAGTAACTCTCTAATAGAAACTGCATAAAAAAACAGAGGGTTGGGACAACCACTTCAGATCGTGCAGTATTTGAAGTACTTTTGTCCTTGTTTCCCTGGAGCTAACATACTCTCTTTTTTTGAACAGGAATCTGGTATGGGATTCTGGAAGGCATCGGAATTCTCTCTGTTATCACAAATGCATTCGTTATAGCTGTGACGTCTGATTTCATCCCTCGACTTGTTTATGCTTACAAATATGGACCTTGTGCAGGCCAAGGAGAAGCTGGACAAAAGTAGGCTTTTCTTTGGGAGAACTATTGTGCATGAAAATCTCTGCCTCCTTGAATAGATATAGCAGTACTGTCTGTGTATGCACGGATTCCACTAACGAAAACTTATTGCTTGTGCTTAGGTAACAGATACCAGCCACAGGTATTGATGCTTTGCATATTCATAGTATGGGTTGCTTGGGTGACTATAATTTATGACATTAATTCAAGGAAAACATGGCAGAACCATTATAGAGATTCAGTGTGTGTAATAGTATGCTATTTTCATAATTGATACACAAGCTGCACTTCCCAGCTGGTGTACATGGATATAGCCCTCTTTAGTTATGAGGCAATGCTGATATTTATCAGATATGAATTTAATCAACATTTTAAACTTATTCACTAGGTTTTTTTTCCTGATGTGGTGTTCAGTATGTATTGCTTCAAAAAGTAGTGTCTAATGAGAAGAAGCAATTCCCAACCAATAAATCAAGATATAGTTACAGAACAGCGTAATCTGATTTTCTTCTAAAACTAGAGTCCCTTAGATTAAATCTTTCAGGAGACATTTGTGAACTGAATCCCTGCTGCCTAAGTGGATTTTCTCTCAGTATTGGTAAACACTGAGATTACATTAGGGTGTTCACACCTACCAGCAAGTATGAGTATAGCTGCTAGATGGCAACTTGTAAAATCTGGTCTGTTGGGCTGGGGGAAGGTCACTGAATCCAGCCAAACACAAATGGACAGTTTACAATTAATCTCCTAGCTGCTCCATTACTAAGGACCCTATTGTTAAAAGAAACAGTAGACAGAGCGCTTACATTTTGCTATTAGACATATGGCAGATTGATATTTTTTTTTCTCCTCTGCTACAGAAAGTGGGTTCTTCTGTTGCTGCTTTTTAGCCATTTTTTGGCTGTCACTACTGTTTAATTTTACTGATGGAAGAAGGGCAGCTGGTGTGGCAGTTCCTGATTAGCAGAGCTGCTAACTTGCTGTCCTAAGAGGAGTCCAGCATTTTAGTAAGTGGCAGGGGGCAATATTCCATTTATTTTTGTGAAGCGTTAAAATCTCTTCACTGGTAAAATGTTTGGTCCAGTGCCAGTCATTCCTGAGCATGTGCCTCCCCTTGCACCACTACAAATTTCAACAGGACACTGAGTCACTGTCAGCGATTTTCCTGCGCTAATTTTCTCAGGACCACTGTGCATGAAAAAAAATGCTTTTAGAAATTTTATTTTTATAAGGAAGCAAATATGATTCACTAACTTTCAAACTAGTTCTGCATAGAGGAAGTAGCTTGGCTCAAGGAGGAAGCTCTTGGTATCTTAGAAACCTCTTGTACAGTGTTTTCACATCTTTGACGCTTTTCCAAGTGAGCTTCTCAGATAAAATCATCGGATAATAATCCTCTGAAGAAGCTAACTTGGATAAAAACTTTTTTTGTCAGCATTCTGGATATTGTTATTAATAAGTGCTGTTACAAAAGTAGGAAGCTATTCAAAAATCCACAAGAATATTGAATTTTCTTAAATTTAGGAGTCAAGAGTATCTGTAACTGAATAACTTAAATGAGTGAGGTGGCTGATTCTCTCAAAAAACATCTGTAGGTATTAGACCCATATGGCACACACTGATACTATAAAAATATTGTAATTAAATTAAGTTCCAAATCCAGTCTATATGGGGATTTTGAGTCAAAGCCGGATGGCATTTAAACATAATTTCTCAAGGAATGTAAAATCCATAGTTTAAAAAAAATCACCTCTTGCTGTACAGAAAACCCGATAATGGAGAACCATTCACTTTCAGCTTTCTGAACCTCTGGCACAACAATTAGAAATAATAACTCAGATTTGAACTATCTGGTTTGGTACTGCTGGATTATAATGGTAGCAGTATAAGGCCAAGTCTACCATATCAAACCAAAATAGATTTTTAAGGATCTATTTAGATCACCTAAGACTGTTGGTACCCCTGGCAGTTCTTGGCAGAAGTTAATTGGTTTCCAAACTCTCCTTTAAAGTGATTTTCAAGCCTGGGTTGCCTGACCCAGAATTCCTCTAAGCTCATCTTAGATACTTGTCCAAATACCTGTAGGATGGCTGTTGGAATCAAAGCACTATTTGAGAGGTTTTGGTTCAGTGGATATATGAGAATCACTTTCTGTTGCAGTCTTAAAGAGATCATTTTCTTGCCCCTGTGGGTCAGAATTGCCTGGTAAAACCCTACTAACAGGGGTGTTTAGGAGCTATCCTCATGGTAGCTAAATCTGTGTTTTGTGCAGTACTTATACTCATCATTTGGGTTCTAATACGGTACTTGCAGACAGAGTATGCAGTATATCATGTGGAATAGTTCTGTGAACAGTTTAGGTTATATTTGATCCTTTTCTGTGTTGGAAAATATGTTTAAATAGATTTTTGATTAGCTCGGTTTGGCATAACTGTTAGGAGAACAAAGATAGCTTTGTTCCCTCCTTCTTTCTTCCTGTCTCGAAATCTGGGAACCTTGTGTAATTCCGTGGGTATACCTTAAGTTTTAGATTTGAAGATGGTTTGGGTCAAATACATCAAGAACAGTGGGATATTAAGAAGAGTGAGGCAACACTAAAAAGGGATGGCCATGACAGTGATATGACTTGATTATTCTGGGTTTTGGAAGCGGCAGTCTTTTTTTTCCTCAGTTGACTGAAGAATTTAAAGCTTCTCAGTCCCCCTGCTCTGCACAAAGCTGAACACTGTGCCTAGACTTACCCACACTTGGGCAGTGCAGAGTGAACAGCACTACGCTCTTCCCTCAACTTCATTAACACTGAATTTGAGCCTTTTAGTGACTCTCCGACAGCCCTTTGTCAGGCAATATACATTTGCTAGTACTCAGTGTTCTCCAAACCTATGTCGCTGAATGCTCAGCCACACTGCAATCTTTCAGTACTGAGTTCCTCTGATTAACTGGAAATTTTGGAGGGGAAAAAAAAAAAGTCCAGTAAGTCCAGTTATTTCCCCAGGCTGTTTTAAGTCTAATGCTTTTCCATTTAATTTAATGTCCTTTGTGCTTGTATTATGAGAGTAACAGTGGAAGTATTCTAATTATCTTCCTAGTGCCACTCATTATCTTCTCTACTGTGTCAGCTTTTAGTAATCTCTTTTCTAAGGTAGCCAGTTTCTTCACTATTTCTTCTCCCATAGAAGTCTGCCATTGCTTCACTTTTATTGTCCATCTGACCCACTTCAGCATTTCTGTTATAGTGCCTCAACATCCCTTTCAAATATTAATAAGTGGGACAGTTAACTGTGGATTTTGTGAAACCCAGAGAACATCCCCCTGGGTACAGTAGTTAATGGAAAAACCTTGCTGTGTCCTGACTACAGGACTTTTTTCTTCTCTAGGTGTATGGTTGGCTACGTTAATGCCAGTTTATCCGTATTTCTGGTGTCTGACTTTGAAAACCGTTCAGAGCCAACATCAAATGGAAGTGAATTCTCTGGTTCACCATTAAAATATTGCAGGTAAACATCTCATTAAAACACCTCTCTGCTTTTAAGGCACTGCAAGGGAGAAGCATCATGATAAATTTTGAACTTCAAAAAAAGTAATGGAAAAAATAAAAGTGTAGCATTTGATACACGCTCATGATACTGCTCAAATCTTATTTGCAGAACTCTTCCTTACATGGAAGAGAAGCTGAAAAGTGGGTATCTTGCAGGTGTTCCTGATACAGGATTTGAATGGTGTAATGGGTTGAATCAGATGCAAGCAGCATGGAGAAAATGCGGTACCACAGGACTAATAATAGGTGACTATGGTTACTTATGTACCAGTGAGATGAAACTGTAATCAGGTTACAGTGTAACACATACACAATGAAGCCAAATTAAAGTTGCACGGGAGGGACCACATTGGATCATTTCACAGCCTAAACAGTGTCTACCCTAAGCTTGGTTTAGAAAACAAGTTGTTAATATGTTTGCTTAATATGATTGCTTGAGGGTGTCATTATTAGTAATAATCATATACTTCTGGTTTGAACCAGAATAAAATGAGCAGTTGATCATCTCAGCCTGCAGATTGGAGAAATAGCAGTCTGGGACTAGCCTGTAATGAAAGATATGCAAATGATTAGTATTAATGGGCCAGAAAATTAAAGATCTACAAAAAGGTCTTAAATGGGGTCTCTGACAAAAATACCAAATGACAAATATAGTTACTAATTTTCTGTTGCAGCATTGGTTTACCAGCGTGAGTCCTGGTAGCTGCAGATCACCAGTATTTTTCCTTGTGGAAAATTAAAATATGCTTTCATGAGTGTCTAAAGAAATAAAATACTTTAGTCCTTGCAGAAAAAGTCACTGATACTTTGTAATATTGTCGCATTTTTATTAATAACAAAAAATTTAAGTTGTATAGCATAGTGAGCTGGGGTGGGAGGGCGGTGACATTGCAACTTTCATTTAAATAGCTGATATTGTGAGACTCTGTTGCACCTTATCTTGCAGAAAAAATAACCTGATGTTGGCTTCACGCATAACATTTTCTGTGGAACAGAACTGCTAAGGAGAATCCTTTATTCCACATTATTTACTATAGCACTTTTTGAAAAGGTTTTGGATTCTGATCACTCTCTTCCCCCTGTTTAATTTCTTTCTTTTCCAACCTCAGGCATGAGCTTGCTCCTACTTAAAGCCAGTGGTAGAAATCCCATTAATAAATGCAAAAGTTGTCCCCTCAATATCCCATACATGGAAGGCTATTAAAACTGGTGCCATAAATCTCTAGAAAATAAATCTGGGGGTACGCTGAATTGTATGTATACTCACCATTGATAGAAGATGTCTTACTTTCTCTAGCTGAGTTTATCAGCTACTTAACCCATCTGAATTCTGCTAAAATGTCAGTCATTTTAATTGCACTTTAAGCCAGATATTGATAAGGAAGGAAATCTTATGTGCTACTTTGTAACAGTGTAGGCATTTTTCCAGGAAGGGCAGTCTGTCTGAATCAAAAAAAGTGACTATATTCAGTTAACTTGTGCTTGTATGCAACACAGATGTTCCTGTGCTGTTCTGGTTGTTTATAAAGGTTTTCTGCATTTCTTCATGTGTAGTACTTGGTTCCTAACAAATGCAACGATATGAGGTACTCTGCTGAACTGGGACCTGGGCCAAGGGCTTAAGTTATGAAACATCCTAAACTTTGAAGTCAGCATGCTGACTGCAGAGGGGAAGATCATGTCAGTTTTAAGAACTTGCACTGGAGATATTACAATTTAAGAAAAAAATGTTGCTGACTAGGATCCCCAGATACAGTTTATTTTATTTTGTATAGCACCCTCTGCAATCTAAGAAGGTGAGACTTCAGGGAGAAATGTAGATTATCTCTCATAAAGATGAAATTACTGTTTATTTCTTTTGCTCATCTGAGTTTTCTTTAGTTTCTTAAAACTGACTTAGAAATCAAGCTTTAGCATATTATTTACTGTGGCATTTTCAATATTGTTTATAATGGGTTTTATGTCCCATGTAGGAAACGGACTGAGCAGAAAACAAATTTCCCACTAGTTTTAAATTAAGTTTCTGCAATACTGTTTTGGAATTACAACACTGCTAATAGCAATGGGCTCCAGAATGGGCAAACATTCCTGATTCATGATTTGTTAATGCAGTTTTGCAGTTCTCCTGGATCCAGCTTTCCCAATAGACATCTCTTATTACTTTGTTGAGACCTGAAGTCTTTAAAGAGCTGTTTTGTGAGCCAAGACACTAGATCACTTTCTTACACAGGCTTTGCCCTGATGAGATATCGAGAGGTGCCGTTCTGGCTCCATTAAAGTCAGAATCAGTTCCTCTGGGCTTCGGGTGCCTGGGCTTCAGCCGGAGACTTCAGTAGAGCTACTCATGCTTTGTTCCAGGGATGGTCCAAAGGCCAGATGGCACCCATGGGCTTTGGGAATGTGCTTGGGTGCTCTAAGTGAACCAAAGTGTGGCAAGTGGAGGTGATCAGGAGATTTGCTTCAAAAACACCCTCCTAATCTAAAATAAAACACTAATGCCTAAGAAATAAGCAGGAGTTTTGGTGATGTACAGTCTGAATAGAGATCATTTTGGTGCCAAAAAGGCACTGATAAAGAGCAATGGGGTTTTGGCTTGGTCTTGCTCCTAGGTAGCAGGCTAGGAGCTCACTAACTACCATACTCTGCTTGTCTTTCAGGTACAGGGACTACCGAGACCCTCCTCACTCTTCTGTGCCCTATGGTTACACGCTGCAATTCTGGCATGTCTTAGCAGCACGACTGGCTTTCATTATTGTATTTGAGGTCAGTGGCCATTCAGTTGGCAAGGTGTACTTGTTTCTCTGCTATAACAAAAACAGTGAAATGAAACAAAATTCTGTTTGAAGCTTTTCCATGGGGCCAATCTGGGATGGTAGATGTTGAGCTTTTCCTGCTAGTTTCTGATATTTATATTGTACTTTGTATTCCCCGTTCTGTTTTCTGAACAGTCATAGGTATTTCAGTTTTAACTAAAAGGTGAACACAGCACTTTGATAAAACTCAGAAAGTAAATAAAAGGTTCATTTATTTCCCCTATTTGCATGTCACCATTACAGTTTTCCTTCATATCCTATCTAGGCTGGGAAGCTGTATGCTGACAAGTGAGTGAGTAAGGGATGAAAGAACATGAGAAGAAAGGATGAAATCTGAAGAGTTTAAAAATGAAGATAGTTTAAACATTTGGGTTTTTTTCTCTGTTCTTATTACCATTAATTTCCAGAGACTGATTAACATCACAAGATAATAATAAAAATTCAATCCCTTTGCCACTGTTCATAATATTAGTACTTACTGTCAGTATCTCAGAAATCTTTAAGACAAGCCAGAGACAAGCCAGCATTGCATGACTCTTATTTCAATGGTGATTCAGAAAAAGAGAGAGGGGAGGGAAGAAGAATAAACTGAGATCATTTACAAAACAAAATGCATCTCTTGAGGCTTGAATTTCAGATGCTTGAAAATCCACATTTCCTGTCAGAAAACAGGTGCTCAGCATCTCTCTAGCATGAGCAGTTTGAAATGCCTTATATACCGTGAAGAAGCCAAACAGGGAACAAACAATTTTTTAAACTCTTTGCTCTGTCCTTCTCTCTGAAGCCATAGCAACTAGGACTTTCAACACAGATATGGAAGTTGTAATCACCATAAATTATTGGCATACTCTTTATGAGCACATATTGTATTTCTGACTCACATTACTGTGTAAATTCATTCTGACCTGGGATTTCAAAACGTCTCTTTGAATCACAGAACAGACACATCAGAGTTAGAGGGAAGGTGAGGAGCAGACATTTTCTAGATTATTTCTTGCCTAAGACTAGCTTGGCAGCTCAGCTGAAGCCTTCAGTGAACTCCCCCAATTGTGGTTTTCAACCCTTCCCAGATCAGGGAGGCGCATGGCATTGCAGGCTGGGATCTCTCCTTCCTCTGCTCTGGGCTAACTCATTAGAAGCCGGTCCTATGGAACCTGGCTCTTCACTGATCTCTGCCACACTCAGGGAAACATTATGGGAAAGAAAGAATGATTTATTTCATAGAGGCCTGCTGGGCTTGAGCTTGTCTTTGTTTCCTAAGTTGACAGTACTGAGAGCTAGGGTATCCTTCTCTAAGTAGGACTATGGGAAAGACTTTGGCAGGTCACAGCTAAACAGGGCTCCTTAGGGCTCCAGCACAGAGCCTTCGTCAGCCTGAGGAGTTTTAAGGTTGAAGAGAGGCTGGCTTTTTGACACATATGGGCAACTGGCATTAAGGTAGCACGGAACAGATAACTGAGGGAACAAAAATCAGCCCTGCTGAAGTCTCACTGCCTAGCCAAATTTGCAGCCTCTTATGGAATAGTTTTTTGAATGTGGCCAGCGCTTACACAAGAGAATTGTTTTTGCCCTGACCAAAGCCATAGCTCAAAGCTGTCTGCCTCAACAGGGGCCACTCTGTTGACTGGCACTGCAGACAGTTTTCTTAACTATATCTCTGAAATCATGCAGGGGTGTACAGAGCACTTGCTTCAGGTTAGGGTAGTGGCTGCTCTTCTCCCTCCTCCATCTATGAAAGGGCTTTGCAACTCAGCTGAAAGAACCCTTAAGTATTTTGTAGTATCACTTTTGTATATAAAGCAGTTCTTGCCATTACCAGAGGGATATTCATAAATAAGAGGGGAAGTAGTTCACGTATTCCACCTGATGGAGGAGGCATCCCAAGGAAGCCAGTTTCTAACAATATGTGGTCCATGTTATCCTAACAACTTTTGAAGCAGTGGATCAGCCCATACTCCTCTCTATCTCATCCCACAGTGCTGCACCCTGTACAAACATTAAGTTATTCACCCGTGCAGGCATAGGGTGCAGGACACAGTGTGCTGCGTCGTGTTAGGTCAGGTGTCAGAAGCAGCTTAGCTTCAGTAATATAGTGCTCTGCCCAGGTGAACTTGCTGTGCTGACCATTTGGTGAGTGGCAGAATACTGTGCTAATGCACTAGGTTGCTCCTGAGGCTGCTTCTAAGCAGCTACTCAGTGGCTTTTGCTTGGCACTGTCTTCCCTAGGCGTTAGGAGGTGTCTGCTTGGGTCCTCCTCTTGCTCTTCTGCAAACAGGCAGAGGGGCAAGGACAGGTGAAAAACCATGGCTGGGATGGCACAACCTGAGTTGTGTGCCCTGTGTACCTTCCCAGATGAGCCAACTGCAAAGCATGACTGCAAGAGTTTGAACACACAGGTAGTACAACAGTTCTGGGACCTTGTTTGGGCCCAGCTGCCCTTGGCCTTTGCTGAGGTCCATGCTCCACTGACTTCAGCTGGAGTTTTGGTGGGAAAAAGCTTCATGATTTGGTTTCTTCAAATTTAGTAATGGGTTTAGTTCTGACACAGCATCCACCTGTGAGTTGAAAGGTTTTCAAGAGGAATAGAAAGCACTTGTTTTCTTCCTGAGATATCCATTTTGAATATATTCATTTTTCAACCCTTTATGTTTTCACAGCACCTCGTCTTTTGCATAAAGCACCTGATTTCCTACTTAATCCCAGATCTCCCGAAAGATTTGAGAGATCGGATGAGGAGAGAGAAATACCTGATTCAGGAAATGATGTATGAAGCTGAACTAGAACGTCTGCAGAAAGAAAGGAAGGAAAGAAAGAAGAATGGAAAATCTTATCACAATGAGTGGCCATGATGGGGTGAGGAAGGAACTGCTTAAAAGAAGATAGGAATTAAGTTCATAAAAATCTCCTTTTTTTCTACACTGGAGAGTGCAAAGCAAAAGAGGAATAGTTAATGTATGCTGTGAGCACTTAGCACATGTGTGCTCATATTTAATATGGTGCACATATTACATAAGTGTTTTGAAATTAGATGTCTTATAGGTTTAGTCTTCTCCAGAGCTGTCAGTACGAGCAGATCAGACCAATGCTTAAGTCTCTGCACTGTTTCCAGGAACCTCTCAGGCCAATTTAAAGTTAAGGCCCTAAAACATCAAAGTAGTTATATATCTTACAGTGCTTTACACAGCTTAGTGATCTCGTGGCTCCTCATCTTGATCAAGTCGCTACTTCATAACCAATGACTACGCATTAGCAAAATGGCAGTATATATCCATGTGTGTGGCCACTGCCTTCCTTGCCCCCTTCCACTGTGGGCTAAGCTGTGTCAGCTTGCTAAGATCACATATGCAGACCATTTCCGCAGCTCTGAAGGTATACAAGTATTTGTTCAGAGGAAACACTTGATCATGAGTCTAATCAACTGGTCTAACATCACTGAAGAATTTAGGTGTGCAGAAGAGTTGAAAGACAGATAATCTAAAGGTGGATAGAGGTGTCTAACTTCAGGGTCATTTATTTGGAAATGTTACCCTGAAAAGTTGGAAAAAAAGTTTTAAAGATTTGAACAGTGCCTTTGCAGCATAAAGGACTGTCTAGTCTCAGAAGGAAGCAAATCAGGCCGGGGTATCTTGTTCAGAAGTATTTGTATTGCAGGAGCACATTGAGGCCTCATCAGGAATTAGTGCGTGTGATACACATAACAGAAAACAGACTGTGTCTTAAAGACCTATCTGCCTAAGAAAAACAACAGCTAAAAGAGGCCAGCAGAGCAAGAGAACATATTCATTCAGAATTTCTGCTCTTGGAACTTGTTCTTGAGTGGGGAAAAAAAAAGAACAAAAAGAACTAAAAGAACTAAAAGAAAAACAGACTGCAGTATGGAATAACTTGAACTCCTTCATACAGAGCACAGGCTGTAGAATTAAATTTGGCCAAAAGGGGCCGCTGTCAGTAATCGGTATGTCTAAAAGAGCTCCGTGGATGAACAGATTACACCTACTTTCTTTTGTCAATTGTTTAGTATTAAGGAATTAAAAATTTCCCAGATCATTAACCCAAAATAGTGGAATTGTAAGCCTGAAGATTGCAGAAGTGTTGGATGGAGTAATATGAATCAAAATGTGCTGGCTGAGTGTTGTCAAAGCTCTACTGCCTCTTGCCTCAAAGTGATAACACTGCAATTCCTGCAGAACATGAAGTAGCATAATTGGCCACAACATGAAGAAGAAACCTCAAAAGCCAAAGATGTAGGAAGACAAGTGGAAGCAAACATATGTCCTGGTGATATCCAGCTAAATACAAAATACTGGAGCTGATCAATTAGCACCTAACTCTTTTCCAAATAACTAGAGCTCCATAAACATTTTCTCATAAATCAAAATTCTCAAAATTTTCTGATAAATCTTAAGTAATAGTAAGATTGTTAGTTTAAAGGGATTTAAGAGGGAGAAAAATTAAGCAAATTGTTTTTAAACTAATCTACAAATCTACTAATCTACTAAACTACAAGTTCTTCTAGAAACCATTCAATAGAAAGGCTAGAATTTGCCCTTCTATACAGACCACACAGTACAAGACTCTGTGGATGGATGCCTCAGTATCCACAAGACATTGGGACTGCTTGTACCAAGACCACATATTGCCAAAGCAGATTGACTTCTTTTCACTGCAAGGTAGAATTGTGCTGTTTCCATGGGGGGAAGGTTTTAATGATAGGTTATATGGCTTGGGGAAGGAGGGAGCAGAAGGAAACATATGCACCCTCATCTCTCTAGCCACTGCCTTCCTACACTTTGCTTCCTCGCAGCAAGGAGCCTCCTCCAGTAGTGACCCATTTTCCTACATGAAGAAGATAAATGACACAGCAGCTGCCCTTATCAGTGCTCCTGGTCCAAGGCTGAAGTCCCCATGAGGCAGCACAGCCACTGAAAGATGACCCTGTTCTCCGTTGCCTGGGTGCCAAAATGAGTGGGAAACCCAACTGATGGTTGTGGGTTGTGTTCCTGTCTAAAGAGCAAGTGAACTTGTTCGCTGATCTTTGCTTCAGCTTAGAGCAGCTGTGGACACTGCCCATGTGAACAGTGGAAAAAGGGGGATATTTCAATCTCTGTAAATGTCATCCTTGGATACACATGTGCTGGATATGTCAGTAGGTCCCGCCCACCACCTACAGGTGTGTATTGCACTTGCAGTCTGGGTTGTCTCAGGCAGGATCATGCAAAATCACATCCAGGCCAAATTCACATGCAGCTGGCTTATTTTACATATCCTGTGTATAATAACTAAAATAACAGATGACAACAGCTTACAAAGTGTTTGCTAGGTAGTAAAATGAGACATGAGTCATGCATAGAATCAGTGTTGCCTGTAGGAGTATGAACCTTTCCAAACTCCTGCAGTAAGATATGGCTTTGTCAGTGTAATCTCCATAATTTCCCAGATCTGAATTGAAATGTATTACAACATAAACTGACCTCCACTTCTGAGGAAACACAGCAATCTAATGTTCCAAAAGAAATAAAGCACAGCAAAAATACAATAGATAATAATTGCTTTGGTGACCAGTTTTCAATATAGCTACGTTCTGATGAATTTTCATGATATTACATTACTGAAAGTTGTGTCAGGTTCTGCTCTAAATGAGAGCATGAGCTGGAGGTTTTCCAAGTTTGTGCTGAGTATGATGCTGAAAGAGGCTCTGACCTTCCTGGCAGATCCTGAGTACATTTCTGTTACTTAATATTGACCAGTCAACCTACAGAGGTTTCTGTGCTGCCACTCTGCAAAATAGATTTGGCCTTTGTCCTTCAAAGTCACGTAGCAGAACACTCAGGAAAGATGACCCCTTTTTATTTATGTTTCATTAGGAAAATATAATACAAATAATGGGCTAATAATAATAAATGGAGTTTTAAAGGTCTCTAGATAGCAAATTTATACCCGTCCCTTATTTCTGATCTGATGATCGGTTTTGTTTAAACCTCCAGGTGATGGTCCTATATGTTGTTTACTTATTCCAGCTCCACAAGAGCACTACCTTCAAGAGAATGAGAGAAAATGCAGCCTCAATGCATGCCACAGACATTTTCCATAGCAAGCAGGACAGCCCACATCAAAGGATTTACTGTGAAATCATCTTGCAATCAGCATAGGATTGATCACCATAGACCACTCTTGACAGCAAGCATGTACTTAATAAGCAATTATACTCCAGTTTTTAAAACCAAGGAAAAAATTGTATATTGGGACTGTTTTTCAGCCTGTTTGCTACGTTTTTTGCATTCTGTCCCATGTTGGTTTTACAAATCTTAGAATAATAAATGTAAATGAAAAACCTGGATACTTTGACAAAAAGAAAGCCTAGGTATATAACATCATCTGCTTTCAAGCCACCAAATACTGCAACTGAAACCTTGTTTACAAATCAGTTCTTTTTTATTTCAAATCTTTCTGAGGGGACTTATGTTATTTACCATATATATAATATATATAAAAAGTATATAGAGAGATTGTTTATTTGTAAATAGAAAAATCCTATGGAAAGAATGTCAAGTTTTCACACTTAAAAAAATCATCAACATAAAGCCATGTTTAATGCTTGTATAATGTGACGCAATAAACTTTAAAATAAATTATGCATATGAAATCTTTGCTGTTTGGCATCATGAGTTGCTTTCTATATACCTTATCTTTTCAGAAGGCAGACAGACCAGTTCAGTGGAAGCAAATGTAAATGCAGACCAAAAAGGACCAAGATCCAGTCAGTACCTTCTCACTGTGAATCCTTTGCATGTTTACATTGTCAAATGTTGTTAGGGTTGTATTTTAGCTCTTTTTTAATGTTCTTCCTTGTTTTCCCTCTTGACCCTAGCAGATGCTGTGTGTAATTTGGACAGTGTGGAGTGCTCCCACTTTCCGTGGACTTAACAGACTTTCACCATCCTTCACTTCTTTGTGGGGTGAGCTTCTAGCTGGAACAGATAAAGGATCAGGATGGAGGAGAGCAACAGAAACACTAAAAATTATCTTGCTGCTTTTACTCAGGCAAGGCCCTGGCTGTGGGTCCAGCTAGAAGAGGACACTGTAAGATCCCAGAGAAAATCTTTTTCAAAATTAAGTGCTTTAATTAGTGATGCCAATTAAAAAAATAAGTGTATTGAAAAAAAATAAAGCAGAAAGAGTCACTCTCTAGCTCTGCAGCAATCCTGGGAGGTTAAGTAGCAAGAAATGGGATAGTTCCCAGAGTCCTCTGCAAAGTTCAAGGATGTTTGTCTCTAAACCTTCTAGAGCAAGATATTTTCCCCAGGGAATACTCATCTTGCCATCTTGCTTGTGGGCCAGTAGATATTGTAGATAGATATATGTGGCCCAAACTTTCACTTCATACCAAAATCAAAACTAAATGACTGCTCAGTGCTTAAATAGTGACTTCAGACAATAAGTTAAACTTTAAGATGCTCGTTTATGTGCTTTCTCAGTTTTAATAAATTACATGAATTCAAAACACTGAGGGGGAAAAAAATTGATGCTACATTGTTTCTTAACTGTGATAACTGGGAAAATTAGCCTTCACTCCACGAGAAAAAAAATAGGTAGAAGTCACAGGTCATCCAAGACAGTTTAATGCGGTGTCAATTATTGTGCAAACAATGATCGCAGTACAGAGCAGTGGAATAAAGGACATCATAGTGATGCTGTTTTATAGGAACCAGCTGGTAATGATCAGTCACCCCTGAGAAGCACAGTCAGATGGGAGATTAGCATGAAGGGAGTGTGTTGAGAGCACCATAGCCCATACCAGTGGGCACAGACGCTTCTGTCTTCTCCATCGATGGCTTGCTCTGTACAACAGAGCAGAGGCACATAGCAGGCACACCAGGGCTTTTCACCACATTTTGGCACTCTGCAGTATAGTGGATATCCTAGTACTTACCCTTTGTCAGACCTGTGGGCTGAAAGTTCCTGGTAAGTACAAATTATTTTGCTCCAATGCTCAAGAACTGTTCTGTAATACGAAATGCAGTATCTATTCCTGTGTCATGGAGACAGAGCCATAGGCTGGATGGGCTGCACTTAACCTTTTCCAGCATGGGAAGCAAAGGCAACTCTTCCACTTGGTGGAATAGTCTCAGAGTGACTAGAACAGTCCCAGAATAGAGGCCCCTGTCCCAGATCCCAGAAGAATTTCTTCAGGATGCTGCCGTTGTCTCAAATTTCCGATACAGGGACACAAGATAGAGTAGGCATCTGGCCTGTAATTCTCTAGAAGAGGCCAGCCTCTTGGAGCCCATTTTCACTTCCTAATGTTTTCTGATCCCGTCAGCTCATCTCATGCAATAGATCATCAAGTGCCCTCTGTCACAGGGGCACAGAATAGCTTGATTTAAATGCTGAAGGGCCCAAGTCAGAGCAGATAAACTAGCACTGTGTCCTGTTCCAAGCTGCAGTGGCTTGGGGCCCAGCGCAGCCACAGCATGACTTTTAGAAAGCCTTTAAGACACACAGTCAACGTTTCATTTGGGACTCAAGTGCAACTGCTTTATGAGCTCCACGGATTGGCTTTCCTGCAAAAGCTTTTATATTCCAACCTTATTCTGCTACCTTAGAGAAGGTTTAAATATCCGTGTATGGCTATAGCAAAAGGCCTGCTGTACAAACAACAGAGCAAGGCTGTTCCCTGCTGTGCCAGCGAGCACACAGTATGAGGAAGCTATGGGGGTCTGCACCCTCCTCAACCACAGAAGTATGTGGTTATTGGGCATGTGCCATTCAGCTCCCCTTGGCAGCCCAACCAGAGGAGGAGCCATCCTCTGCCTTGCAGCTTGCGAAGAGCCTTCCCCAAATTACCACCTCTGTGATCCCTTCCCCTTCCTGGGAGGGTGGTGCAGCGGATTCTCCCCACCTGCCAAAACACAAGATGGGCTCTAGCCTAATCTGGACCAACTGTGACAGTTGCGCCTGAATTGTCAGAGTGACAACAGGGACCAAACGAACACAGATGGCTGCACGAGGTTTTAGCGCATAGCTCTGCAGGTAACAGCAGTGGCAACTGCAGATGCCACCACCTTCTCTCTGCACCAGTCTCATCCAGCACAGCAAAGAGACCACTCATCTTCCGTTAACATCTCTGCCACACCAGACCCAGCCCTGTGCAAGAGTGGTCCTTGGCCAGCACTTTTGGCATGAAGAAGACTACTGTGGCTCTGCTACATGGATCTGAATAAAAAGTCCAGATGGCTCATTTCCATCATGAGGACCAGCTCTGCACGGGCAAGACAGGCCAGAAGAGCGAGGAAGGGAGTGATAGGAAGGATATTATTAACTCTTTCCTCCATCCATCTCCAAAGGCACTCTTGCAGCTCCCAGCAGTAAGCAGAAAGGAGGAGATGCAGGTAACCTGAGAACGAGTGGCTTAATGAAAACAAAAATACACAAACAAAACAGCAAAATAAATACATTCTCAGGATCAATTCTACTAAGCAACCAGATGGCACTAAATATACCTCCTGCACTTTAGGAAAACCTGTGTTTCTTCCAATCTGATAAGATCTTGCAGTACTATTCTCTTCATACTTTCAATGGCTTAAAAAAAAAGAGAGAGAGAGAGAAGCAGCCATTTCTGGGGGAACACTGTGATCTTACAAAAAAAAAAATTGCTCTGAGAGTGAACTGAGATTAAAAGCAGATATTTTTCAGGAGGCTCAAGAATATCAGGCAAACATTTCACTTAGAGACATTGCCTTAAGCCCTGTTGCAAAGATCCCAAGAGAGAGGGAGAGAAGAGCAAGAAAGACCTGATTCCTCTCTTGACACGTTCTTAATGTCAAGGTCATGCAAGGGTAACAGTGCCACAAAACTCTGCAGAGACTTCTGCCCACAACCCCAGCAGGGCTGGTAACTGATCCATCACAGGAATGTCAGCAATGCTTTTAATATATGAGCAGACCTGTCCTCATGCACTGACATGGCCCATGTCATATATGAAGGCCATTGACTTTGTCCTTATTGCCTGAGACCTCCATTTCCATGTGGCTGAAAGCAGGGTTGTCGGTTCCTTCAGATGCCAGGGTGAATGGTTTCCAGTTCAACACTTCCACTTTCTCTGGCTAAAAAGCAAAGACAAAAACCATGTGAAGTGGAAGAGCGAGCCTTCCTCTCTTTGACCTGCATGCAAGCTGAGTCAGGCCTGATTTACATAGCTAATTAGGAGGCCTGGCAGGCAAACACATGTTGCAGCCAGAGCATAAATAGTTACTCATTGCAGTAGCTGGTATTTTTCTAGGGGCATGGAAAAACTGTTATTGCATATTGTTACTAGTCATGTAAAATGTTCTTGTCTTGCAAATTGTGTCTAAGGCTTTTTGGGGTGTGCAAAGTTGCAACTGCCACATTCCTGTCTAGCGATCTGTCACCGCCAGACCTCCAAGCTATTGCTTGCCAACCCTTGGTCCTTGAATCATCTTTGATGTGAAAAGCAGATTAACACGCATTGTTGCTTTGATGCACCATCTCTGTCAAACATATTGAAAGGCTGAGCTCTTCACATGCAGAAAGTCTCAGTTGCCCCTAATCTTTTCTCAACAATTAACTTTCTGCATTAGTTGTGGTGCCAACCATTTGCTACCCAACTCCCAGCTGTATAACTGGCAAGACGCTTTTTTTTTTCCTGACTCCAGGCAGAAATTAGCATTGCTGTGGGAATTAGCTTTCACTTTTTTTTTTTTTTTTTTTTTTTTTAAGACTTTTGGAATTAAATTCCCAGATGGTGAAAACAGATGTCAGTCCATTAAAGACAGTGGAGCTATAGTGAATGACATCAGCTGGATAGCTGGTTTCCAGTGACATGGGCAAACAGTATGCAGTATAGTAAAAAGGCCTTCCGTATCCAGAAGCTGAAATACACGGCATCATAATAAAAGGGGTTATCTTCATGGGGCAGAAGCATTTTGCAAACTGGATCATTTCAAAGATATCATTGTCTCTACTGCAGCACTTGAAAAGCACTGAACAGAGCTGAACTTGCATGTTCAACATCCAGAGGACACTGATTGAAAGGTAACCTATAGTTTATTTTGAAAACCAAATTTCCCCTGCATTCCCCTTTGTAAGGCATGTTGTTTCCACTCTAGCCAATAATTTCTGCCTTTTTCTTTTACCTTAGGGAGGGAGCTAGGAAATAGATATGCTGACTGGAAATGTTTTCCCTCAAACAGTAGCTGATGTTGCAAAACCCCCAGAATCTAGAGAACATATGTTTACAAACAAAGGAGGCTTTGCTGAGTTCAAAGCGTGCCTTGGGCCAGCTTCCAAGAGACTAGTGAAGGAAGATTTTGGCAGAAACCCTGAGAACAACTCTCTTTTGTCTCAGCGGCTGCTCTGTTGTTCACTGAAGTCAAGCTGTGGCCAAACATAGCTTCCTTGCCTGTGCCAGCTGCTTTTCCCTGACCCACCTTGTGCTCTGCTACTGTCTTAAAGCAGACTCATATCAGGCAGCATCAGATGCTATTCATCCTGGTGGGGAAAATAGGCCATGGACTATGTGCCTTTGTACCCACAAGGAGAGACTGCTTTAAATCAGAGGCGTCATAAAACTACACTTACTGTCTCAGATTTAGACCATGAAAAGTTGGACAGGAAGTCTTCTTTGGTTAGCAGGAATTTACAGTCTGTCTTCTGCTTTAGTCCTCCTGCAAAACAGCCAGGTTTCAATCAGCCAGGTGTCCACCTGTGAGTGATATGTTAGAGCCCAGCTATGGGCACCAGGCCAGGTGAGCAGGACAGAGTCATGCAGCAAAAGCCATCAGGCAGTTACAAGCCGGACGTTACTTTCCTTAGGGAACATTTCTTTATAGCGCTGTATCTCCTGCATCTCCCAAAATGTAACATGATCCTCAGGGTCTATATGAAATGCCTTAGCCCTTTTTCAGAGTTTCCTAGACCCTCTCCAGATTTCTGAATTGTGTTAAAAATGCTGACACAGTCATCAAAAAGGATGAATCGCATATGGTGACATCTGGGACCATCCAGCCTGGGCAGGATGTGTGGTACCAGGTGCTGCCCTGGAGCCTGGGTCCTGATCCTTGGCTCCCTGTCAGCAGGGCTCCTGTTCTCCAGAGTAAGGGTGTCCTCACACCAGGCCACACTGATTTCTATGGTGAGTTATTTAAGAAAAGCCAAGGGGTGAAATGGGGTATTTGGGCACTTTTAGCACATGGAAGATTAACTGTCTGGTGTGGGAATGTGTGTGGAAATGAAATGAGATACAGGTGCTGGGAGTTAGCATTGATCTCCACATGACTCTTAAATAGGGTCTTGACCTGAGTCAATTCTCTTAGGGGGCTCATTTTATGTCTGAAGCTGTGTTAGATTTACTGAATGGGTAGAGTTGCCCAGCTTCTCTTTTGTTCTATGGCTTAACAGCCTGGTGGAGAGGCTTTCAGTAGGGGGGCTACAAATGTCCTGATCCCAAGCAGATAAGAGCCAAAACTTGTCTACAGGCATCCCTACCAGAGCTGTACCTTGTCCTGTGCAGAGTGCATGTCAGTGAGGAAAGTAAGGATAGGATAGAAGGAAGGAGGAAAGAAATGTGAGCAAGTTCTTGAGCAGCTAACAAGGAAAAGAAAGTGGTAAAAGTGCATCTTATGCTTATTGGTTGCAAGGTACAAGGAAGCTAATGGAAGCCAGTCTGTCTACTATGTTCTGAGTTTCATAGTCTTGAAGTAGAATAAAAAGAGAGAGTTCACCTCTAAAGCAATTCTAGGCTAGACTACTAGGTCTGAAATCCAGCAGCACCAAAGTCTGAGTGCTATTGCAGGAATTTGGCTGGGCACAGTGGGAAAGCTGTGAGAGCAGCTGCTTTTATGCTGTTTCTGGTGTGGGCAAGGTGGATGATAGGCTTGGTTTAAATACTGGCCAGATGCAAAAGCAGAGATCCCACAGGATGGAACTAAGTCCTGGTCTCAAGTGTTGCTTTTGCCCCCTATACAAATAGTACAGGGACTACTGAGAAAGAAGCAACATAGCCGTGCACAGGGTATGCAGCTCTTAGGTACATACATGGTGAATGTGGTGGAAAAACATGCACTGAACAGGCTCAGACAATAACCCTTGAGTGCTCTGAACTCACTCTAAGTAAAACTGCTTTTGTCCTGTTGAAGAAGCATAGGTGTATCTCCTTGCTTGGAGTTGTTGCCATGTTCAGGGACAACCCTGAAACCTCAGCACCTGCTGGGATCTAATAAAACAGGAAAAATAGATTCATATCTTCTTGCCCCTCAGGTTAACTGCTGAAACTTCTGTGTCCTTAGAAATATGAAATATCTTTTGCTGTGGGCAGAGACTGAGCATGGGATGCAGAGGGGCTGAGGGAAGGAAACAAGAGTTAGGATGGGAACTTTTACACGGCCTTTACAACAGGGTCCCTGGCACTGTAGCAATGCCAGCTCTGCTTGGTCATGTTAGCTTGAAAGAGAACTAAGACTTCCATTCAATGACAGTTCTGGGACTAGTACCTGTAAGGAGGCTGGTCACTATCCCCACAGCTACTGTGACAAGGGTCCCAAGCGTGCTGAAGTAGAGGTAAGACAAGGAATACCAGTTGTCTGCTAGGACAGGCCTAAAAAAAGAGCAGAAAGAGTTAATCATCTCTGCCTTCCTATTCTGGACAACTTGAAAATGTTGGCTATGTTTCTAGACTGATTATAAATGCAGACTTACTTTTGGAACTAACAAGTGATCTGGTTCTGTTGAATTACCTCTGTGTAATAAAATGTGCATTCAAAATCTGATTTTAAAATTTGCAGGGCAAGTCCCTTCATAAGGGAGTGGACTGGTCAGTGCAGTGAGGCAATGAATGGGACAGAACAGGTAAAACAGGATGATCTTGTCTCTGCTAGGAATTTAGTGCAAAACTGAGCACTCCAGCTATCCAGATGAAGGGATAGCATCTTTAGGAGGGGGCATGATATTTAAAGGCATAAAATGCTAGCAGATTAGCCACATTCAGCTCTAAAGAGCCAGAAATACACAACTGTCTTGCTGCCTGTTACATCTGACTCTGTTCTCCCAGTCGACCCTGTCCATTGCAATAGTGACTTCCCCACAGCCATGAGCAAGGCTAGAGGTCTTGTGTGAGGCATGTTGCCTGTGAAACTGAAGTTGCACACTCATGTGTGCACCACAGTGTCTGCTGCTGACTGTACAATGCTCTAAGGTGTGAGGATTGTGAATCCCTGGAAACTTTTGTTTAGCTCCTATTCCTGCTGTTCCCTGCATTATTTCTTGTATCTGTTACTTATAGCTGTGGGTAACAAAAGTAAGACTTCTGCCTATTGAAAAGGGGAGAAAAACCCTTTTGCCCATTACACACTCTTCTGGTTTTGCTGGTTAGAGCTATATCTGCACAGACAAGCTGTTGTAGGAAGAGTTGTTAAACTGGCAAATTCCCCTTTAACCATCTACAACTTAGATTCATAGAGCAAAAGGTTATATGGAAGCTAATCTTGTAATTATAAAGTTTATTCCTTCTCCAAAGCCATGGCTCCCAATAAAGCATATCTAAGCCTTTAGATTCAAATACAGAACAAAAGCTTTTCAGGTCAATAGGAAGATTCACTTTGACTTCTTGTTCTGGGATAATGCAGGCAAACTTCACTCTGACAGGAAAAAAAAATCACAGACAATTGTTACTTCCCAACTGATTTACCTAGCTGGTTAATTAGGAAAATTTATATTAACACAAATGCTAAGCAGAGGTTCACAGTGTTTTTAAACCAAATGTGTGCAGTGTTGATTACCCATGATGGACTTGTATACCTTGTATATTCTTTGGCTTGTGTGTAGAAGAGTGTTGTTACTGGATTTTCTGTTGGTGAAGTGAAATTGCTTGAGCTGGATATGTTACAGCCTGCAGTGGAGAGACTTAGTGGAATAGTCCTCGCTGGGAGAGGAGGATAAATCTGAGCTCCAATTCCAACCCAAAGTGAAATAGCAAAGCCACTGACAAGACCCACAAATGCACCCTGCAAAACAGAAAATGAAAACTGGATTTAACTGAAAAGCAAAAGTACATAAAAACTGGATGAGTAAGCAATAGTCAAAATAATCCAAATTTTTTAATCCAATAACTTTGGATGGAATAGCTTTTCTTCAGGAAATGCTGATTTTTATGACACTGAAGCACTCCTCCAGAACACTGCAACTCAGCCTCTAATTTAAAGAGGTTTTTTTATCACCTCTAACTTCCAGATGAGTTTTGAAGACTGCCTGCCCCTCTAGGCCCTTCAATCTGCTGGGTTCTCCATCCTACCCAAGGGACTGGTGGCTGGTGTTTGAACTTGCTGGTTCACTTGGCTGCCTGCATGGGGCAAGTATTTGGGCCCCTTGTTTCCCACTTTTGCTCAGACAGGCCTGCATCCTCCAGGCTTACTGTGGGGCTGATTTTTTTTCAGCTATATGTCAATATGCTTGGTTCCCTGTTTCTTCTAAAACTGTGTTTTTTCCAGCAGTTCTTGACAAGGGTTCATATTTATTCAGAATTTTTTTCTATGGACATGGGAATCTTATACAGCCCTGTTTTGTCACTTCATGGGGTTAAGTAGGAAGAGGAGCAAAGGGAAAGAGCTACATGGAAAATGTCAGAGTTCTCCCTTGCTGCCCAACACAAAATTACAGAGGGAGAAAACGGAGATGTCCAAAGCAATCAATGAATTTTGAGCCAACAAGGCTTAACTTCTACTTACCATTCCATTTGCAAAGGAGCAGAGGATTCCCAGGGCAAACAGTCCTAAAAGGGGACCACCAACCATGCCAAAAATGCTTAGTGCTGCCTGAGGAAGGAAGAGAGTCTGCTATCAGGTGCTGTCCAGGAAAGTTAAAGCCTCCATCATGGTGTGAAGGGAAGATGGGGGGGGGAAAAGAAATTACATGTTTGTAACCAGCATGTTCTAAGGTGGCAGGACAAGGTATGGTTACAGGGTTGTTTAGAGCTGAGGCTGGGCCATGGGCTGTCTGAAGCCAATACCCAACAAATAAAAACTAATCTCACAATGATATCCAGCAATTATTTCCTTACACAACTCCTTCTGGGTTATTTAACAAGGACATGGAAAAGCAGTCTGACACCCACCTGCAACAAGGCTCCCATGACAGATGCCAATGCGGCCATAGCAATGCACACTCCACCATAAAACAGGCCTATGTGGGAAAGGCAGAACAACGTGTAAATCTGCTGAAGCTTGAAAAATGTCTCCCTTTAACCCAGTGTGACTCCTGACATCTCCAAACCAAATCTGTCATCATCTGGATTGTTTCTAAGAGTCCCTGAATCAGCAAAAATGCCAGGTTGATGTTTACATTAAAAGGAGCTCACACAAGCTTGGCAATCTTCTTCCTGTATATCACTGAAGATTAGTTGAAATATTTAATCCTAAATAGCAGCAAGGATTAACCAGTCTGGCAGTACAACATACACTGCTCAGCTAATCTGTGTGATTGTCATTATTTTGGAGGAAGGGTTTTGCTTCTCAGTCTAAATCTTTGGAGCAAGAAAGTA
Organism: Apteryx rowi; assembly: GCF_003343035.1. NCBI lineage: Eukaryota > Metazoa > Chordata > Aves > Apterygiformes > Apterygidae > Apteryx > Apteryx rowi. The sequence goes on along the minus strand of NW_020450679.1, from coordinate 555,196 downwards.
AATGCTGGAAGATTACTGGGAGCTGGCACTATGACAAAGAATGTCGCAGGTCATGGGGAGGTAGATGTCCTGAGCAGCCAATGTCCCTTCTTCCCAGGACCCATAACACTGCCTCATTTGTTTTCTCCACTTCCACCCCTATTGAGTTTCACTGTACAAGGACAGAAGCAGTAAATTAATCCCAGTGTTTAATGCAAGATGTCAGGCAGCTTGTGATAATATTGGAGCATCAACAAATCTGGCCTAAACATTACTTGCAATAATATTTAAGAAACAATGCTCTTGGGTGACGATACTTAACGCTTGTCACCTGCCACCAGCGTGCTGTGCTCAGTGGCCTGGGCTATGACACCATGTTGGGACTGTGGGTTTTTACACCTATTGCATACACTGTCCTGGGCCACACCTGCTGCTGGTGTCAGGCAGTACAGCTAGCAGAGACAGGGACTGCACTTTAGAGACATAAACCATCTGCTCAGCCTTGTTCTTCCTCTCTTCCTTGAGCTATGCTAAATAGAGAATCCAAACAGACTGAGGATTTTAGGGTGTATCGGAGAAGACATGAAGTTTCTCATTCTCATGAATACTCTGGGGGCAGGATGCTGTTGCTCATGCATCACTCCCTTTTCAAAAGGTTTGTCACAAAGTTGTTTTCCATTCTTCTAATTTTTGACAGAAGCAAGAAAAAATAACATTTATTTCAGAGACATTTAGTTCTGTAGTACGAAGAATCAATACTGAATGCAGATGCAGTGCATCTTTACTGCTTAAAGATAAAACGAGATGGCTTTTTTCTTTTCTTCTGTTCACTTGAAATAGCCATTTCCCCCCTTCTGTGTAAAGCTTATATACCTGATCTGATCTCCCTCAAGTATTGTGCCAATGTAATTGTACTGTTCTGAAAGGACTTACTTCTGACTTATGTTGCCATAAATAAGATCCAAATCAAGATCTCATTTTGTAAAGTAAAAGTGGAAAAGATATTTTCCAGACATACTCATCCCCATGGAAATCCAGGACAGTTTCTTTTCAGAGAGAGATCTGAAGTATGGCCTAATGAGGTCTTCGACAGTCACAGCAGCCAGAGCATTGATGCTGGAGGACACTGTACTAGAGGAGACAAGATTTATACAAATTTTTTGTCTTAGGAGTTGAAATCATAGATAACAGAACAGTTAAAGGCAGGGAGAAGCTGCTACTGCCTGAAACAGTATCAGAGAACCAATGTAACAGCTGTGTTGGTTGAAATGACTATTACTAACTGGGAACAGTTAATAGCTTACAAAAATTGTTTAAAATAATTGATCTTAGTGAAGACAAGGCAGGTCTTGATGAAAAGATTGGCCTGGAGAAGTCAATCAAAAGAGCTTTTGCATATAGCTAAGCTGTAACTTTATTGGTATATGTAATATTTTTACAAATCCATATAGCATACATCTGGCTAGGTAAAATTCCTACATGCAGGCCAGTGAATGCATTCTCAAAGAAGGATTCAGATAAGCTAATTACAGTCGTCTGAAAATAAGGCAAGTAGTCCAAACCAAACTGCTCCAGGATCCCTTTGCAGTCAGAGAAATCAGCACCTCTAAGGTGCAAAGCCAGTCAGGTGATCTTGTAACTATTTGTACCTTGCTCTCAGCCTTTCCCTCAAAGCGTGAAAACAAACTATTGTGGCTGTTCTCTCTATTTACATAACTACAAGTATTCAGAGCCAAAAATTATTCTGCTGTCACATTCTTAAGTTTTGCCAATTTTTATCTGCTTGCTGTTATTCAAAGTCTTTCCTGGGAGAGGTGGTATTTCCCAGGAGACACACCTTGGGAAAGTTGAACAGAACACTCCCCACTAAGGGATAGAAGGAGATTTATTTTTTTTCCCTCTATTAAAAATATATAGTGACCATTGTTTTCACAGGGCTCACTTGAGACAATTGGAAGTCCAGGAACTCTTTTGTAACCAAGACTGTAAAGATCAGGAGCAAGGAAAAGGAAGATGTGTTTAAAATTATGCAGGTTTGAAACTGGAAAGTTAAAGACGAGCAGCAGAAAATTCCCCCAAACTGCAGCTATTTTGCATAACCACCTGCTTATAAAACTTACAACTTCCTAAAGCAGAGGGGCTTTAAAGCACAGATATGCAGGGTTTGTTAGTGCTGTATGTTGTGTGTGGCTGTTTCCTGAAGTTGTTAGTAGGGAACTCCAAACAGCTTTGAGTCTTAAGACCTCAAAGCGCTACTGATGAAACCTGCAAATTTTTAAGCTGCAATGTCAAACATCTCATAATGGTTTTTTTTTAAGAATGAAAAGAAATGAAATGCAAAAGTTTTAGTATAAATGCAACATTAGCCTAATAATAATTTGGAGTCTAGTGATGTATATGTTAGTTCTTTTTTCATCTTTAAGTTACCTTAATGTCCCACTGTAGGCACTAGCCACAAAAAGCCCTGGCAATCCTGGAAAATCACGGAGAATATCCAGCACTAGGTAGGGCATTAGCTGAAAAGTTCAGAGAGTAAGAAATATTACTATCTAGCCCCAATTTTTCTTTTTGCACTGTATTGTTTTTGTTATAACCTTCTTACTGCCTTCCTACCCAGCTCTTCTAATTTTAAATGTCCCATTTGGCACTATTTATTGGTTTTCTACACATAAAATGATTCCTAAATCATCCACTTGAGATTCAGTAAGCTCTATTAGGATCCAGGTTTTAGACAGGCAGCAGTAACCCTGAGGAACAAACTGCCCCTACGTCAAAAGAACAGCCTGATTTTTCTGGGAACTTCTTATTTTATGCTTTTTTGTTTGTGTCCACCACCACCACCATTGGCCTATATATCTCTGAAGCATTAATGGATTTATCCTGCTCCCTCACTGCAGGTAGATTATGGTCAAGTCTCCCAACATGCTCTTTACTGTTACTGAACAGCCTTACGCTTAGAGACTCTGGTAAAGGTATCTGTGCCTTGATAGCTCCCAAAGAGGTCTTACAGCACCTGAAGCCACTGGCTTCAGGCCAGTGGTCACCCCTTAAAGTCACTGAGGTGCCCGAGCAGCCCTGTCTCCCTCCTGTACCAGCTCTTCTCTCCACCTTGCCCGTTCATCAAGAGCCATCCAAGTCAGCAGCTTCATCTGGGTTCTCCTTCCTCATCCCACATGAACGGGGCAAGGCAGTGGGCATTCCTCAGCTTCCCTGCATGCCAAGCCCCATGGCAGCATCCCCTTCCTGGCCTTCCCGCTGAAACATGGGGGCTCTACCTGGTCTGGTGCTGAGACCTGCTTGGCTGTCCATGGGTCACAGTCCTTGTAGATGGAGTACAGGGCCAGTCCGCACAGCACGGCGCATGCCAAGATTGCCCAGAGGCCCACCAAGTTGATATAGAGAGACCTGCATGAGCACACAAGGAAGTGCCAAGGTTAAAGAAAGTCAAGGCCCTGAAAACCCTAGAGGTTGGTGCCACAATATAGCCTAGCACACGTGGACGTGGCAGGCTACACCTCTGCTCGGCTCCTGACCAGTCGGGAGGGAAGGAGCAACTGGCTGAGACAGTGTTTTGTACTATGATCATTTCGGCTTAAAAACCAAACATCATTCAGTGCTAGGCATGGGCAGCAAACAACTGCAGAGAAACATATGGAGCTCAACCCCAGCTCCACAGAGGTACATGTAGGCGCTCAGCAGCTGCTGAAGTTGATAGGAGCTAGATATCCCACTATGCTGTGGTCAGTGGACCAGACCTCTTCTAGATGTGAGCCTCTTTAGAGCCAAGTGAACAAGTGCTCACACCAGCAGTCATGTACCATTGAGGAGTCATTCCAGCTGGTGACTGACCACCTGAAAGGGAGTCATGATATGGCCTCAACCAGACCTGTCACTGACATTTTTAAATATAAGAATTATACTTTGTTCTTGATCATATGGTCTGAGTGCCCATCCTCTGACAAAATCTCATCAAGAAATGATGGGAGAAATATGGTTAATCTCACATTTCATCAGGTGCACAAGTTTCAGAGTACAGGTAGCTGGCAAGAAAACACTCCCCCCTCACCACACCCCTTGGTAAAGACAAATCCCAGTCAGATTTGTAAGGCGGGGTGTCCCAGATCAAAGTGTGGGGTACCTTTTAATCAGCACTAGCACTCCTTTGCCTCTGGAGCTGCATTACTGTACTTGCACAATGCTGGAATCATGCTTATAAAGCAATAAATTCAGCATTTCCTCTCAACAAAATCTCTGTGGAAGGCAGCAGTGAAGCATACAGTCCTTCTTCCTGGGATCTGGGTTGGAGTTAGTTACTTATAGCTGTCATTTTCAGAGAGCAGGGGATTGCCACCAGCCCCAGAGCTTCCCCTTTCAGTGACTAACCTGGACTTGGAGCCTGGTATGGTAAAGTAACCCCATCTCCTCCCCACATCCTGACCAGAGCGACAGGTAACACAGAGGTAGAGCAGAAACGCCGATCCTCAAGTGTTAATGCTACACGCAACTGGTATTCTCTATAGGCTGTGAAAAACAAATTGCTCTTCTCATCTGTTTCCTCCCTCAGTGAGGGATTTTCCCTCCTATCCCCTCCTACCTGATCTTCTCAATGTTTTTCAGCTCTTGACTATTCCTGGGTCACCATGTTCTTCGCACTCTGGCTTACCTACAGTGTTCAACTTGAGCAAACACCCACAGGGAGCTCAGCCTTGAAAAACAGCGTTCCTTTCCAGTTACCCCACAGTTATCTGTGTACCATTCACCTATAGTGACTTAATTGCCTGGCAGATCATGTGCCCCGGACCTGTGCCAACTGCTAAGACCTCCACTGGGAGGATCTCTGGTATCTATGCAAATATATCTGTGCCTGCAGTGCTTCGGGAGGTCTTTCAGCACTCTCAGTATCCAAGGAGGGACATCAGCCTTTGGACTGCTCTACAGGACCTGTCAGAGTGGATGCAGAAGAAAACCTAACCTTATAGGCCTTGTTCAGCATTGAAATGTGTACGGTTAGAAAAGAGTACCATAGATTAACTAGCTGAGCTAGCTATACCACAGAAAACTCATAGGCAAACACAACATAAACTCCTAAAAAAGACCTATGTAGATAAAAGCTGATGGGATAACTCAGGACGGGAAACCCTGCTTTCATGCTTTGCATTTACAATTAGAGCTGATCTAAACACAGAACTAGCATTACTTTAAGTTTTTCTCTAGACTAATTAAGCAAAAATGAAGTGGTCTTCTTACAGACACTCACATATTGGTTGGGTGTCTTGCATCAATTTAGCTGAAAGTGTTCCTGTATTGGCTTAATCTACCTTGATGCAAGGCACTCAGAAGCTATTTAACACAAAATTTAACCAATGAGTTAAATCAATCTAAATCCTTTGAATAGAAGTAATAGCAGTATTAGCCGATAGCCTACAGTAAAGGTTAGAAAGTCAAGTAACTAAAGGCAGACAAATACAGGAAAGCAAAAGGAATTGTTTGTTTGAATCTGGCAATTCTTGCTTTTAAACTGTGTCAGTGTTTGACAGTGAAAAGAAAATTCTGTTTTTGTTTTTTTTTTCTTCTGATTTACTTCCTGGCTCAGGGTACACCCTGTGACTAAGCACTGGATTATAATAATTGTAGCACTATTGGAGGGAGGTGTTCCCATTAATTGTAGGTGAGTAACATGGGGTGGAACTTGGGTGAAGTAGGTAGTGTGACAGCGCAAGGCTTATCTTTGGTTGTTTATTTCAGTCTGGCTCTAAGATTTCAGCACTGAAACATGCCAGATGATGACCTTGAAAGGAAAGTAAGAGAAAATGTGTTAGTAGGCCCTATTTTTCTGAAAGTGCTCTTCTGCTCTAAATGTCTGTTATCATTCATATATGAGCTTTATGTTTGATTTGCCTAGTTGGAGGATGCAGCATGTGTCCATACCTACTGGTATGTTTCTTAAATGGGGTGAAATCCAATCTCAAAGCCTGAGAAAATTCCTATTCTTGTGTCATTTTTTAAGGACTTCCCAGAAATCACAAGTTGGGATCTGTGAAAGAGTTAATTTCTCAGCTCTGATTTATTATTGTGCTGTCTCTTCTAAAACCTTTCAGTAAATGCAATGGTAGTGCAAAACCCTATGCTTTTGACCTGACAATATTTTTTGTTTCTGTGTGCAGGTTAATGGCAATAAGAGGTGCAGGCCACCAATGTGGCTTGCCAGAGGTGCTTATAAATACATTTGTGAATGAGCTAGATAGTTACCACAGAATGCCACTGTCTATAATTGTGACAAGCTATAACCGCTATACTGAAAGCTCTCCGTGCCGGGGGGAATATCAGCAGGCACAAGCGAGATGCCAGAGAATTTAACCGGCCGCACCGGCAAGCAAGGACTCTGCTCATAAAGGCAGTGCCACCTTTAATTTGTTAGGAGCCATAAATCCCATCCAAACCCCTCTGGAACCAGGTAGGCTCCAGCTCTGGTCAAAGCTGTGCAACAGCTCAGAAAATCTGCCCAGAAGCTGCCGTGGTGCCAGGTTCCCCTTGGCCACACTCTGCTTCTGGGACACCCCTGAGATGTCCCTCATTACAAGGAGGGTGCGAGAGAGGAACGTGGCCACAAGTGGAGTGAGCGCTTGGAAAGAGCAGTGTCAGTGGCACACAATTTGGGCACGATGTAGGTAGCCGTTGCCTATACGTGATCATGCTGGCTGGCTTTACAGATGGGGGATGCACCTCCTGCCACTGCAACATCAAGAGCCTGGAAGCCAGACATGCAGCAATTGCGGAGGTGTCACATCATGTGCTGGAGATGTGGCTGATGACGAGCATCAGCTCATTTCTGTTTGCAGTGTGAATGACTGAAAAGTAGATTTTCATTACTACTATAACCTAAACTGTACATGATTTTGTGGGTATTTTGCTCTCTTTTTAAAGTGAAAGCCTTCATAAAACTCCTCTACTGTGTGTCACTGTATTATGGAATTTATGGTGACTATAGTTACAATGTCCTTTTATATATTTCTCCTGTAAATAGAAAGAGTTTACAAGCTGGCTAATATGTCTTAAATCCTAAATTCTGGGCTACTGGAGGGATACTAATTATAAAGAGAAGATAATAAAATTAATAAATATACTCTGGTCTAGAGTAAAGACTGATCAGAAATTATTAAACTTAAGGAAAACAGAACTCTTACTTTCCATAGTGAACTCTTAAAGAATACATCATGGCTATTGAGAAAACAAAATATATGATTCCTTAGAAATTTTATCACTGAATAAAACATTTTTGTATTTTCTCATGCTTGTACTCCTCTGTATGGAAAATTCTCCTAGTCTTTACTCAAGCAAAATTCCCAAACATTGATTTAGGTTTAATAGAGTAGCAATTAAAGATGCTGTCTTGATATAGCTTCAGCACAAGTAAGTACTATATCATTTGGTCTTTAGGTTGCATATAAACTTAATGCAGCTATTTGTATGCAAGAATAGTGGCACAGTAAAACAGTTTGGCACAAAGTTGAATGTAACAGTCAATTATATGTAATTCAAATACCAGTATTTATAGCACTAACCTGGTTCACAAAGCAGAAAGCAAGCTGTTGATTTTTACAAGTAGTTTTTATGGGACTTTTACAAGTAGGAAAAAACATTCCCTTAAAAAAAATTCCCTTATAAAGAATAGTCACTGCTAAATTTAGACATTGAACAGTTACTGTAGGCAGACTTACAGTTTTGCGTGAAACCTGGTTTTACATGCGATGTATCTCTGTACTTGAGACTGGTTGACCCCATATATGCCAGTCCATGTGAAGGTCCCACCTATAACAATCGTCCAAAAGGTGTGCCTTTGCAAAGGATTCGGATTAAAGCTACAAAGAGAGGGAAGAGAAGAAACAAACTCAGAATATGAAAATTTTTTCAATATCATAAGACCTTAATGGCTAGGAGAAGAAATATGCTCATATTTGTTCTAATATAAACCCTCTAATCTGGCCAGTTTTTGAACATTCAGATACTCCAACTTTATATGAAATCACAGAAAGCAAATGTTAAATTCAGAGATGAAATCCTGATCCAGCAAAAAACTCAGATGTGTCCAAAGGTTTATTCTGACAAATTTATTTGCCTATAAACGATGGTCATAAGTAAAGCTGCATGCATGTAATGACTCTGGCTGCTGTCATGAAATGATGTTTCAGTAAAAGTGTAATATGCCTCTTATCTCCAGGGACATCAGTCTGACACCAACACCAAGGTGTGTTTGCATGCCCAACCTCTGTGGACAGAATCTCTGTATAACATTTTGCTGATCTAGCTCTATGTATTAGGTGCTGTAAAGAACAGGCTTTAAATAGCCAGAAATAAATTGTTTTAAATCACATTTGAATAAAGCACTAAAGAATGCTTAGCTTGGTGAACAATGTCCTACTAATTCACTTATTACATGCCTTTATTCTTCCTTTTTTTTCCTGTTTTTGAACCCTAAAATGGGGGGAAGGAGCAATGCTGTATAACCACTGCAAGTCAGCCAGACAGACTGAAAAGTCACCATTCACCAAAAGAAGAAAATATCCACAGATGAATTATTTACTGAAGAACTTGTTGAAGAGATCTGCAGAATGACCTTATGAATAACATGAAGTGATAGATAAAGGTAACATTTTTCAAACTAAGCTTTTGTTACCAACAGCCCTAGGTGAACTTTCTCAGGACTCACCTATTCATCAAGAAGTACAAAAAACTTTTTTTTGACTTGAAGTGTTTTGTTTTGACACTGTCAAAAATGAATATTATTGACCTTGCAAAGTCATATTTTTAGTCTATTAATAGTTACAATAATGGAAGTTAAAATATTGTTAAAACTAAACACATTCATCTCCAAATGATTGAAATATTTTGTTTAACACACCGTGAAAATTTCCATCAGATTTTTATTTTAAGGAAAAGAAAAACATTTCCTATTTTCAGATTAGCCCCAAACTATTATTTTCCCAATCATTTGGTTCGGTACCCAAAATGACAAATCATTTGTTTGCAAACTGTAATTATGAATATGATTGTCCCCTCCTATTCACCATTCACTTTCACAGGAATCTAAAATATATCCTTAAAATACCTACTTGACAAAATAATTTTCTGCAAAGAGATTTTTCTCTTTGCAAGTTTTTGCATGGTGTAAAACCTAAAAATATCATTCAAACTAGGTAAGCTTGTTTAAAAATACACAAAAATTGGACCCCCAACTCCCCTACCCCATACCCTCAAGAGCAATTTAATTCCACATATAGTCACACTGTGAATAAAAAGGCATATTATTTGCAAATACAAACTCACTCCCAGAAGTTTAATCTTCCTCCATAGTAGGAATCATTTACAATGTGTCCGATTCCCTCTTGAAACACCACGGCTCGTATAATCACAGATGAAAATCCAGCGACCATGATCCCAACCTGGAAAACGTCTGTCCACACCACGGCCTTCAGGCCACCCTGCACAAGGAGCAGCACGGATCAGGTACAGCAAGAGCACTGTTACACAGTCACGGTCAACTAAGAGAAATGGTACTATGTGGATTATGTGGATTATGCATAGTAGATTAATTTCATCTTCCTCCTGAACAGAGATAATTTTTTACTGGGATATTTAGAAATTGCATCCTGGAACCTGTTCAGGACACGCTGACCCCTTTTTTGGAGTGTATCATGCTTTGGCCATATGTATAGTTTAATCCAGTATTTCCTTCCCCACAAAATCAACCCTGATTCAGAGTTTGGTTGGAGTCAGAATGTAAGTGGGCAGCCTGTGCTAGTCTTACGTGTATACAGTTTCACTAACTTCAGAAGGCATACCATTCATGCGAATAAAAATAAACATGATTTAATCCAAAATATATAAATAAACTTATGTCGCTGAGATTCCTTTTAAACCCTTCAAGACACTTGGGCAATCAGTATTAATCTAAAGACCTTTTTTTTTTCATGTGGCACTTGCTGCTGTTTTCAGTGGCTCTATTCAATAACAGACAGGACTATTATGGCCGCAAAGAGCAGGTGCTTGACAAATTACACAGCTAAGCTCTACTAGTTTAGAAGAAAAAAACATAGGGGGGATTTTTAGAAGCAAAATCTGCCTTTTGTTGTTCTTTCAGCAACAGCAAAATTTCAAACATATCAAAACAGAAAAGATTTGAGTCAACTCTACCCTCCTTTCAATAGTCCAGAGATGTCCCTGGGTGAATATATCTCTGTGGCTACAGCCTCACTGTGAAATGTACCCCTATGGGATAACCCAGTTATGAGGTTACTTTTCAATAAATTCTGTGTTCGATATGAATGGCACAAGGAAAAGAGATTTTTCTCATCTAAAGCCACATACCAATGTGCAGTAGAAAGTGCAGACTACACCAGTTGCCACCACTGCACCCCAGAGGTCGAAGCCTGTGACTGGAAAAGAGGGAAAGGGTACCAATGTGAATGAAGCTTTGGGGACAAAAACCTGAAGGTCTATTTTTGACCTGAATTTGGTTGCTGGGAAAAAAAAAAAGGAAATAAGTTACATGCAAAAGTAGAAGGTATTAAAAAATTGCAATGATAAGATTTGTGTCTCTAAACCAGAGGATTCATCCTGGCCAAATCTAAAAATGGAAAAAGCCCTGAAAAAACAGTTGTTACAACTCCTAAAAAATTATATATATTTCAAGGACCTAAGAAGCTATTTGTGTTTAATTTGAATGCTGACAAGCAACACATCTGAATACTTCCAGCTCGGGAAGGTTTTAAAATGCATGTCCTTCCTTTGAGGCACCTGGGTAGTCCCACAGAGTCTTTCACCAGGGATCAAAGCAGGTAAACAGCACGAGGATACTCCACAGAGTAAAGGTGGTTTAAGCAGTGGTCTGTAAGACGGTGTGTCAGACTAAAAGCCTGTTACATGCTGCTTTTTTTTAGGGCAATACAATAGGTATGTCCATGCCAGACAAGACTGTGCTGTGGTCGGTATGCAAGCTCTCGCTGCCTGAGCTTGGTGCAGTCCCGCCGTGCCGGGCACAGCACCACGTGGCTCGCTGATGAACAGCTCAGGCTACTGAAAAATACTGCACTGAGCTTAATGAAAAATATTGCTTCTGGTTGGGAGCCAGATAGATCATAACTTGTTTTGGTGTATATTTACCGTGCAAATATAAAACCTCAAGGACATAAAACCCATGGGCCTTATACACCTGAGGAGAACAATGCAGACAGGTTTTTATTTTTTTCTTTCTTCTTGTTCATTGAACAAGATAAAAAAAAAAAAAGCAATTATGATTTTCATTCTAGCCAAAATGATTAATTTTTCCTTTGCATTTTGCTATTGCCTTTTCTTGCCAAACAGACAAATTAATTGTGTCAGATCAGAAGTTTCATTTGGCTCCAAACAAAAGCTTTTTCCCCTTTAAAAATAAATGCAGCTCATTTACAAAGTAGAAAACCGAAATATTTCATTTTGGAAATACCATAGCAGATATCTTAAGCTCAAGATCTCTTTGTTTTGCTTTGTTTTTCCAAGCAAAAGGATGAGCTGAATTAAACATTTCCAGGCAGTCCAAAACCATATTGGCATGGAAAAAAGTGATTTGCAGCAGAACTTTTATTTAGCTCTCCTCTTGAAGGAGAGCACTTAAGCAGGGCAATTAAACGTGTTTGGTATGTCAGTTGCCTTCAAGATTTACTTAGTTTTTCTTAACTTTTCTGAATGTAGTCATGACTAAAGATATTCCTAGACAGTCAGCGTAAAGGAGAGCAGATTTTTTCCTCAAGTCTCTTCCATAATCCCTTACAACTAGGGATTACAGAACTAGGATTACAACTGGGAGGCTTTCTATAAGCACTCCCTTTGGGATTAACAGAAGTCTTGGAAGACTTCACAGTTGATCCTTGAGCTATCTATTTATAGATGTGCATTACAAAAAAAGCCTGCCAGTACCATGTGCAGAAAAAATTGTAACAGTAGAATAACAGTTGCAGTATGTTCATCTTACCTTGATTTAATGCTAAAGCTGGAGCATAAATGACTATACCAGTGTATAAAGTCTAGATGGAGAAAAAAAGATATAAAATCAAAAGAATTGTAAAGGTGATAGTTTTCTGAGATGGTTTCTCTTCAAGCATTTATGCAATCTATATTTTCTACATACCCAAGTACTCTTCAGTGTTGAGAAATAATTCCAACTGTTAGAAGATAAATGTCTGAGACTAAAAAGCATTGCATCCTCACAGTCTAGTGTTCTTAAAATGTATACCACAGTGACTCTTAAATACCAAACTCCTCTTCAGCTTTTCCTGGCTTTTCTAATTAACTTGCTTTATTGCTTAAAATCTGCAGTCATGTGGCAGAAATAAAAGGAAGAGAACATTGATGAGATTTACACACAGTTTGCACACAGGAATCTATTACAATTTTTTTCTCAGTCTTCGGATCAATATGCCTCTCAGTATGCAGCTACAATGTGCATGAATAAGAACAAGAAATACAGCATTAGTTAGTCATTATGGATAGCATCATCAGGGATTATTGTGCTGTAAAACGAAGCCAAGCATGGTTATCAGCAGATTTGTATTCTCATCCATTACAGGAAAAGATATAGACAAATGAAGGAGATGATACTCCACACCCTTGGAAGAGCACAGTGGACCTCATGCACTGATATCCTCTGTAATTTCTTTAGGTATATTTTAAAACCCTGTTGGCCTTTTTATCCACTGTTACTACCGCCTCATACTACTAGGAAAAGTTCAGCTGTGACGTGACCCAGGGCAAGGCAGCCTGCAAAGGGCAGGCGATTTCAGGGAAGGTCAGGGGACCCGAGGCAAGGGATCCAAGCTTCCTTCAGGTCCTGAGCTGACTCGCACCACATTTCCATGTCTGAACACCTCTGACTCCTGATTTACACCCCTGCGGGGGTAGCGCTGGGGCTGGGGCATGGAAAAGCAGCAGACTCGGAAGTCACCCAGCACTCAGCAGGTGCCCGGTGGGCCCCGGGCACAGGCGACAATCTCAACCCAGACCGCTAACTCACAGGTTGCCCTCTGTAGCTTTTGAGCAGGTCCAAACCAGCTCTTGTGCTGGAGCAGTGCCACATGGCCAGAGGCTACGCTGGAGCACGAGCCAGCTGGTAACCAGGGTTGTAATCCAGCTGTGGGGGGAAATGCTGCACCCTATGTTACCGAATTGCCGTGGTCCCTTGCTGCACGCCCAGCACAGCCCATAGCAGAATGGATGGTGGGACACCCGGAGAAATTGGGACTTCCAGCCTGTGTACCACTCCCCACCTGTGCCAGCGTGCGTGTGCGTTGCTCTCTGTGCTCTGAGCCCTTTCTAGATTTTCATATATAGCTTGTATGCCAAGAAAGCTGCCAGCCCTGACTAGTCCCTGGTGAAAGCCCCCTCACTACGAGCTGCATTACTTTGCAGCTAACAACTACTAACACCTGCCAAGTCCAAACCATGCTTGACTTGCTGTCCGAGCAGTTACTGACAGCGTGGTTTGCTGAATCCAGCCTGTTCAGGGAGTCAGGATGAGAAAGCAGCTTTCTCATACGCAGTGAATGTGTGCCAGGAGCTTTGAAGCATTAGAAATTAAAATGTTTTGTCACAAGTATGATCACATTTTTGTGTAAATTAAAACAGGAATGACGATATAATCATTCCACTTTTTCAGTGTTTTTTCAGGTTGTATTACTATGTATACTTAAAAAAAAATGCCAATAATTTTAAAACAGTTAAAATTACACCATTAAGAGCTTGGTATTTTTTTTTTCTTTCCCCACTATTCTCTTCATGATTCAGTTTATTGAAATCACTAGCTCTTGGCACAGAAAGATGTCCGTAAATCTTTAGCTAATTTCCTTGGACACGTATTCAAGTTACATCATAGAATTATTTTCTGAGCCTTGCAAGCAAAGATTATGCTTGGCTTGTTCCACCTTCCACTTTCAGAACTGTGATGCCTTCTTATTTGGTGGTGGAACATTGTCAGGAGTCAAACATGCTAGCACTCTACCTTCCTTCTGGGCTCATATGTCTGTAAAAAGCTTGTATATCTGTAAAAAGCAAGCTAAGCAGCACTGTTCAAATAAGTAAACAGCACTGCTATGAGCACCATTTTATTGTTGCAATTGCAATTGTTTGGTACCTGTTGGTGTGTCTTAAATAAAAAAAGATGGGGGGCAAAAAGCAAGAATACATGGAAATATAACTTGAAAAGTTCTCTGATTGTATGTTTATTCTTGCTTTAAATTCCCTAAAAAGCCCACGTCATAATTATGAAAAAAGACGAAAACTCACGTTTGTGTTTGTGATGCTTCAAAGCACCTGGAACGCACGCACTCACTGTACATTTGAAAACTGTGATCTGATACTGCCTCCCAGAATGGGCTGGGTACAGCAAACCACACTGACCATAATTGCAGGGACTGCAGGGACTGCTTTAGCTTAACATTCCCTGAGGCAGTGGTTTGCAACTTCCCAGTTTGCGGACACCCAGATTTTTCCCGGTGGGGGTACAAACCCTTGCGGAGCAAATGACAGCCTCCTGGTGGCTTGTTTTCTTTGTCACCTTTCACAGACCTTTGGGAATTAGTCAGACTCCCAGAATGCACAGACCACGGGATGAAAAATGCCGCCGCAGATAATTGGGGCATGTTTACATTTTGAACCTGCTGTGGCTTTCTTGCGTGGGCAGGCAAGCGAGTGCTCTCCGCACCATTACGCTGCAGCGAAGGGTCGCTCGTCCCTTGGCTTGGTACCGATGCCAAGTGACTGCTCCGGGTGCTCAGCAAGGCATGGAGAGAACAAAGGGGCAGGTAGGCCGGCATCCGCTCTCCGCCTCCTTGCTTTGGAGCAGAAAGAGTTTTCTTTCTCTTACTTCCAGCCACACACGGACTGTCATAACCTCACCAACCGTTTAGAGACAGCAATCAGTTACACAAAGCTGAAGAATCCTGATGGCTAGCAAGGGCCACAGAACTGCTTTGAGGTTTACTTGCCGTTTGTACAACGAAGAGGACTGTTCCACAGAGACGCAGGTATTTATTAAATCGAAGCTCTAAATACTGTAAAAGAGAAGAAAAAAAACAATGTTTATCCCCAGAGTTGGCATTACTGATAGGACTAGAGTTAAGTGATGAGCAACACAGAAAGAGTACTCTGCTGTTTTTACATTTTCCTGAAAGGCCAAGACCCTTAGAGTCAACTGGATTTATTTCTTTGCAGACCTCAGCTGGATAATGAAACACGAGCAAGTGAAGTAGACATAAACTAGCCAGTACACAATGGAGTCTCCAGAATGGAAACTGGTGATATGTAGCTGCCTCGAGGCACTCGGCAGACAAGGAGCTGCACACTGTGACTTGGCAAAGACCAGCAGCTGTTATGCACTTGGCAACGGTCACAAAGAAATATCAGTGAACAAAAGAACCTGTTTGCATTGTGAAATCAGAGAGAAAATGAAAACACTGCAGCTATCTCTCAGCCTTGGTTTGGAAGCTCTGGCAATACGCACCTTCACCTGAACTGCTGTGGGAGAGGACAGAAGGTCTTCAGTGGTCAGCGGCTTCCTCTGATGGTAACCTCACCTGACCTCACCAAAGTAACTTGCCATCTTCCACCAGTAGGGAGAAATTTAACTTTTGGCACAAACATGAACCCTCCCTTTTCTGTCTAGCCTGGCACATCATGACCTGTCAATGAGTTTGTCACTTTACAGGGCAGATTTCTTCCCACTGTCTATCCTATCTACCCTCTGCAATGTGTGGTTGCACAAAAGGGATCTCCTTTACCTGCCAATCTGTTCAATCAACACAGACATAAACACTCAGATATCTCAAATTGCTCACCCATGGGTTGCACATCTAAAATGTGAACTGTGAGCACATTCAAGCAATGTTTAACCCCTGGACAGACACAGAAAGTTGTCCAAGCTCTGAACTCTGTTCACAAATAGAAGGTATGTCTTTTATAGCTGCATTTTGCAGATTCATTCCCCAGATTATCAGGGAGTTTCTAGTCATAATTAAAAGCTTTTAATGAGAGGAACTCTGTATTAAGTATCTTAACTTACAGTCCAAAGATTAGTAATTTAAAACGCAATGGAAGCCACGAGAGGTTTCTTTTGGAGAATTCTTATCTAGATCTTCCAACAGAAACCTTGTTTCAGCTTCCAGAGCTATAACACCCCTGCCTAGTGTAATAAAATGCAGAAGAACAAAGTAGCTAGCCAAGGACACACACCTGCACTGATGTCCCTTTCCTGAAGGGCTCTGTGACATGACCAATTTAGCACCTCTCAGTCTGCAGGAAGGTAAAAAGGTTGCACGGACCTACTGGGTCAGGAGAAAGCCCTGACCAGATGTCTCCTCACCCCAAAATGGTTATAGACTCAATTTGTGATGTGCCCCCCCCCCACTCCAGACGTCTTTGTGCTGCTAGCTATACTTTTAACTTACATGCTGGGCTGAAGACTGACTCAGCCATATTTTGGTGGAAGCGAGAAAATCCTCACAGACACAGAGTGCTTGCTGACCTCATTGAGGTCAGCATGACAGAACAGGCATTCACCAGTGTGAACAGTCTCAAGTAGCAAGGATGTCTTCTCAAAATCTCTAAGAACACCAGAAACATATGCCCTACTGGAGTGGGACCTTGGTGGCTGCATCTGAGCTTAGAAACCCACCTGGAGGAACCAGGATTTGAGAACTCTAGTTCCTATGCTGGATGCTTTTGTATTCTGCTCTCGGTGTGTTAATTACACATCACTAACTACACACCACTGTCCAAACTGCATGAGGATTAATCCACCTACTAAACTGAGTATCTGGAGTGAGGAAACATAGCTGGCACAGTGCTCAGCTCCTGAGCCAAGCCAGCAGGATTGAGCATCTCCTCTCGGCAGAGGCAATGCAGGCAGACCTGGGGACAGAATGGGTTGCAGCCTACTCTAGGGGCACTATGAGGAACGGGCCAGCACTGATTGCAAGGGGCTTTTGGGGAAGATCTTGGGGGGAGATCCATGGAAAGCAGTCACAAGAGGGTCCCCAGCTCCCTGAAGGCTATGGAAAGGCTCCTTCCACCCCACCTTACCTCATAGGTGCTGGTGATGCCCAGTCGGTAGAAGACAGGCAAGAAGATCTCAGCACTGCACAGCACCACCAGGGCATAGGTGATGGCAAAGATGCTGAAGATGGCACCGAAGCGGTAGACTTCGGCAGGGGTGCCCAGCACTGTGACAGCTGACATGAAGCTGGCGGTGAGAGAGAGCGCCACAGGCAGGGCGGTCATGCTGCGGCCCCCCATTAGGTAGTCCTTGGAGGTCTTCTGCCCTCCTCCCGCAAAGGCATAGTAGATGCCGATGATCGCCGACACCAGCAGCATGGCTGCAAAGACCACGTAGTCCCAGACATTGAAGCGCCCAATGCTGCTGGAGGAACTCATCCTAGGGGCCAAGGCTCTGCCCCAGCAGGAGCAGCAAGTGCAGGGGCAAGGGGATGGGGTACAGTGCAGCCCACCGGGGTAAGCGCAAAGCGGTGAGGTGCGGTGTGCCCTGCCGGGGCAGGAGCGATGCGGTGCCCCCCACTGCGGCAGGCACGGAGCAGAGCGGAGCGGTGCGGTGCAGTGCTCCCCGCCGGGATAGGAGTGGTGCGATGCAGCCCGCTGGGGCAGGCGAGGTGCGGGCGATGCCCCCCGTCGGGGTAGGAGCAGTGAGGAGCGGTGCCCCCGCCGGGGCAGGCGCGGTGCAGGTGCGGTGCCCTCCGCCGGGGCAGGCGCGGAGCGATGCGGAGCGGAGCGGTGTGCCCCGCCGGGGCAGGCGCGGAGCAGGTGCGGTGCTCTCCGCCGGGGCCGGGGCCGGGGCCGGGGCCGGGGCCGGGGCCGGGGCCGGGGCCGGGGCCGGGGCCGGGGCCGGGGCCGGGGCCGGGGCGGTTCACCCCGCGCAGGTCTCCGCCCGGGCGGGGTGCGAGCTGCGCCGGGAGCGAATGCCGGAGCCGGTCGCCGGGCGGCCCTTATACGGTACCGGCGGCCGCTCCTCCCCGCGGCGGCGGGGCGGTGTTTGGAGCAGCGCGGCCCGCGGCCGGTCGGCCCGGGCTGCTTCTGGCCGCCCCGTGGCTCCGCGCCGTGCGGGGCCGGGGCTGGCGGGGGGCATCGCCGCCTGCGGCCGGCTCCCCCCGGGCAAGGAGGGCCGGGGGTGGCTGGGGGCCCGCGGCTGGCGTGCGGCATCGCCCCGACCCCGCAGCCGCGCATCGAGGGCCGGGGTGATCCTGCAGAGCCGGGTCTGAACGGGGGTAAACCTGGGGACTGCACTCCCACCAGGCAAGAACGCTTCTCCCCCTCCTCCTCCCCCCTCCATCATTTGATTTTTGAAGGGCAGACAATTCACCTAACGATTCACCAGGACCGTATTTCCTACCGTCTTCATTAGGACATGTTATCATCTTCCCAAATGAAGAAGGTTAAGATAAGCTTTATTATATAGATTTCTATGGGTTGCGCAATCCGGCAGATGATTCACTAAATTGGATTTCCTGGCAGACTTGTCGAGGCCAGTTGCTAAATGCTGCAGCGATATGGCAGGGAATCTCCCCTGTCTGCACTCTGCTCATGGAAGCTGGTGCAGTCAAACTCTTCAACTGCTCACAGGTGCAAGATTCAAAGGGCACAGGTGTATCACAGATGGAGCTTCACATGCCTGACCCACACAAATGCATCAAAAACAGCAAGGAGGTTTCAAGGCCATGGATGTAGTGTGGTTGAGACATGCCTGCTTCTATAGCTAGCAGCATATCCAGGACTAATACAGCACATGTTACATCTGGCCACTTTGGGATACATTAGCAACCCTAGACAGAGTAATCAACAGAGATTAAGACGTAAGGATGCCAAAGCTGACTAATGTGGGCCTGACAGCAGGACAGCTGCACACACCACACCTCACAGCAGGGCGTAGTAGCTCTCTGCACAGAGGCTTTCAGGCTTGAATTGTGTATTGGCAAAGTGCTGTGCTGGATGGATTTCCTGGCTCAAATCAGCACCGGTTTGAGGATCATTTCACTGCTTTCCTTTAGGGTATGAAGATGTGGCCCTTTGCTGCCCAGCCTCTCTAGGCTCTTTTCCACTGCCGGATTCACTGGGAGCAGTCCTTGGTGCAAGTCCTTTGAGTTCAGCACAAGGCACTCTGACTTGCCTGCATCTGCCCAATTTGTGACCAGATTTTCAGCAGTCTTCTGCATCTTAGAGAGAAATGATTGACTGGACACCTGACAGACAAACTTGGCCCACTGGGCACTTTTATCTCCTTGGGAGTGCTGGACTGAGCAGGCCATTTGGAGGTATTTCTGAGTGCATGTTGGAAGGAGTGGGTGCAGGTGGAAGTCTGCTCTGACAGGTTTATTTGGTTAAACAGTGCTGCTGTGAAATTGTGTGTGTGAGTCTTGGTCTGGCCTCTAGATGCCCTTCTGGGAGTAAAAGTGTCCCTAAACATACAGAAGCTGGTCACTATGGTGCAAGGGGCATGTCCTGATCTCATCACAGAAAGTTAGGGCATCCGCCTCTCTGGCCCAATTACTCCTTAATTATACAGCGAGTAGCAGCTACCGGATGACCTGCTGAGGGAGAGCAAGAAAGAAACTTCCTCTGTAACCCTTACAATCAGGCTGTTGAGCTATTGATTACCTGAGGTGGTTGCCCTAATTCGCTGTCAGTTTTTGACCACATGAACAATGAGAAACCCTCCTAGCAAAAATGTTGTCAGCATGTTCCCACACAGTGCAATAAATTAGTGTTGTCCAGCAAGAATATGTGTTGTCAAAAAACACCACCCACTTTCTTGCAGGAAGGACATAAGCAGCCTTTTGCCCAGACCTGTAACTTGTGCTGTTCAGAGCTCCATGCTCAGTGTCACTTGTTTGCACCCTGTGGGGTATTGTGTTGCTCAAACCATGCAAACAAAACAGGTACTTGAAGTATTACCTACATGGATTAACACACAATTTTGACTGCTTCTTTCGTGTTTTTGGTGTAATGTATACACAGCAAACAATCACATGTATTGGAAAACAAATCATGTTTCTTAACTGAGAAGCACAGGCAGTGCTATAAGGAAATCCATCACTGCACTCATTTGAGTGGCATCTTTGATTTTTTTTGCAATGGTTCCTTCCTTGTGCCGGTACTGGGCTCATTTCCACCAGCAGGCACCACTGTGAGCACTCACTGCTTGGAAAGACCGTTCCTTCCCTGCTCTTATATGTGTGTATAGGCCACAGTACTGGAGCTCAGCGGTATGGTTTTCCCTCTGTAGGCCAGTGACGCTGCCTGGCAGCGCTACAGGTGGCCCTGGCAGCCTGGTTGCCCTCCCCGTTCCCGTGGCTCTGTGCTTGCACGTGGTTTCAGGTGGCAGGGGGCTCAGCTGCACCTAGGCAGCTGAGCAGAGGCCGTGGGCGCTGAGCAGCACGTGCCGAACGGCAGCCTTGTGCAGTGTCAGGGAGCCTGAGCTCTGGTCTTTTCTGCTTGCACAGGGATCAGTTTGGAAACCTTCCCAGAGAATGATTGACCACCAGTTGAAAAAAAAAAAATCATTTCTAAAGAAAATCTGGAAAAACTAATGGTGATAAGATAAAAATGTTCTGCTTGGCCTTTTCTGGGAACAGAATGTTATGGCTTACCCATTTTGAAAAACTCTGTTTATTTTTGTTTGGATGCTTTCCTTAGGAAATGAGGGGCATGTGTGTTTACATATGTGTATGCACGTGGAAGGTGTTTGCCATCTACCCAATAACCGTTGAACACAGCAGCCAAACTAAACAGAGGTATAGAGACCTCAAAGGGATTAGGTTGCTGCCAGTTTCATAAAAATAGATGGGCAGAAAAGAGAGATCCTGTGAATGTCCTCAGTGAAAGAAAGACTGCAGCAGGAGCTGAACCTTTATTAGATAACAGTGAAAAATACCCAACTGCAGGCAAAGCTTCACATCTTAAATATGCAAGTCAACCAACATTAAGACATGAAGCTATGGGGAAACAGGCTCCATTCACTCCACCTTTCATGCAGCTACCTGTTTAATTTCACTTTAGTTATTGTTATTAGTAGTAAAAATACATCAAGTTGAATCATTAAATCCAAATTAGTTTGATTTTTCTCACATCGCAAGGTACTCGAAATGCACTTCTTTTACTTCTGAAAGTTTTTGTTTCCAGCAAAATTAATAAAACATCAACTGCTTCTTGTATAGCATCCCTTATCACCCTGAAAAAAGCCTGTTTGGATTTTGGTGTCGTGGAATTATGTTGCTGATGGTGTTTTATGTCTCAGAACATCAGTTAGTGTTTGGCTCTGCTAATCTCTCCTGCTTGCTTTGATTGGCCACGCACTACTGATTGTGAATGACTGTGCTCAGTACAGCTAGTTATCTGACTGCCACCATCACTGATTTTGGTTACCCTGGTTTAATGCTATCCATAGCAAAATCTTCCACAATGTTATTTAGTGATGTTCTTAGCTGTCTTTAGTTCTTTTTCCATTAATAATCTGTAGGTATTTCTGAATGACCTTGCATGGGTATTCAGAAGAACAATATCATCATCAATACTCATTGTGGAATTTGGATGAGTTCTTTAGAATCAAAAATAGCCATGTGGCACCTGTATTTTGAGCACTGGGATTTTCTCATACAGAAATGTCCTGTGTTTGTCACCTATTTATTTCAAAGAATATCCTAGAGTATATTTCCACAGCATTTTTTAGAAACTTTCTATTTACAGCTAGTTTGATTGCAATGCCAAAACCATAGCATGTTATGTGTAGAAGCTCCTTATGCAGGCTGTGTTCTGTTTGCGTGCAATAGCAAGGATGTGATGCAACTTGCAAATGTCTTTTGCCTTAAAACAGCACCGTAAACATTAACAAGTCAAATATCTCAAGAAGTATAGTTCCCTAATTCTATGTCTCCAGCATCTCCAGTACTCTTCCTAAATTTGCAGGGGCTTAGTTTGCAAAAGGAAGATAAGCTTAAGACCCTAATCATGGAAAGCCTTTCAGGGCAACTACTTGTTTGCTTAAAGTGCTTGGGACACAGAGAAGAGAGCTGGAGTGACTTCCATAGAAAGAGAGCGAGGGGGATAATGAACCAGAGAGTTGCATAAAAGTTATGGAAATAAATCGAGTTTATGAGTTTACGTTGACATTTTGAATGAAACCTCCCTGGTTGTTTGTTTTTCTGTTTTGCGTTCCACAGAAATTTGAATGAATGCATTTTGCTAGCAAAATGATCTAAATGAGAATAATTAATGGTCTTGAGAAGAACCCTTCAGATTGTGTAACAGCCTAATACCAACACACCTTTCAAAA
The DNA here is from genome assembly GCF_003343035.1 of Apteryx rowi. Classification (NCBI taxonomy): domain Eukaryota; kingdom Metazoa; phylum Chordata; class Aves; order Apterygiformes; family Apterygidae; genus Apteryx; species Apteryx rowi. Next base: position 532,854 of record NW_020450679.1, on the reverse strand, counting down.
TCAACAGCCAGTGCCTCAGGATTGAAGGAAGTAGTTAAGTTAGCTTTGAATGCTGAGTATTTAAATCTGAATGATCTGGAGCCCATCATTTATTTGTTGGAGAAACTGCTCTTTCATTTAAAAGAACAAATTTCACAATTTATTTATGGGTTGTTCATGCAGTAAGATGAGAAATACATAATTATTTGCTCCAGAGAATAATTAGTATGGCACTAAAATTGTGGTACAGATTTCACCTCTCCTTTAACTGAAAAGGATAAATAAGTTACACGCTTGAACTTTATTCTCATGGCTTTGGGATCTTTTGTTTATTTAAGGTGTTCAATTTTGCATCAACAGAATTACAATTCAACTAGTTTGCTTACTTGCAGTTAATGTATGAGAAAAGGCTGTCAAAAGTTCACCAGAAAGATCAATGAAAAATTGATGTTTTTCTGAGTAGTTCTTCTCTGGGTTCCCTTATTTTCTGTTTTTTTTCCCCCCTTCTTCCACTACTTGCTATCCAAATTTTCTCTGTTCACATGCTCTTGTTGGTGTTATTTTTAGATCTGTTGGCTTTAGTTACCCAGTCTAGGTACTTTAGTTATGTGGCTTGGCTCCCCAGCTTTCCCCTCTAACCAACGGAGCGAGACAGGCTCTTCTGAGGAGATTCACAAAGAAGTTTTGCTGCTTTGATATATTCCCTGGAAGAGCCTGTCTCTTTCCATTAGCTACTGAGAAAGTCTCTGGGAATGAGCCTCTGAATTTAGGCACTTAAAAATGCTCTGGAAAATGTTCCCTGCCACTGTCCCAGTGTCCTAAGTAGCTCTTCATTTTGGTTTATTCTTCCATTCATACTCAGGAGTGTCTTCTATCAGTTCTCACATCTCCCTTGTTACCTCTCACCCCTCTGTAGTTCCTAGTGCTAAATCCTCTTGTGCTCCCTCGTTCCTTTTGTTCCCTCATCTCCTTACCTTAATAAATCTCTCTTTCTTTTTCTTCTGCCTCATACCCCTTCCTTTTCTGGACCCCCAGTCTTGAGAGGCAGTCTTTCCCCAAGCACTGCTGCTTCCCCATTCCCTTCCTCCCACCATCTGTTCAGTCTGGCCATGAGCCAACAGCCTCACCTCTGTTTTAACTCCCTTTTTGGTCCTCGTCAATCCCTCTTCTGTCCTTTGTCAAGGCTGCCCCCGCTGAAGATCACATGGACGCACACGTTGCTCAGCAATGTTTTACACCTATTTGCACCAGCTCTATATGTTTAACTTGTTTGTTTGCCAAGTGCCCTCAAAGCTACATTCATCACCAAATGTGGATCAGAAAGGAGGTTTCTCTCCGGTCTAATGGTGTGCAGTGGTTGTTTTTGGTTTGATCTGTTTCTTCTGCTTTCCTCTATCATTAGACTTACTTCCTATATTATCTGGACATTTCAAATAGCAAATCCCCATCTTTTCAGAGAGTGAAAACATTGCCATTCTCCTTGGTCTCTCCCAGCATCTTGCTGGGACTCACTATAGTTTTGTGGTCCCTTGTACTGCAGTCTTATGGTTCTTGCAGGATGCTGGGGAGTGGCTGGTGATCTGTGGTACCTGGGGGACAGCAAGCATGCATTAGGTGGATTTTCACGACCAAAACTCCATGTGAGCAGGACTTCACTCATCCAGGCACATGGGGACTCTTACAGTGAAGGTCTGTATTATTCTATGTGTTGGTTCTCAGTGTTAATATGTACTCAAATGGGCCACTGCGAGGTTTTTGAAGAAAAGTAAGGACTGTGGACTAAGGCAGAGGGAAAGAAATAGTAACGTGTTTCTAAGATGCACAAAAGGAAGGTGCAGATTTGACATGTCATAAAACCCCCAGGGAGTTTGCCCAGGCGAGTTAATACCCCTGGTAGGAACGCCACGTGATATTTCACTCGTTCAGCCAATGTCATGATGTCTGAGCACGAGAAAGCACAGAGGTAGAATTGGTGAAGCCCTTTGGTTGCAGCTGGTTTTATGGGAATCTGTCCCTTGGGCACAGCAGATGCTCTGTATCTGTACAGCAGCATTAGCTGAGCACCATTTGAGAGCGACTTGTTTCATCTCGCTTTAGAACGGGCACTTGTGGAGCACCTGTTAACTGACCTGTATCACAGCCTCCTTCAGGGTGAGCTACGTGGCACCCTGTAGGCACTCATCTTTCTCCATTGCCTGTAAAATGCAGACCTCTGTGCGGCAGAGAGCTGTAGACAGGAGAAGTGAACTGCACCCCCTGTGTGGGGTTCAGTATGAGCTGAAGTACCAGGCTGAAGCCAGGCCTGCTGTTGCCACTGTGGCGTGGCATGAAGGAAGAGCAGCAGTGGTTACGTGTCCCAGGGTCATCTGTGTCAATGCTCTCCATGAGGAAATCAGACACTTCCTCCTTCCAGCACAAATTAAACTTAAAACTCTCTTCCTCCTCCTAAAAAACAAACAAACAAAAAATCTAACAGTAAGGCTTCCTGCTGGGCAGAAACCTTGGAACAGTACTAGCCGGCATAAACCACAGCTGTGCTGGCGATTGTGATAATGATTAATCAGTCTAGATGAATCCCTCTCTTCTGGCACTATTTATTAGTATAGATGGAGCTAGTACAGCCCACCTGCTCCAGATCTGCAAAAAGATTCTGTCTTGCAATAGAGGAGCCACCGGCCTAGATGTCTCAAAGGGCTGAATCACATTGCCAGTGCCACTTTTCTTGAGGAAAGGCCCTAAATTCAGGATATTTCAGACATGAATGCTTTCCCCTTCTCACCCAAATAGCTGCAGAAATCTGGGATTTGTATTTCAACTCCTAGTCCAAAACTAATCTGCAAACCTGTGGGTAGGTGAAGTTCTCGCCAGGACTCAGCTAGCATTGACCTGGAGTTGCATCATGTGCAGAATCTCTGTGCTTCAGGCACATTAGAAAAAATGTGGCAAAACAGTTCTGCCAGTTTGCAGGACAGGATTCCAGTATCTTGTCTGCTTTGTTTTTTAAAATGCAAGTGCTCTTGATCACATCCTACATAGTCCTGTGGGGTTTTCTCCTGTAAGGCAAGGCAAAGTGTCAGTTAGACGCTGAGGAGGAAACTGGCAAGGAAAATATGTCATTGTGTTTCAGAAGGGCTTTTCTTACTTTCCAGACAAATTAAAAAGAAATCTGTTTGCTTCAGTTGAAAGAGTACACCAAAGACATTGTGAACCAGCATAATTTGCCCTCAGACCTGTGCCAGCTTCCCCCTTGCTGAGGGTTTCAGCAAGCTCCTGTGACGCAGCAGGGCTGCAGCAGTGTGCTCAGCACAGACTGTGTGCCGCAAGCTGTTCTCTGGGGTTTCTGTGCAGTGCCTCAAAACAGGCAAAGACAAGGGCTTCTGGGATCACAGCCAAGACAGGTAACTTTTGCCACTTCAAAACTCCAGTTACTTGTTTAGTGTCTTAAATACTGACTGAGGAAACCACCTTTGGGCATCCCAGCTTGCAAGCCGTTTGGCTAAATTCATTGGTGTTTCTGTTTTATCTGTTTGCCTGTTATTTTTCATTTTGAAAAGCAAGGATCTTCTCACAGTGAAATTCCCTACGTGAATTCCTCTCCTGGCAAATCCCCACCACACCCATATGAAAACAGTAAAAAGGAAAAATTTGATTATCTCTTAAAAATCTGTGCACCTACGCAATCTACAATGTCCTGAGGTTAAAAATAGGGTCTCCCAGTAATCTGGCCACTCATTGGCTTGTACAAGATGCCATGTTCTTTAGGTTAGAAATTCAATGTCATGTGGGCTTCAGGAGTGTGTATTATGCTGGTGATCAATACATGTGAAAATATGATCAACTCTGCAATAATTTGAATGCTGCACATGTATGTAGTTACTGAGACATACTATGAGGGGGATTCACCTGATCAATAGCAGATATGAACACATAACCAGGTCATCTAGACTCTGTCTCTAGGACTAGCACTTCTAAGGCATCTAACACAAATGTTTCAAGTACAAGTACAAGGAATGCCTAGGCATCCGGTGAATAAAAAAGGAACCTAAAGTGACTGCTCAGAGGCAGACACATGCATTGTAAGCACTGCAGGTTATGTGAGATGAAATCTGACCCATGAGACATTATCAATAAATCATTGCTTTTCCAAAGGCCATCTACTTGCCATTAGCATTGATTCCAGAGGGTGACTTGTGGACAGCTGGGCCTGCTGGATAATCACCAGGTGCTGGAGCCTGGGGTCTGCCCAAAGGGTGGGGGAGCCCCACCTTCTCTTCCTGGAAATGTAAAGGAGGAAGGCCTGAGGCTGGAGGCATTGCAGTCAGAGGGGGGATGGCAGCCTGCATTAGAGCTCTAGCAGAAAGGACGTTGTTAACATAGCTGTAACTTACAGAAATGTAGGGGAGGGACCTTCTGGGTCACTGAACCATCCCAGCTGAAGTGCCAGCCTTACTGGCATGGCCCTGCTGGCATCGGTACCTGGGTCACCCTGAAGTTAACTCAGATATATCTCCAAGAGCTGTATTCACAGCCTTGACTGATGTGCAGTCCATCAACAGTTCTTGCTGGGAGAAGTTCTCACACGCATCAGCAGTTGCCATGCTAACCAGAGTCTCACTCTTCTGACTGAGAGAGGTTGCCAGATTACAAACATAAAGTAGCATTTGTAACTTTTAAAAAACTTCCCCTGACATCTTTTATGCTTGCTGATGACTCTCTTCTGCAACAGGCAAAGCACACCTGAGCTTTTCTCCTTGTTGCTCTCCATGAATATTAGAGCTGGGTCTTTTCCTTGGAGGATTTTGGAGCATGTGCTTCCCAGGAAGCTGTACAACTCTAAAAGAGGCTATGCATCATGGAAGAAGATCTTGTGGACTGTGTTTTTCCCAAATTCACAATATGAAGGAGACATATTAAGTGAATTTACTAACCACAGCCACAGAGGTACTTGTGCATTTAACCAGTGATACATCAATGCCCAAGCTCTTCTGTGGCTCTAGACCTGTCTGCATGCTTGCAGCTACACTTTCTCATGGAGCTATTTGGGCTTGAAAGCACCAAAAACAGCCTTTTCAAATGCAAGAGCCTAAATTAGACATTCTCTTCCCACTTAATGCAAATGCCTGAAGATCTTTTTCTTTCAGCAGAAGAAGGGCAAGTTCTAAAGTTAACAGCCTTGTCTGCAGTTCTCTGACAGCAGGGGCTGGAGTGACTGGGAGCATGGGAGCATGCTCTGTTATCTGTCCAGATGGCTATCATGTTAATGGCTTATTGCCTGCCTGTGGGCAGTTTTCTTCGATACACCTGGCAGTGTTTAACCTGTTAGGTCTGTTCAAAGTAGCAGGTCCCCACGTGCTTCTAAGAGTGCACTTCAACCGTGCTCAGATCCAACTTTGTGGTTTGCTGTCTGAACAACCTGCAAGTCTGGTTTCTGATAGTGGCCTTGAGCTGCCTGTAACAGGGAGGATAGACAAAATCTAGGGGGAGACAAACTCCCAAGCCTTGTAAGGTGCATCCCAAAATGGTTGTGTGGCCCAGAGCCGCACACACCTACTGCATCTCCCCAGAACAAAGCTTCAGCCTGCTTCTCATTCACTCCCTCTCTCTCCAGTGTGCATCCTCTGCCTCCCATAACTGCAGCCACAGAAGTTCCTGCAGGCCCTGGTACTTTAGTAAACACAGTAGTGAATAATGATCAGTCCATAACTATTTGCTCTTGTGCAAAGCATGAGTTTGTGTGTACTTTGGGATGAGCTTTTTTGAGTTCCACATGAAAATCTGTACTAAAATCTGGACTGTGAGTAGCTGTGTGATGGCCATTTCTGGCTTAGCCATCAATGCTTAGCTTGAGAGCTGCACTCATCCACATAACATGATCTCCCTGGTACTGCTTTTTCTTATGCGGGTACTACCGGCTCTCTCTCTCCATTACCAGAGCGTCTCAGCACAATGCACTTTTTTATGCTAGGGCAGAGCAAGGCTATTGCCCTGCTCAGTGATGAGGATCGGAGGCAGGGTGCCTCAGCCAGTCCACGAGGAAATGCTGGTCACAGCCAAGGCAACGACTAGGTAAGGTGAGGGCAGATGTTGCCACACCAACGGTCCTATCCTTCCTGAGCTCCTGGTTCCAGGCCCCCTTGGCAGCTCAGAAAGACCCGGAGAGTCTCTTCTCTGCGTCGGGAGCGTGTTTGCACATTTCCCTTGCCCTGGGTGAGGACCTGTCACCAAGGCTGGGGACCACCGAGAGGGATGGAGACACAAAACTTTGGACGGATGGGAGCCCAGCCACAGCCATGCAGGGTCTGGCTGGTGCAGATGACGAGGGGAACCCCTGTGGGGCCGGGAGCACCCTGCCACCCACCCACCTCGCTGGGGGCTGCTGTGCCGCTCACCCTGGCAGGGCTGTGCACCTCCCAGTGCGCCCGGGCGCCAGCCGCCTTGCGTCCCCTGCAAAATGGGGGCCAACCTGACATGTCCTGACAGCACAGCGGGTCCCCCACCGAAGACATGGTGGTCGCTGGGACCCTTGGTGTGGTATTAAGTATGACTTGACACTAGCTTATTTCAATCAATCCCCAGGGCAGCTCTCAAGCCCTCTGTGCCCTGGGGCATCCCAAACCCTCCTGCTGCCACCCCCCCCAACCCACTATGGAGCGAGGGCGGCCGGTGTCCCCCCCGGTGTGGGGTGAGGGAGGCCGGTGTAACCGCCGGTGTGGGGCGAGGGCGGCCGGTGTCGTCCCAGCAGCGCCTCCCCGTGCCCCCAGCTACCGCCGCTGCCGTTTGCTCCGCGCCGCCCCGGCCCTGCCCTGCTCTTCCCTTCCCTTCCCCTTCCCTTCCGGCAGCGAGCCCGCCTCCTCCTCCCGGCAGCCTCGGCAGGCGTGGCGGCGCCCGGCGCCTAGGGCCGCACGTGCGGGGCTCGGCGGGGGCCGCCATGAGGGGCAAATCCGCCTCCCACAAGTCGGAGAACACGCACCGGGTGAGCGGCCGCCCGCGCCGCGCCGCGCCGCGCCGCGCCGGG
>NW_020450679.1:375243-525530 GCF_003343035.1 Apteryx rowi | reverse complement strand
AAAAAAAAAAAAAAGTGAGTGCTGTGCAGTGTGTTAGAAATCTTGGTAGATTTTTCTGCATCTTTTTGTCCGTGTTTTGGAGACACCTGTATTGAATGGACCCCTGTGCATGAGGTACAGATGTTTGTTTTTGAAAGGCAAGGAGAGGAGAAGGTTGTTTTTATTCATATGCAGAATGTTGCAGTCTTCAGTCCTAGATGCCATGGGATTTTTTTTTTATTCCCTTCTTCAGTTAAAAACAATCTCTGCTCATTTCATTAATATTTATCTTAAGATTCTGATACAACTGTTTACAGATCCTCTGTTTTTGGCTGATGCTATCTAATAGTCTATCTTTCAAAGTATTTTTTTGTTGTAGTTTGTACTGTATATGCTATTGGGAGTAATTTAGAAGGACTGTTTTCAGAATAGAGCAAAACAAAATGTATGTCCTTTTGTTTTACAGTTTCTCACCTTTTCGGAACGTTTAAGCAATGTTAATATTGATATTATTCATCGGATTGACAGAACTGGAAGCTATGCTGAGGTGAGAACAGCAATAACAGTCTTCTGAAAGAAGATCTCAGATCATTTCACAAGTAGATATGCTTCACAAAAGATTCACTTAAAAATTTCTTTTGGGAGGAACTGGAAAGAAGTGCATGGAAGAGTTGCCTTTCTTGGATCCTCATTTCCTGTGTTGTTTCCCTTTTCATGTTGACCTGCTTCACAGTACTGCTTTAGAGGGTTTTTGACAGCAGGATCCTGATCACACCATGTAGCTGGTCAGCTTGTGGGCGCTTCTGAGTGGGGAGGATGCTGCTCTGACAGTCAGCGACCCTACGTCCAGTCCTGCAAAGTATATGAATGTATACAAAGCAAGTGCATGTGTCTTGAGATATCATAAAAAACATCATCTATATGTGTCCTTTACATTGTTACTGTGATCATAGTGCTTGGCAGGTTAATTATTTCTTGGCATGCTGGATAGTTGTTTTGAACTTCCCGCTCAAAGGCTGTGAGGATGCCAAAAGAAATCTCAAAGCATTTGTGCTGGGAGAGCTATGGATTACTGTATTAGATTATCAAGGCCAGTCAACAGAGATCTAAAAAGCAATTGTGTAAATGATTCCTGTCACCAGAAAATATTTTCAAATGTGTTTTGAATATAGAAAGAAAGGTCTCATTTTCGGGCAGATTCCATAGCACCTTTTGAAATGGAGTCATCAAAATTTTTTAAAATATCCTTAAAGAAAATATTTGAGTCATTTGAGAGTTTTCTTCATTTGAACCTCTTTATAGGTCACATTCTTTATGGTTGGCAAGCTAATATTTGTTCTTTATTTTGACAGGAGGTTGAAACCTACTTTTTTGAAGGACTACAGAAATGGAGGGAACTGAACCTCACTCAGCATTTTGGTACCTCATTTTTATTTATTCATTTTCTTGCTTGCCTTAAAGTGTTAAAAATACATTTCCTATGGAGCCAAAGTCTACTGAGAGTCTTTCTATTGACTGGGTTTTGGATTGGGCTCTGGGGAGCTATTTTTCTTTAACATCCTACATGTTTACCAGCAACTGGACTATAATTCTAAGGATTTCTTTTTTGTGTTTTGAACAGTGCAATTCTACAAAGAAGTAGCCAACAAATGCCAGTCCTTCAACCAACTGGTCTATTACCAGAGTGCTGTCGTGCAGAGCTTGAAGACACATTTGCAAGTCAAAGGCAGTCTTGCTTATCAACCCCTGCTAGAGTAAGTACATGCTGATAAAATATAACTGAGGAGCTTTGGCAGTATTGCAGGGTAAATGTGAATACTGTCATGAGTGCTCTTTTTCCTTATTGTACATGAGGAAAGAGGTGTAGCTGTAAGATGCCCAAAGTGGCGGTGTTTTCTTGATAGAGCATTATGTTTCTAAGTATTTATTTTTAGACAAACAACTACTGCAAAGCAAACAAACTAGCGTGAGTGCTTACTGAGTTTCATCCAGAATACTAATGTGCTTTGGTTGATGTTTATCATCTATGTCTCCCTGTTTAATGTTATCTGCTTGATTTTTTTTTTTTAATTATAAAATTCTTGCCATCCACAGCTTCATAATGGGAGATATTTAAATAAAAGTGGAAAGCAAGCATGATGATATGTTTCTTTCCAAAGAGCCTGCGTTCTGTTGAACACAGAGCTTGGAGTTTGATTATGCAATGCTTTACAAGTTTTTTATTAGTATTTTTTTAAAATACACTAACGCTGATGTGTTGTCTGAAATCCAGACTAGTGGTGCAGCTGGCTCGAGATCTCCAGGCTGACTTCTATCCTCACTTTCATGACTTTTTCCTGGCCATCACCAAGTTACTGGATACCCAGGACACAGAGCTGCTGGAATGGACTTTTACCTCTCTTTCCTATCTCTACAAATACTTGTGGAGGTTGATGGTGAAGGACATATGCAACATATACAGGTAAAGGCTGTGTTCAACATATGTCTTGGTCAGCAATTATTACATCTATGGGAGTGTAAATGCCACTTAATTATATAGCTTAGTGTTTCAGTATATTTGTTAGCATGCTTTCCCTGCTTTCAGAGACAGACTATGAGTCCTATTCTCATATTCAGTCCCCTTGAGGAACCACTGCCTTCCATGGGGTAGTGCATTGGAGGAGGGATTTGGGTTAGTCTGAAAACTTGGGCCTTTGGTCACCTTTTCTCCTGGTGTGGTGGATGCAGGTGGTGATACGAGAGGAAGCATCCTCCTCAACTGGGAAAGCAAAACTCAGAAAGACACTGGATTGTTGGAGTCATTTTGGAAACCTGTGACAAAGTCTAAATTCAACATAGGTCTCCTGGGTGCTTCTCAAGTACCTTGGTCATAGTTGTATCCTTCCTTTCTTTCCCAGTTGCAGACCCCAAGATTTAAGCTATTAAATGGATTCCTTTGAGTCTTTAATTGTTCCTTTGCCAGGATTTTACCCCTTTTGTTCTTCCCTTACTCCTGTCTGTTTAGTGAGAGAGCAAATGAGTTCTGCACAATTTTGTATGCTGTAAAACTCCTTGCCACCACATGCTGTGGATTCTGAAGGTTGGCATAGGCTCAAAGGGAAACTGGCCAAGTTTGAGGGATTTATCAAATATATAGGAACCACTTCTGGCTTGGGAACCCTGAACTGCAGGTGATTTGGGGGCTGGTTTTATATGTGCTTGCCTTGTTTTTAAATCCTTCCTCAGGCATCTGTTTCTGGCTGCTGTTGGAGATCGGATATTGGGATGGATGGACCTGTAGTCTGACCCAGTATGATTGCTTGTTCAATCTTATGCTGCTGTGGTAGCAGGTCTTTTCTTCTCTTGGCCATAGCCTATGGGCCTGTGTTGCTTACTACTAATTTCAACTGGGAACAGATGGAGCAAAAGATGGGTTAGAGATACTTCCTCCCCAACCCAGCAAAAGCTTTCAAGCATATTGCAGGAACATCTGCCTGACTATGGATCTGAGGCATGAATCTGTCTGCACTTAGCATGTGCTGAGCCACCTGCAACTGCTACTGATGTTTACTGGAGAATTACAAATATACATTGCCCCTCTAAATTGTATCTCTAGAAACTTTACGTGCACAGGAGAGCCTGTGGCTCAGACACAACTGAAATGCGATTCTGGTATATCAAATGAAGTTTGGTTTCACCGCTGAGCGCATCTGTTAAAAATCTTGATGCGGCAAGTGGATCTGTGTGGATCCAGAGATGTTAGAGGTATGTCTGCCTGGGACCTAAGTTGTCTGACGTGAGATGTAAACATGTTAGCTTCTCATTTGGTCGTCTTTGCAAAACTGTGCCCTTTATATAGGGAGAGTGGAAAGGAATGGTGTTGAGGAAGGCCATTTGCCCTCTCTAGGACTACAGATTCTTAGTGTTTATAAAGGGTGGAAATGTAAACCGAAAATGTAACTTTTAAAACCAATTCTTGCACTACCTTTAAGACAGTGGATTGTTTTGTGTCTTTGTAGTCTGTACAGTACCCTGCTGGCTCACCACAAAGCTCACATCAGAAACTTTGCTGCTGAAAGTTTTGTCTTTCTAATGAGAAAGGTAAGTGAGATGTTTGTATCGTGACTCTGTCTCCATTCTATTGTGGCCCTTGGCCCTTGTCTGAACTGCCAAGCTGTGCCTCCTGGGTTGTCATTTTTTTGCAAGTGTTTTGTCTCTGTCATACACTTAATACCAGCAGTGGCAAATAGAGGCCTTAGTGCTTTCTGTTTCAAGAGCAGTGAAACCAAATGTTCACAGTTGGTTTACCTAAAACTTCTAGAAGTCGTACCGTAGTTTTGCAAAAGGGAGGCTTTAGTTTGTAACTGCACATTTGCTCAACAGTGCTTTAAGGCCTTTGTATAACAGAAGTTCTTCTGAAAACATTTCTGCACTCCTGAAAATCAGAGTATTTAATATTCCCAGGAAGATCAATCAAGGAAAGGGAGTGATAGCTGTTGTGTTTCATTTAGTTAAAATATACAAAGCCAGGATTCCTGACAGTGACTAGCAAATCTGAGCATCTCCATTTTTGCTCCAGGTTGAGAGACCTTAAAAAAGCATACTTGTTTGATTGGTTGTTTTCAGAAATTGCTGAACTTCAAACCAAGTCCTCAAACGAAGAGGGTTTCAAAATCTTGGGCCAGAAATCCTTGAATATTCCCAAGTGTGGTTATAGTTTTGGATGACTGGATTCTGCATTCAGCTGATAAACATCTCCTCCCGGACTGGTGCAGAGACCTTTTGCAGGGACAAGTTTAATGATGCATTTATGCACATGCTTTACTCTAAAATCATCAGAATGATCAAAAGCATGTACTTCAACTCAGGTGGCCTCGGTGGACCTGTGTGGGTTTGGGGGACCTGTGGTGATTAAATAGCTGACCATTTTCCTTCATTCAGTTTCCTTGGGTTATTGCAACTTGAACTGTTGCAGGGAGGCAGGGCTAGGACAGTAAGGTGGTGCTGCAGAGCTGCCTCTTCTAATTTGGCAGCTCTAAATAGAAGATAACTTTTTTTCTCCTTATGTTTTGCAGGTTTCTGATAAAAATGCACTCTTCAATTTCATGTTCCTTGATCTGGGGGAGCACCCAGAGAAAATGGGAGGTGTGGGACAGCTACTTTTTGAGATGTGCAAGGGTGTTCGAAACATGTTCCACTCTTGTGCAGAAACGGTAAAGACAAGAAGAAAAGACTGCTGGTATAAATGTTGCTATAATGGAGCCTTAGGCAGTGCTCAGTGAAACTGTTGAGTGTCATCTTGTTCACCTCAGTGGATCCTCAGTGATAAGCATGCTGTTTGTTATTTAACAGGATCTAATATGTTCTTCTAAGAATCTTTTTTGAGATGAGGAGGTTATTTTTAGTCATTCCTATATTATATTCCTGTCTATTAAAATGACTCTGCTGATACTGTGCATAATTTGTACTCTCTAGATTAATATAAAAACAATTTGAATTTTAAGTGATAACTATTTTTTTCCACTAATCATTTTACAGAGCATTCAGATCACTGTGATATTTTAGCAGTATATTGCACTAACTGAATTTAGGATTGCTAGATTATTTTTGAAGCATAAGGACATGATGTGCTCTTTCCCTGTGCAGGCTATGAAGTTAATTCTGTTAAAGCTGGGACCTGTTACTGAAGCAGAAATTGAATTACCATGGGTAACTGTTGGAGAAGCATTTGAGCAGATGATCAGATCGGCTGTAGCGCATATCCATAGGGAGCATTTTGACATTGTCTTCAAGTGCCTGGAGGTACGTTGCCCTTTTTTTTCCTCCCTCCACCCATGAAAGACTGAAAAAATTGTCTGTACTTACCAGTGAAAGTATTTGTGTGCTATGAGAGCAGGATTGGGTTTTCTCTCCTTTGGCAACATTAAATAAGTATCATATACATGGGAGAAAATCCCATCCTTCTTTTTGTAAGTTCAGAGCGGCCCTGGTGGCTGTGCTGTGCTGTACATGGGAAGGGACCTGCTGTGTGCATGACTTGGAGCTCAGTCCCAGAGCTGGGCAAAGAAGAGTTGCAGGATCTGTCATTGCAGAGGCAGACATCTCTGGCCCTTTGCAGAATGGGGAGTTGTTAGGGCTTCTTTCCTTAAGCTGAACTAGATTTGTTGATGGTCCTGACACAACGTTGTGACAGTAAAGGGGAAGCTTTTTGCTCTGCAGGTCTGTTTACAGCAAAGATGTGGACTGAACCTGGAGAGCCAAGTTTAGCCTCAGAGCCAAATCCTGCAAATCACTGAGTGTTTTCAGTTTGGTTGTTCCCACATTGCTATGTGGGGGTTATCCTCTGAGGTCCGAGGGAGCACAGCTGACTGCCCTGTGCTGTGCTGTGTTGGGTCAGGGTGATGCAGCATGATGAGTCTTGTGTTTTTTACTTATCTGATCAACATTTAGGCATTTTATTTCTAGAGATTGGGATTTACTAAGGGGGATTGAAACCTCTTAGAAGTGACAATGTACTCTACATCGGTTTTGCTCTGCAGAAGGGTGAAATGGGAAATTGGAGAAAATGGTATGGTTGTGAACTTTAGGATACTCCTCCCAGCTTTGGTAAATAATCCTATTTGTGTGGTATTTGGAGCTCCCTGCCTGTGGCTATCCAGAACTCCTCAGAAAACCCCATCCTGTTTCTCCTACCCCACTAGTATGGTAGCAGTTCTTGCCTGACAGTCATTAGCCACAGAATTGTTTGCCATTAGATATTTTTTAGCCCTGGTATCTGAGTCGCTCAGTATTTGCAGTTGTGATGAGCTCTTGGAAACTGGTGACATAATTCCCTTTATTTTTAATGGAGTTTGGTTTTTATCCTGGGAGCCACTGGATGACTGGAAGTTAGCTGAGCTCAGTCTTGCTCAGAGGGAAGTACTCACACAGTCTGTGATAGGTCTCTAAATTGGGTTCAGTTTGTAGGATCAAAGATACAAGCTTATATTCTCTGGACAGAGAGAGACGTTAATAGGAATGATCCAGAGCAGCTCCATTAGATGATGTGGGTAATCCCTGAGCATCCACATTAGCCCAAAGTCCCAATGCATAACAGTGTAAAGGTACCTAAGTCTTGATAATTTCAGTGGAAGATGGGTGTTTCAAAACCACTGTGGGTCTGGGGCCAAGTATTTCTTGCTCTTTCTCTTTACTGTTTTGTAGTGTGTTCCAAAGGAGAGCATCAACTTGGGAGGTATTTGCGTCCAAGGAATCTTAAAATGTTTGTTTTTATATCATGGGAATCATGTAGTGTTTCTGGGAGGTTTTATTTATTGAACAAGACTGTCAGCAATAGTTTGTTGGGCTGATGAACACTGATTCTTTAGAATTCCTTTCAGGTAGCAGGAAGGGAAACAAGTGATCATTTCTCTGAAATTTTCACTTTTTATTTAAACAGGAGTCGCTCTTAGACTTGCAGGGAAAAATAACTAAGGCTAACTGCCATGTGGCTTCAGAGCAGATGGAAAGGATTCTGCAAGCTTATCTGATCCTAGTGGAACATGCAAATGGATCCAAAATCTCACGGCCTGAGGAAGTCTGTCAGGTAGGTCAGACAATCCCTTTGGCTAATGTTCCAGAGAGGTATCTATTGAATCTGGAAGAGGTGTGGTGAGCTAATACATTCTTGCACATTCCTGCTGTATCAGTGGATTTAGAATTTGAGTGAAGTTGAACAAAGAGATTTGTTGGGAGTATTGCTGCCTCTCCAAACCCATGAGAATTTTCCTTTTGTCGTGTAATGCTGGTGTAGTCCTTCTTTAAATGAGCAAGGGGGAGAACTGGGCTGCTGCTGCTAGAGATCATGTTGAGCAGTAATTCCTGCCACTGTGGAGGAGAGCTAGACTGTTGTAACTGTGGTGGAGAAGTTCCATCGGATTCACATGCATTTGGTCCCATTGGTTCAAATATAGGCTTTGGGCCTTCAAACTTGAACAAAACTATTAGGATGTATTTCAGTGGGCTGGAGCTTAGAACGCCATGTCCTCCGGCTCCAGAGACTGTCCAGATCATTCAGACCAGACAATCATTGTCTTAATAGACGAATATCAGTTCTCTCTCTTTTATTCCACAGATTTTAATAAAATTGTTACAAACACCAGATCTGTCAGCATCTTGCTGCAAAACCCTGCTGAACACAATTTCTGCTTTACTGCTGACTGAGAATGTTTTCTTGCCTGATGCTTTGACCAAGGAAGCTATTGAGAAGGTAACAAAGACTGCTTCTTGCAGCAGAAATCTCAGAGCCCAGATTCCCTAGAGCAAGTTGACTTTAGGACCTACCACTTAGGGCTGGGAAACAGACTATAAAGATGCCCCTTACCCTTTTTGCATGGACAAGGGAGAAGCTGCCCTATGCCTAAAATGATACCTACAGTAGTCTTAGGACTCCTTGAGAGTTTTACAGACTGTCACTGTGTTACAGTGATGCTGCTGTGTCAGATACCTGTGCAATGAAAAACAGACTCTGCTTCAAACACCTACAGACTATGTAGAGAAGGCAGGGAGAACAGAGAAGGAACATGTCCTGTCTTTGATTATAAACCAGGTCAGTGAGCTGGGGTTAGAACCTTGTAAATTAAGCTGCTGACAAGTACAGTTTGATTTAGAAAGTATAGGCATATTTCAATACTACCATTGCTCCTGAAGCATTGACAGGATTAGTTACATATATTCCTATCACAGTTTTGCAAGTATTTATACTTTTAAAATGTTTTTCTGATTCTTCAGTTTTCCTATTACAGTACACAATAACTTTGCAATTTATAGTGTGGACCATAGTTGTACTGTGTAGGTAAAAATATATCTTAAAAAATATGCATGTCGCAGGTGATTTGCAGTGGGAAAATAAGGCTGTTGCAGTTGTTTAAAAAAATAAGATTTCATGTGATCCTCAGTGTAGGCTGTTGTTGAAGTAAGATTGGTTCTGCCTGTGGTTTAAGCCCAGTTTTTCTTGGAAGACGTGATCCTTCAAGTATTTGAGTATATTTATGTGGGGTTCTGCTAAACTAGAGGGAGCTTAAAGCTGTCCTTGTGATTTGAAGGGTCTGAAAGTGAAATCTGGGTGCATATTTATATGTTGTACACCTCAGCATTGAGAAGCGCTGATACTATATACCACGAGGAGGGTTCATATCTTGATTTCTTCAGAAGCACAGAGGTTGGCTCTCCTTCTGAGGTAGTAAACTTTCTGCAACCAAGTATGGTAGATTCATACCCCAGGAGCTACACAGGAAAAGTGTCAGGCTGAAAGATCTTTTGGGCCTAAGCTTTCTGCTAATGATTGCTGTGTCTATGCTGTAATCCTAGAACTTCCACCTTCCGTTTTCCAGATCATGGTAAAGATAGCTGAGCTGTCTTTGGACAGATCCAGCTGGGTTTGTTAAAAGGGCTGTGCTGTTTCTGTACATGAGTTGTCATTGGAAACAGTATAGGTGAGTGAAGCTGAACTAACAAACCCTGCTAGATATGCACAGAACCAGGCTGCATGTCTCAGAGTCCAAAGCATGGTTGATTGATAAACCAGATAAAATGGCAGAATTGCAAAGTTATCCGTGGATAATGGAGAGTTGACTATGAAATGTCTCTTGTTAATATGTTCCTATTAACCTTTCATCTGCATCTTACAGGTATTTGCAAGTGAGTTTGAGTGGCGCTTCCTTTTGGACTTCTCTGAGGTGATGTTCGCGATGAAGCAATTTGAGAGGGTAGGTGGACATTTTTGTGTGTTGTGTTTGTTTTAGTTGACAGATAGGTAAATTACTGACAGGGAGGGATGTGAGATGTCTTTATGGCATGCACAGCTGAACAGCAAAACCTTCTACAACTGGGAGATCCATAGTATGTTTAGCTACATTGTATGCTGAATCATTTTTGTGTGGTGACATGACCCTTAATATTTAAGCTTGTGGCATGATCTAGTAAGAATGAAAGAGGCTATTTAAGCCATTGCATTAAAAAATGATAGGAAAAATATGCATTTCTGTGTAGTTCGGGTATTAGGAGAAGTTGTGGTTATCTACTTCGAGTCTCACACTGGTAGTAAAATTTCCCATTTTTGTCTCTTGCTGGGGTCCCAGTGGGGTTAAAGAGTTAGTTAGAGTTGGAGAGGGTGGCAGGTATCTGTGTTCACAAAGAAAAGCTTGTCTGTAAAAGTGGGAGATTTTTATGGCTAGGATGAAGAGAAGGAGTTTTGGAGAAGGAAAGCGGAAATGAAGAATGAGGGATGTCTGGTGAGTCAGGCCTGGGATTCCTGATCTAGGAAGAATTAAATCAATTAAATGGAGAGGGAGGTGAGGGTGAAGTTAGGGATCTGGAATGTCCTGAGGAGACTGGATTTGGGGCAAACAGAGTTTTTGCATCAAATCTCTGTCCCAGCCAGAGTACTGGTACATCTGTGTGCTGACAACTTGTGCCGCTGATGAAAAGTCTGATGCTTTGCTCATTCATTTATGAATGTTTGGTTTTCTCTGTGGATGGTGTTTTGGGTTCCTTAGGGATTTAATCAGGGTTAAAGAGACTTGCTAAACCTTATTTTTCTTTTTTTTTCTCTTCAGCATTTTCTTCCATGCTTTCTAGAGTACATTGAGCATTGCTTCTCTGGCATAGATGCCCTCGCAAAGGATGAGGCGATGGCAATTTTGGCTAAACTTATTCTGATGAAAGCAGAGCCTCCCACCCTTGGCTCAATGGCATTTGAAAAGTATCCTCTCATTTTCACTGAATCATCCATCAGGTGAGACTCCTTGAGTTCAGCAGTGAGTAGATGCGTTTGTATGGCCCCATGCCCGGAGGCTGGGGCATGCGGAGCTGCATAAAGGTTTCCCTGTAGTATTTGCCAGAGTTGTGTAAATAAGAATGGTGCTGGCAGATCTGCAAAGAAAGTGATGCTGTGGGATCCATTTTTTTTCTTTTTGAGATAGTTAGAGAAGAGATATTCCT
Source organism: Apteryx rowi (assembly GCF_003343035.1). Classification (NCBI taxonomy): domain Eukaryota; kingdom Metazoa; phylum Chordata; class Aves; order Apterygiformes; family Apterygidae; genus Apteryx; species Apteryx rowi. The sequence goes on along the minus strand of NW_020450679.1, from coordinate 514,592 downwards.
CTGCAAAGATTACCACTCATAAAAAGACTAGCAAGTGTTGTGGTAGGCGTGTGATGTGGATTTTGCTATGCTCAGATGCATGCTGCACCAGAGGGCAGTTAATCTTTGTAGTGAGTGCTGCAGTCCTGGTTCTCGTCGTGACTAACCTCCTGCTTTTGCCCTGTCCTCCTTCCGAGCACGCCTGTGTCTTGTCCAGGAGCTTATGGGAGAGCAGCACTGTAGGCTTACCACAGAGCACAGCTAGGTACCAAAGGGCACCTAATTAATCTAGACACAGCACTGTGCTGGCACAGCTTGACTGCTTGTGGTTGCAAAGCTAGCTTGGCTGCAGCAAAGTGGTTGCTTTTCCACTGGAGGCTCTTGGGAAAGCTTTGGGGTCACTGTTGTCAAGCACAGAACAACCATTGCTAATCTACTGATAATGCTTGTTCTGATCTTTGTAGCTCTGGTAATTCAAGTCTTTTGCCTGCAGAGAGTGGCATTTTGTTTTGCTTTTTATATAAGGTTTTGTCTCTCTCAAAAACAATCCACTCCATGGGTTTCTTTCTAGTTTTATTTATTAAAGTAGAGGTGTTAGGGTTTAGGGAACAGAAAAATGTGAGTCAAAAGGATATATTTCAATTTCTCTTCCCTTATTTTCATTGTCTGTTGATCTTTTTGGATTTTCAGTGGTATGGGGTACATAGCTGATAGAATCTTGGTCCTACTTGGGGCTTCTTAGTGCTCCTGCAATGTCAATAATAGAAAATAGGGCTGGGAGTGATCTGAAGATGTTGTATCGCCCATCTCTAATCTAGGATGGAATTAGCAAGTCCTGAACCAGTCCTGAAAGATGTCTGATTGAACTGTTCTTAAATACTTTCCATCCTGGAGATTCCCCAGCTGCACTGACAGTCTGTTCTGCTGCTTTGCTGCATTTATGGTTAGAAAACTTCTTTTTCTCTGCCAGTCCTGAATTTCTGGACTAAATTCTCTTTGCAGCAGATTAAATCCATTGCATTATTTTATCTGCAGGGAATATAGAACAATTTATTTCTTCCTCTTTGCATCCAGCTTTTACAAGTAACAGGCTTTAATCATCAGAAATCTTCTTTTCTGTGGACCATCAATCCTAATTCCTTGAAGTATATCTCATACATCTTGTTTTTTAAACCTCTCATCATTCTTGATGCTATCCTTCCTTTGGCTTCTTTCTTTCCTGAGGAGTGGAGTCCCTGCAGCCCTCCAGCCATGCTCTTGCCAGTGACGGTGGAATGGAAAGATTGCTGTCCATGGGGTGTTAAGTACTCCTGTTTATATGTTCCAGTATGGTGTCAGCCCTTCCTGCAGGAAGACTGGGTTGTTGATTTGGACTCAGCTTGTGATTCCTTTTTAGGCCCCCAAATGTTACGTGTCTGTTTTCTGTCATCCATTAGTCATTGCTAGTAGCTAGGTCATTAATGAGCCGTAATCATGCTGACAGTCACACAAAGGACTCTTAGGTGCTCCTAGAGGCTGCACTGTGTCTAACTGGGAACGGGAATCTTTCCTTCCAGAGCTATTTCTTGAATTTGAAATAAAGACCTGACATTTCTTCTGGGCCGTGTTCTGTGCCCCCCTTCCCCTAGCCTTCACATGGCTGGATGGTCTTTTGCCCTGTGGAGGGAATTAATAGAAAAATCCCCTGGGGATGTCCAAGTCCTTTTTGTTAGGAGTAGCAAATTTAATTTTGAGTATCATGGGAGGAAAAGGAACAATCTCTGATATGCAACTGTTTGTTACTAAAAAGTTTGGTTTTATTTTTAGCTCTAATATAAGACAGCAAACAAGAAAAGGAGGAAGGACACAGGTGCCAGTGTTGGATCATGTACTGTCTTTAATCCAGTTACCAGAGAATGAAGATATCACTGACCTTTCGCAGCCTTGGGTTGCCTTGGTTGTACTGCCACATATTAGGTAAGGTATATTCTAAGGTACTATTGCTATGTATTTCGGTAGTACTGTCTAGTTCATAGATAACATTATCCACCATTGGTCACAGACCATTTTACTAAGGGAAGGATAAGAATTATTAACTGTAGTCTTCTCATTTATTTTGGACAGACCAATAGACAAAGAAAGCATCCTGCCATGTGTTACAAGTTTTACAGACTTTCTCTTCACAGCCATTGACAAAGGAAGCCTCTGCAAAGGTCAGTTACTGTTATTGCCTGTTCATTTGCTTTTTGTTGACATAAAAAGAAATACAAAGCAGTTTTGCTGAAAACACAGAGCATGAAAATGAATAACATTAGGATTGTATCCAGATTTAATGAGCAGCTCAGAAAAACTAGAAAAGCAAGCCTGGGGGGAAACTCCCTCAAGGAAGCAGCTCTGCAAATGCTGTTGATACTCATAATGGGGTGGCAGATGTTCCACGAAGTGGAGGGCATAGTGTCAAAATCTAGGTTTGATGAAGATAATTGGGAAGGAAAAGAAGCAAATGAGAGAGAAGATGTTGGAAATGAATCCAAACCAGATTCAGGTTGAACCAGTCAAGTAGAAGAGAATATTGGCTCACAACTTCCAGTCACACTATTCTGAACCTGTATTGTCAGATCTGGACGTTACCATCTCTGTCTTAAGTGACAGAAGCAATTCTAAAGTGATACATTCCTCCTCCAGGCATAGGTGGTCACAGTGACCCCACTGATTGTCATCTCTCTCTGGCCAGAAGAAAATCCTTTGACTTAGCTTTCAACGTACAGGAGCATTGTTACTCAGAGGCATTGTGAGCATTTGGCCTTGGCCGTGAATGAGCACGTGTTGGAATGCCCCAGGTTCAGTGTTCTTCATTCCATGGTCTGAAAGGGCTTCCCAAGAGCCTGGCCTTTTCCCTTTGTAAATCCTCTATTAACATTCCTAAATGTATCCGCCAGTTGGCTCTGTTACTTTTTCTTCACATTACTTTACTCTTTCTTCTTCATGTCTTTGTCAGGCATGGTCCTTTTTGATTTAGCCCTTCTTTCCCTACCCTGTATGTGGCCCCATGTGGCCGTGACTATTTGAGTTGCAAGGTAATTATTCTACAAGGGAAGTACCCAAACCTTCTTTGCTGGGTCTCATCCTTGGTAGCAGCTCTGCACCACCTCTGTGTGTATGGAAGAAGAGGCATGTTGCTATTTGCTCCTTTGCCCCTAAAAGAAAAGAAATACAACCTCAGTCCTATGTTCCTGCCTCCTGCTGCCCTATCCTACGTGTCTTTGCTCCTTTTCCCTCACCCTCCTCCCAAACCAGGCTTCCTGGACAGTTTCCATATCCTCTGGCACTTTCTCCAGTTCCTTCACCTTGTACTAGGACTCCTGTCTCTTCCCATTACCTCTCCAAGGCACACTCAGCCTCCCCAGCCCTGTCCTCCCTATTTGACCTGCCTAGCCTCTGTATCCGGAGAAAAAAATGCAAGTCCCAGACCTGGATGGTTTTCTGCACATGTTGTGGAGCTCAGGTAAGCAGGCTTGGGAACTGGGACAGTGCAATGAGCTACCCTAGGCAGCTGTTTAGGGGTGACTGCCTGTGTGGAAGTGCTTACCCTATTGATCATATAGATGTGTCCACAATGAGGTGGGAGCTGCTACCTTTGTCTGCATAGAGGTAGTGCTACAAAATGGTGTGTAGATTACAGTTTGGAAACCTCTGCCCTTAAACGATAGATGTAGGAGGCCTCATCCTGCCATGTCTTTCAGTTTCTCCTCCTCTCTGTTAGGAGCTCCCTACAGAGGTAAGGTGAGCAGGAATCTTCAGGTACCTGGGGAAATTAAGCAACTTGGAATGGAGAGAAGTTTTCAAAAGAATAGATAGGAAGTGAGTGCCACTTCCCCATCTTTTTCATGGCAGCTGGATGCATGAAAGTTACATCTTTTAAAAAGCTTTTCTCAGCCTGCTTGGCTTAGGTGCTAGGGAAGAGAGGAAGGAGAGGAGATTTATTTTTTGTAAACAAGCCACTTACCAACTTAGGAGTGGAAGGGAAAGGAATTGCCCTTCCCCTTCCTTGCCTGGAAGGGTTTTGACTCTCCTGTGCTGCTGGGACAAGACCTGTTAGAAAGGCAGGGAAACCCTCCTTCTCTAAAGCAGGCTGGGAATTTTAGGAAAGAGACACTGTTGCTATAGAAAAATTAAGCAAACCCAACTTCCATTCACTCCAAACAAGAATTCAGCCTTCAGGTACATGGGACAACTTTGCAGATCTCTTATAGTACATTGCCAAAGCACCAAAGTTTATAGACACTTGTGCAGTGCCATCAATATATGTATATATTTCCTTCTGAAGTGTTTCATGCTTGCCATTTTGGACAGCTTTTCTTCATTTCCTGAGTACCATTAGTAGTACAGAGCTGTCTGAGACCTCTGTAACGGTGTTTAGCTCCAGGCTCCTCTGGGAGCTCCTCTGCTCCCTCAGCACATAGGTGTGATGGAGGCAGTCACAGCCTGGAAGCTGCTCACATCTTTCACTGAGAGCAAGTTGGAATGGGCACTTGCCAAGGGCAATAGCCAGAGGAGTATTTCTGTTATGGGTTATGATAACTATTAGAAACTGCTGATGCCTGTTTTGAGATCCGCATGTTACTCTATTTCTGTGACTCCAGCCATTTGAAGATGGCCAAGCACCATGCAACCACAGATCATTGTGACTGGAGTAAATACACAGGCTGTTCTTGTTCTCTTTGTTCCAGGAAGCCTGTTTGTGGCCTGTCAAGCTGTAAGTACTCTCCTTAGTTTGGCAGAGTCTTCTGAAATACTCCATTTGTTGCCTGTGGAGCGTGTAAAGAAGTTGGTGATGTAAGTAAACTCTGCCTCTTCTGTGATCCTCCTCAGTGCTCCTTGGTACAGCAAAGAGATGACTTTGCTTTTATGTAGGGGCTTGTTAAATGCCTTTTTGTGTGGTGCCTATTCTGTCAATACCTGCATGTTGCTTCACTATTATGCTTATGTAATGTAGCAATGTTGTAAGCACTACTTATTTAGAGGACCAGATAGTTGTAGTACCTGTTCAGTGACGCTTTCTCTGCTAACTGGAGCTTTGTTAGACAGCTTCAGGGTAGCACATGAGTATGCTGGTCCTAGTTTTACCTAAGAGGACTGTGCTTAGTAGCTGTGTGTTACATTTTAATGATAAAAAGGAAATTAACAGCACTTTCTGAATTGTTTTTAAAAGTCTGGTCTTTGGCAATCTGTTGGCAGTTTGGGGATTCCACCGTGTCCTTACATATCTGTGTATGTAAATGCTCCACAAGGGGAGATGTTTGGTACTTTCCATTATGTGTATTGTAAATCCCTTCTAATAATTATCACACGTAACCGAGTGGGTGGAGGGATCAAGGGAGCCGATTGCTCTCCCTCCAGCAAATCCTGCTTAACTTAAGGTCATCTGCCAACGCTGTTGTGCTGGAGTATCTCCCAGTCGTCAGTGGCTTGAGCTTCAAAACATCCTGTTCAGTTAGGAAACCACAGTTACCCACGTCTGAGGCATGCCAGAGGTCAAACAGCCAGCCCGGATCAGGCAGCAAATCTTGGCAGGGAGATGCAGCCTGATGCTTTTCTGCCAGCTTTGGGCTGGGGATACGGAGCCCGCATGGAGCAAGGGATGTTAGGGAGCAGAAGAAGGTCTCCCTGGCAGCAGGCAGGGGTCCTGCTCATAGTAGAGCTGGTGTCACACCTAAGCCTGGGTTATTTCTTGTCTGTTGAAGTTGATCTTTGAGCACCTAGGGAGTAGCAGCAGTCCTTGTCTGAGCTATGCAGATTTGTAGATCTCCTTTTTCTGTGGCTGTGCATGCATGGGCCCAGCCTGCTAGCCCCAGCTTGATACGCCTGCCTAGTACAAAGGAGGAATGTCATGCCTCTTGGGATGGCATGTGTAACTTGGACTTGGAGACTGCAAGTCAGCTTGCTGGTGAAGTCCGACCTCACCAGCCAAGTCTGAAGTTATGTGGAATTTTCCCATAATATTATTAACAGTGTTGCCTTATTTTCAAATATCTTTATTGTTGCAGTGCTCTCTATATGCTAATAAACCTCTGTTGTTTTAGCGCTTTCCCTTCAGACCCCTCTGCGTTGCTTTTGGCCGATCTCTATTACACAAGGTTGGCGTTGTGTGGCTGCCGGGAGCCCCTTTCCCAAGGGAACCTAATGGACTTGTTTGAGAAATTGCACCCTAATATTTCCACTGGTGTGTCCAAGGTAATCTACTTTTTTTTTTGAGCATACGCAAGATGATTTGTATTTTAAAATGCATTTTAAGTGAACAGAGTTATATGACAAAGGCTCAAAGCAGACACAAAGGATTATGTATAGTAATTACTTTTGTGGCATGTGTTTAGGACTGTGTACATTTCTAAGAACCTTACGCAAGGCATGAGACAACAAGAGGATAACTTTTAGCCCTGGGAAGCTTGTCTCTTCTGTAGAGGTGATTCAGAGCAGGAGCCCAATGTATTCATTCTGAATTGCCTGCTATACTATAGGAGCTCATTTATCTCTCAGCTGTAGGGGGGACCTAGTGAAATCAGTCTCCTCTGTCAAACATTAGCCTCTGTGTAGGTGTGTATGTGTCTGTGTATGTAGTCTGCGTGTTCCTGTACACTTCTGACATGTTTCCACTTCTGACAGGTCCGACTTTTGACTGTCCGAATTCTAAATCATTTTGAGACTCCACTTCCTGCACCAATTAAGGTAGGGCTGCAACTTTAACTTTTCAAATCCATTTGTGTTGTCTGTAAACTGTTTTGGCTTTGCTGCTTCCTCATGCCAGTTTTATCTCTTTGGATCCCTCCTCCTTTGTGTTTTCAGATATGTGAATTATGATCCCCAAGAGTTAGAAATCAGAAGTCCCTTGACTTTATTCTTTGGTTCAAAATGGCTGGGAATCTGTGTGCTTTGATGAAACCACTTCCAGTGGGAAAAGGATATGCTTAACAAAATGCATTTCACTTGTTTGTTCAGGGTGATGGCACAGCAGACCTCCAGTCAGTGTTTGCCATATTGCTCCAAGCAGAACTTGTGCCAGCAACAGTGAATGATTACAGAGAGAAACTTCTCCATGTAAGGAAACTAAGATGTGATATAGTGCGGTCTGCAATACCGAGTGGATCTTTGGAAGAAGTAAGTAGTTCTTGCCAAAAGGCAATTGTCATGTTCCCTTATTCCAAGAGAATGTTCTTATTCCATCACATAGGTTCTAACAAGAGCTCATCAAACTCTAGCTCCCAGATCAGGTTTTAGAAAACTTCCATGTTACTTAGGATCACAGCTCCTGTTGTCCTTGGAACTACTGTGTTCTCCTGGTTATTTAAGAGAACAACAACAGTGATATATAGATAAGTGGCCTGCAATCCGTTTTTGGTGTTGTGGAAAGGAAGGCAAATGATTCCAGGGAGAAGTGACTCCTGAGCAAATTTAAGATTGTGATCTTGCCATACCCTCAGCATCGTTGAATGTTGGTAGGACTCCCATCAGCCATGGGAGGGCCTGGCTGTTGGATGTCACTGCAGGATGGAGATCTTGTCTGCCTGTGGCTCTTGAATCTCTTCTACTGCTGAGCTAAAGGGGACTTCACCCTCTAGGTGTTGAAAGGGTCAACGTTTTATTAGTTAAATGTTCATAGATTTTGTTGGGGTGAGGGAATATTATTGTTATGGTTGTTGCTGTACCTCTATCACTTTTCCACCTCGACTTGTAAGCTCCTGTTAGCAGGGGTTGCAGATTAGTCCTACTGATCAGTAGGTTAGCAGGGAGCCAGTCCAGAGGACATACTTCTAAGTCCAGTGTAATGAAAGCTCCTCAGGGCAGACATTTCCTTTCTGAGCTCCCTAAAGCAGTTATGGTGGCCCTGAAGTTCAAGAGGGAGGCAGGCAATCCAGATCACCTGCTGGGCCTGGCCACTTCTTGCACATTAGTGATATTTAGGTATGGTGACTAGAGCTGAACAACGTGTGGAGTAAATGAACTCTACAGGTTCTCTCCATGAAGCTATGAGACAAAGAATGATGATGTGTGTGACTTCATTATTGGTGTTACTTCTGAGAACTTGTTTGATCAAAGTATCTACTTTCACCAGTTAGAGGAGGTTGATTGGTCTTTAACTGTGATTTTTAACACCTCAACAAGATTGTATTCATTGTCATTCTAGGTGCCCCTTCGGTATTTACTGGGAATGCTTTATGTTAACTTCAGCCCTCTCTGGGATCCTATAATTGAACTCATAACGTGAGTATATGCTGTTAGTTGCTGCAGTCGGTGGCTGTCTAATAATTCCTTCCATTGTTCTGTTAACAAAAATTGCAGTAAAAACGTCCCATTCAGAGATGTCAGTGCATGAGAACTGTTCATGTGAAATGCTCCCAAATGAATTCAATTTCTCAATCACAACCCATGTGGACTGTTACTTTTTAGCTTATTTTCTGATTTTCCGACTATTAAAGGGAACTGGTGACAAATATAGCTAAATAACATCAGGGTTTTGACTCAAAGGTAGCAGGGTTTAGTTAGTGTTTTAGAAATGCTAAATGAGCAAGAATTCCCTCTGAGTTTCCCCGTCTCTTTTTTATCCTTTTTGGAAGACCTCTGAATCCTACTAAATGCAAGGCAAGACTTACCATGGTGCCCACTGAGTTGAATACTGAATTTGGTTTCTCTGCTCTCAGTATGACTTTATCCCCTTGTTTTTTTCAGCTGTATAATTAAAAAAGGACAAGACTTTCCCCATCAAACTTAAATTAACAAAAAGTATTAAATCAGCTCTTCAAAAGATATGTCCACACTAATTCTTCCTTTGGTTCTATATGATGTTACTGTATAGAAGTCAGTGGAAAGCTTTTTACTCAGTTTGAGTTTATTTGAAGTTACTGGTTACAAGCAGATTATTTTAATAGCAATTGACATTTGGGATCCATAAATAAAGGCAAAGAAGTGCTACAGCTGTACCCTGCAGATGTCCTGTCTTCAGACACTCTCATAAAAGCAGTAATCAATGCCTGTGATTGTGTTCTTAACTTGCCTAGTGATGCTTGCCTTTTTTTACTTTTAACTTCCATGCTATTTTGTGTTTTGTTAGTTCTCATGCAAATGAAATGGAGAATAAACAGTTCTGGAAGGTCTTTTATGAACATTTGGAGAGGGCTGCTGTCTGTGCTGGTAAGTCACAGCTCCTAAATGTTATGACCCTAATCCAGATAAATGTAAATGATATGTGACCATGTTAAGTGCCCCAAATTTACATGTGGTGGAGAAAATTCAGAACTAGAGTTCTGAATGCCAGTATCATCTCCAGGACAGGAATGGAGAGGCCTGGGAGAGAATTTTATCTCCTTCTTCTGTCCTACACACCAAAAAGTAGACACAAGTGGCCTTTGCATTACAAGAGGGAACTGCAGGTTGTGAGAAGCTGTCTCTGCTTCAGGCTGGTGCTACCCAGGCTGATCAGGGATAATGAAGAAACCTGTAGAAAAGAGGCAGATTATCTTCCTGCCCCACTTACCCTGTGCCCCATAGGATCAGTGGGATTCCTGCAAACAATGTGCCTTTGGCGTGCTCTTGAGGTTTACCTATGTATCCATGAAATCTATGATTTCATCAGAGGGCCATGAGCACACAGCCATTCATTTTTCAAGAGAACAGAGCTAGATTAAGCTGTTTCAGGGCTGTAAGGCGTCCTAGAATACTTTCTAAACAATGTGGGTCTTGTTAAATACAGTTGTCCAAATGGGTACTTGGTGTCAAAAAGTATTGCTTTCATCCTGGGGGGAGTGATCCCCTGCTACTGACAGTTATGGAACAACCTTAAGATATTTTCTTCATATAATCTCTTCTTTAGAAATGGAGCTGCAAAATGAACTAGATGAAGAGGAAGAAAGCACTGCTGAGATGGAAAGGGAGAAGATGCCAGAAGGAGAAGTGGGGACCGTGTTCTTGGAGCAGCTGCAGATTAGGACAGACTGCAGTGAGCGGTTGGACCACACAAATTTCCGGTTTCTACTGTGGAAAGCACTGGACAAGTTTCCAGACAGGGTGGAGCCTAGGTCAAGGGAACTTTCCCTGCTGCTTTTGAGATTTATTAGGTAAGTGATGTTTTTCAGTTGAGAGGACACATTGCTTTCAACTGATTCTGGTGTTGCCAAGCTTTTGGACCATGGCTAGCCCTTTATAGACTTATTTCCTGACTCTATGGCTGATATGATGTCTGTTTCCAACTAAGATAATCTTTCCCTTTTAATTGAAGTGTGGATTATGTTAGAGATGTCACAGGGAAGCAGACTGAAATGAATCTGGTGGTATGTTTCTGCTGCCCAATCTCCCATTTGCCAACTTGCCAGTTTCACAGCCTCATTACTGCATTAAGGAATGATTTCAGTGGAAATCAAGTGTCTGTTTTCTAAAATGATAACACATTTTAGTTTAGAGTTACAAAAGAGAGAGATGGGGAAAATACTGTTTTCGTTAGAGGCTGATTTAGTTCCTCCTGGAAAGTAGTGAAGGTTTGGGTTATGTCCAAATATATTAACACTATGGGTTTTTTCCTTGTGCTTTCTACATATTAATGATGATTTTTTTTTTCCTAGTAATGTGACTTTCGCCATATAATAGATGAAGGCTGTCCAGTTGTGCTGTGGGCTGTGTGTGGTCTGCCAGAGCAGTTACCTGCCAAATAATTCACTCCAAGCTATTCACTTTCCTGTCCCTGGCAGGAGAACAGGGGCATGCTTGCATGCATGCATGCACATGTTGGACAGTACTATGTATGTGATCTCATGGCAGGGAAAGGTTTCTGGTGTGTAGCCCTTTTCTGTGATTAGAAAACCTAGGTTTTGCTTGCCTTGCTGGGAAAATTGAACCGCATTGTCATAGGTTACAGATTACTGAGTTTCCTCACTTACTCTCACGCTGACACACTCAATGTTCACCTGTTCACTTGAGCAAACACAATCTGCCATGCCCTCCACATAGCCTCTTTACAGACTTCTCATAATTCAGTGGTCTGCTTCTCCTTTCCCCTTTCTGCCAGGTACCTCTGAGAGTCTCCTTTAGCATATTTGGTCCGTACCTTTTATCTCTGCAACTTTCAGGGAAAGAAGGATGTGTTAAAATGTTTTCTTCTGGAAATCTTTAGCCATCTAGTGTCTCAAGAGACAATGACATTAATAATCAGAATGTAGGGTTGTGGAGTTTCAAGTTGTTCTTGCCCTGAAAAATGCTTCTTAATTCCTCTTTTTTTTTTTTTTAACACAGAAATGAGTACTACCCAGCTGATTCATTAGTGGCTCCAACTCAGGATCTTAGAAAGAAAAATAGTGGTGCAGTAGGAGCAAAAGAAATATCCAGTGAAGAAGCGAATGATGTTACTATGGAGGAGGAAGAAGAAAAGAAAGAAGGGGAACTAATCACTGTAGGGTTACCAAAAAAGAAAACAAGAAGAGCTGCTGCCAAGTAAGTATTTTTAGTTTTCCCTCCTCAGTTTTTTCAGGGAAAGGCAGATTCGATGGCTCATGTTGAGATAAAAGCCACATTTATGTATATTCCTTTTTCTTCTTTCCCTTTCATTTCATATTTGTCAGTGGAATTTTACAGGCACTTTAGAGTCCTGAACTCTGTCTGCACAGCACCAAGCATCCAAAGGCCCTGCCTGAATCTTTCAAGCTTTATCATTATCTAATTACCTGCTATATGATAGTCTGCAGATTGGCATTACTTTAAGCAAAAATCATGTGGCATTCTGAAGCCCTTTTGAAGTTTTTGAAGGCCGCAGGATTGTACCCGCATTACCCTGACTGCTTTGTATGTGTCTGCTGGTCTTTTAAGTCATGGATGTTGCCAAGCACTTTGAAAAATTAGACTATTCATTTAGATAGTTAAATACTGGGATTCTGCCATTACCTACCTCTTAAATCTTGGTCCTGATCTTTTTGTTATGGACAAAGATTTTTATGTTTAGATGTTGTCATTGGTGTTGTTTTGACTGAAGCTACATGCTTTTGTAATGTTGTCGCTCTGCAATATTGAATATATGGAGAAAGTGGCTATTAGTATGAATTCTCTATGACTTTTTTAATCAGAGTCTCTTTACCCTGATGACATCTGTTAAAAGTCCATTACAAATACTTTGCCTAGATTTGTATTTTGCCTTTTTTTTTTTTTTTTTTTGCAAAGGATGGCCCTTGTAATAACAGAAAACTTTAAAATGTCAGCTTGCATGTTGGAACACAACAAGTATTTTGGATGTAGCCTGTATTGTCATTTAATCCTGGGCATTTTTCAGGTGTTTCATTTTGTTTCCAGATTCTGGCTTGTATCTGTAAATTAGCAACAATTGAAATATGGTGACAGTCCAAGATTTTTGTTTCTCCACCTCTATCTCAAACTGTCCATGTATTTAAGTGGACACTTTAAGTCCTGGTAGCTGTGACGAAGGTGTAAAAGATTTACTGGAGACGTGTTGATGAGTTCTGCAGTGACCTCTCTTCATCTTCGCCCTGGACAGTTCACACGGATGTATCTGTGCTGCAGTGGGAGAGCTCCTGTGGGGCTTGGCCAAGGCCACCTCAAGCTCAGCATGGGGCCACCAGAAGGTGTCGTTCTCGCCTTGGCTCCCGTATGACTTTTGGCTCAGCTGAACCGTGGAGGAGGGCAGCACGGCTAGAAAATGTAGGGTAAACTACGGGGTACAGCCTCTGCCAGCCCCATGGCACAGGCGGTAGAGGAGATCGTATGCCTGCCCTATCCTGTTCCCCTCTTGCTCCCCCCAGGGAGTGGAGGTGGGACAGATTTGGGGTGACCACAGCCGCCTCTAGAGGAGCTGACCCCCATCCGCAGGCACTGTGCTTGCAGGCTGGCATAAGCTTAGCACAGTCTGTGGGTAACTGCATCCTTTCATGTTGATAGGAGCAAGATAGGCACCAGTTAAGGACACATAAATTAAAAAACAGAGATAGATTGACCTGTTTGGCATTCCAGGCCAGGCTGGGAGAAAGAAGTAAGCTGCATCCCGTCTGTCTTCTTTTACTTCAAAGACTGGGCCCATCTAGTGCTATGGAAGAAAAGGCCTTTTGTGTGCGGTGAAGTGACATCTGGAAGGAGCTGGTTAGGAGAAGGAAAAAGATACGGTCTTGCTGTGACTCTGAAATGGAGACCTTGGGATCCTGTTGTTTCTTTTTCTTGTTAATCAACTTTAGTAAAGTTCCCTGTTTGTGATGATAATTTAGGATTGTTTATTTTATCCATTAAAAAAAATACATATTTTTGTTGGTTTTTTTTACAGGCAACTAATAGCTCACTTGCAAGTTTTCTCCAAATTTTCAAATCCCCGTGCGTTGTATCTGGAGCAGAAGTTAAATGCGTTATACACCCAGGTGATGTTATTTACTAACTTTTAAAATTAATGATAACAAATTAACCTTTTCTTACCTGACTGCAGTACCTGAGCCTGCAGAAACCTGTTGTCTTCTGGGCCCAGTCATATTAGCTGGAAAAGGAGCTGTCCTTGAGAGTGCTTCCTAGCAGGCTTCAGCTGAAATTGGCCCCTTTAACAAAGACCCGCTTGAGATGCCCTGGCTCAGTTTGCCAGGAGCAGCTCATGTGAACGGATCAAACAACTGAGTGGTAGCTGCTTTGGCAAGGTGGAGATGAATGGTTGTGGAGGGAGCCTCTTCCACTTGCAGAGCAGGATCTGGAAGAGGATTTGTGTCCAAAGTCTGGGGTTCATTGAGAGCCGAAGAGATTTGTGCTTGACTTACAGTGTTGTGTCTACAGACAGCATGGTCATTTTGAACAGCTGATCATTTTGCATCAACTGTTTTTCCAAAATTGTTAAAGTTCTGCAGCTTTTAGCCTTTCCAATAGTAGCTTGAGGAAAATCTGGAAAATTCAGGGTCTTCATCCTGTCTAGCACTTGGGGAATGAAAGTGCAATCATGGTCATCATTATGAAAACAACATGCTTCTGCAGAAAGAGAGAGGAAACACATCACAGTCACACTCTTTTACTCTCTCTGTTTTTCCTTTGTGTGTGTTTGTTTTAGTGGTTAATGATGCCAGTCCTTTGCCAGGCGGTATATAGTGTTTAAGCCACTACCAGTAACAACAAAATGAAAACTGAAGATGAACAGACATCAAGTGAAAAGGCAGAGAACAAGGATTAAAGAGCAGAGCCTAGATAATGCCCCCAAATCTCTTTTAACTTTAAATAAGGGAGGCAGGAAAACAAGTCTAAGAAGAAATGGGATGGGAGGAATCGCAGTCTGTAACAGTCATAAGAAAAATAGAATTTCTTCTTGAAGAATATTCAGTTTGATAAGATCCTTTTTTGAGGTATTTCCCTGAAGGAATTGTCAAAAATACGACTCTTAAGAGGCTACAGGGAGACATTCTAAGTATTTATCCTACACTCCTTAAAACTATATTTTATTGATTTTTGTTGTATTCTATTGCTTCCTAATTTGTGGATTTGCTCAGATCACTGGATTTTGCTCTTGTTCCCAGTTTGTGTTCTCTGAAGCAATGGTAGCTGTAGAACTGTATGAAATGGTATGAACTTGTTAGTTCTCTGGAGTTCATCTGGTGTTTGCTGTGGGAGTTGGAGGGTCCAGCATCCCCCAGATTTGAGAACCTCTGACTGGCATCCACTCTGTTTAAATCAATCTCAGAGTTTTGCTTAGGAAAACATCTAGTCCATATGTTTGATTGCTTGTATCCTTAGGAAAATATTGAACAGCTGTGTACAGGTGAGGAAGGGCCCAACATTTGAAAAAAAAAAAAGATTACTTGCTGTTTGTCAGTTTTGTGTTTTATCATATTTATTGGTACGTCTGATGCATCCATCCAGTGTAGGGATGACATGACAAAGTGGCATTTGAAGATTCTAGCTTTTGCTGGTTGTTAGGAAACAGAAGAACTGAGAAGGATACAGCTTGAGGAAATGATCTGTATTTTCTAGTGCCCAGGATATCAGGGGGCATTTTCTAGGGAGGGCTAACTGCAGTGGGACTTTGCTTATCAAGTGTAATGAGTGTTTCCTGTTTGTCAAAGGAAGGTAAGATGTGTCTTGTGATGGTTTGGGTAGCCTGCTTTTTAATCCAGCCTTACCAGATGCATAGCGGGTAACTTGAGTTTTCAACCTCCAAAACAAGCTGATGGCGGTCCAAAAGGAAATTCTGAAAAAACAAATATAACTGTGCTATTGGAGAGAGGGGAAAAAATTAATATATATGAACTACCAGCAACTGTGTCTGCTCCTTATGAATGATAATTGTGTAGTCACATCTTGGCTTTATGCTGGGAATAGGTGCGTTCTGTTTCCAGTTTGATAAGCTAGTCCAAAATGTGCTTGAGTTTGGAGCCTTTGGGTTGTTTGACTATTTTCTGTAAGCACTTCTGTCTTCTAGCTAGAATCTCATTTTCTTTCTGTTGTCATCTCCAGTTACTCTCCCACCAAGACCAGAACGTGCAAAGAATTGCTCTTGACTGCATTATGACGTACAAGCATCCTCATCTACTGCCATACAGGTAAGACCTTTTACGCTGTTTCAGTATCTGAATCATTGGGCTCTCATACCAAAAGCCTGTTGAGGATCAGCCACCTCTGAGAGAGAGCCATCCCTGTACTTATTGAACAAACATGTATAAATTCTAATTTTATCATGCTGCATCTTTCCAATCTAAAACAGTAAATATGGTATTCAGGTTGGTCGGTGTTCCTTCTTTGTTTACAAGAAAACAGCAGTGCTTTCATTCTGTCCCAGAATAGTGTGTGCTTAGTCGTCACATCATTTTCAAACAGGACTTTTGTAGCGATGATTCATAACCACTAGGTGAAAGTAACAGTATAAAATTGTAGCTTGTGGTTGAATAATCTTTTCAGAATGTGTCCAGAAGGTATGTGCCTACATAATTAAATTGAACTTGCTGGTTTTCTGAAATTTTTTTTGATAAAAGCATGAGGACATGGTGCTTTAATAAATTGTGTATAGTAAGTATATTGACAGGTAAGTAGGTAGGTAGATAGATAGGTAGAAGTGTGTGTGTTTGTGTGTGTTTGTTTTTACAACACCTTCCTCTCACCCCCCTAAAAAACTTCTACATGTATTACTTTCAGGGAGAACTTGCAAAGGCTACTGGAGGACAAGACTTTTAAAGAAGAAATAGTCCATTTCAGCATTTCTGAGGAGAGCACAGTAGTAAAAATGGAGCATCGACCAGCTCTCATCCCTGTTCTTATGAGGTGTGTCATGAATTGCTGGTTAAACATTGCATATCAAACTGCCGTAAGCAGCGATGCTGCTACTTCTTATTTTAAAGAATCAAGATAAGCCTATGGTTCCTGGTATAGTTTGACCTCTTAGTTTGTGATGTTCTGTGTGGTTTTCGTATTAGCACCTTTATGTAATGTGCTATGTGAATCATATTTTCTTTAAAAAACAGCTTTTTGGTAAATACTGTTTTTCTTAAGGTTTACAGAGAATTGAGACATTTCAGTTCATAGAGTACTGTCATTTGTTTTAATTAAGATACAATAATGCAAGTTATTGCGCAGATTGCTTCTTCAGCAGTAACTGCCCTCAGGCTAGCCTGGAGGTACTATTAATTTATACCTGAAGTCTCCAACAAAACTTCTGTAGTGGGAGCAGAAGCTGATCTTTCACTGCGATGTTTCTGGGCACTGTGTAGTAATTCAGAGGAGACCATGAGAGGGGAACTTCCACTCAGGTCATTCTCACTAGGCAAGGTTTATAAACCAATTCAAGTTTCTCCTGAAGAGTAGGAAGCTAGGAAGCAGATGGCTTGCTGAAAGCTAATGCAACCTTTTTTTGGCTCTTGAAGAATTCTCTATGGCAGGATGAGAAATAAAACGGGAAGCAAAACGCAGGGCAAGTCTTCTGCGGGCACTCGCATGTCGATCGTTCTGCGATTTCTTGCTGGCTCACTGCCAGAAGAGATACGGATGTTCCTGGATCTGCTCTTTGAAGCTGTGAAGCAATTCAGTAATGGTAGGTACATGGGGATATGGTACTTCCTGACCTGTGGGAATGTGGGAGCATAAATAGACTTAGTACTGTAATGTACTTCAGTTTGACTCTAACAGTGCCTCAGAGTGAGGAAAGGATGAAAGTAAACTTCTGATAAGAACTGGGATTCCCCCAACCTTTACCTTGCTTGGGGGCATACAAAGCTTGATTACTCTGTTTTACAGGTCTGAGATCAGAAAGACTGAATAACTTGCCACAGCCACGCAAGATGTAACAGGCCAGGGAATGAGCTCCAGTTGCTGACACTGTAGGCTAACCCCTAAGCTGGCCTAGCCGCCAAAGGCTTTGAGCTGTGCTCTCCATCTGACATGCTACTGAGCACAAGGCTGCCTGTATATGATGAGAATAAACAGAGGTTGTGAAGTGCTCTGATACTGCAGTAGTGGGTGTCATCTGAGTATTACAGACAGATGGAGACTTGGAGCTGTCTTTTATTTAAGAAGCTGAATGTGAGGAATTGTGATTTTAGGCCCAGATTTTACTATTTTTCATTGAAAGTTATATTCAGTACTGACTAACCTCATGGTGCTTCTCTAGATAAGTGGCTGTCGCTTTGCCTGTCCACAGGGCCTTGCCAGACCGCAGTGCTCAAGAGTATGGCAGAGCTGGATTTAGCTAAAGTTCTGCCACTTGGTCGTCAGCACAACCTCTTCAATGGCCTCGAAGTTGTATTGAAAAACATGGGACATTTGGTCAGTCAGTACCTGCCTGAAATTTTACAGATTCTGCTCTGTATGACAGGTGTGATATCCTGCATCCTCCAACAACGAGAGAAGGTACAGTATATGATACATGTATGTGTATATACGTACATACAAATATGTTAATTCCTTTCCCTCCTCCTCCGCCTGTCTTGCATACACGCACAGAGCTTCATTGATTCAGATAAAGGTAAGTTTAATGCCAGCATGGAGTAAAGCTTAATCAAAATAGAGGCCAATGGTATTGGTCTGAAAGTGCAGTCAGAGTGAATGTGTTTAGAAAGAACTGCTTTTGGACTGAGTTGCTGTTTGATTTACTGAAGAGAGAGTTGGAGGTGACCTCTGCGTGTTGCTTCCTGTCTGCTCTGGAAAAGAGCTTTGTTTTTGTGTGGAGCAGTGGTTATGAGGGGAAGGTAAATGGTTTGTCTTAAGGGCTTACCACAATCTTATGGCTGGAAGTTGAAGTTGGCTTTAAAGATGTAGTTTCTTGGCTTCAAGGATAATAAAACATTGGAGCAGGGGAAGGAGAGGATTTCAAGTTCTTTCTCTGAAAGCTTCAGAGTAAAACTTGTCTTCTAGGTGCTTCACTGTAGTGCTGGGCCCCAGGAGAGCTCAGTGTTGTGGATGATCACGGTTGTCCCTACCATCTCCTTCTGTCATGGGGCGCAGGGAGAATGTGCCTACCAGCCACGCTGTCAGCGCTTTAGGAGCACGTTCAGCTCTGCATTGGAACAGTCCTGCTTATCCATTGTCACAATTCAGGGCACTGGTAGTGTTTCTTCTCTTCTGTGCCATGGCTGTATGTGCAGGATGGGTCAGGTGGGGAAAATGTTCTGTTAAAGATTGACTGTGGCTAAAGATGGGCCACATTGGGTTATTGCTGCATTATGCCCAGGAGAGCAGTGCAGAGACCCCTGGGCTCATCCCCACACCAGGAAACACTTACCTATGCTAGCAGGGTGCAGGTGCAGGGCTAACTGTCCTGTAGGTGGGATATGACTGTTCTGCTTCAGAGTTGCCTGCTAGTTCTTTCTTCCTTGTAGCCACTGCACAGCACCTTATGGAGGCCCAGCTAGCTCAGGGGATCTGTTGCCTGTCACTTGGAAGCTATGTCATTTAGCCAGGCCTTCCTGTCTTTCTGAAAGTAGTGCGTTTTCCAGGCTTCAATCCAAACAGCAACAGGAGAGCTTGAGTCAGGTCCTAAACAGACCCTGGTCATGTATTAGGTAAGAGACAAGCAAACTGCACAGTTATCATCCCTGCTGTGTTGAAAAGAATGATGCGACGATAGACTGAACAAGTGGTGTTAGGTAATGAATGTTTTGTCATCTTGCACGTGGGTTCTTGACAGGACCTGTCTGTTAGCATTTGAGGTTGCAGCTTGTCTTTAAAACAATCCATCAAACATAGCAAACTCCTTCAGTCAGGCAGCATCCAAGGTCCCATGGTTGCCTGCAGGCTGCACAAAACCTTGTAACTGTCTTTGTTAGGACGAGGATGGGCAATTTTTAGGACAGCAGCATCCCATGGTCTGATTTAATCGATGGATTGCATGTGCCTGCATGTTTTAAACTGGGGAAGAGGGATTTTAAGAGCTACTTCATTCATTGCTGGGACAGTCACTTTTTGTGTGAGTTACTGCAGTAATCCTGTCATCATTGTGTAACTTGTGGAGTGACAGTCTGTCATTTGTCTGAACTTAATTTAACATTCCATTAGCCCATGAGATGTTAAAAGCTCAAGGAAGAGTGTGAGAAATCTGTTTATCTTAGCTAATTATTACAAGGCATTCCTGGAGTTTGAGAGTAATTTATTGCAGGCTAGTACTGCCTGGAGAGTTAAACATCTACTTTAACAGTTCTAAGCTAAGTTATTCTTTTACTGTATCCTGTTGATCACGTTCAATATTGAGTTTGTCTGTCCTCTCAAAGAATTGATTTCAGACGACTGCTCTTAGGACAATTGAACTGTGGAAGACCCAGAATTATTTCACCTGAGGGTCACCATTAGCAACAGCTGCTCAGTCTGTTTTGTGCGTGAAGGTAGGACCAGATGTTTGGCCTTTCAAGCAGCTCATTTGCTGCATGGAAGCTGCTTGCATACCACTAGTACACATGTCACACAGCTTGGGAACTCCTGGGCAAGAGCATATTTGGTTCCTTTTCTACCATCTCCTCTTTGTCTTTTTACACGTGATTTTGGATGTGAAGGCAGCATAGCAGTATATTGCATGGTCGAGGGTGTTGTCTTCAGAAATCCATAGGCACATTGAGTACAAAAATCCCATGCCTTTTAGTGAAGCTTTGACGCCAAAGCTGTTTTACAAAATAAGAGTTACTGCCTGTTTATTCTATGTGGTGGATCATGATATTTAATAAAAACCCCAAGACATAGCTTCAGTCTTGGACAATGCTCCTTATTTGCTCTGACATGGCTCTGTTGTTTCTGAGGCTGGAGTCAGTGCCTCTGCTCTGTGCTGTGTAGCTGTCCTTGGAGCTAGCTCATGTATTTGTGCTGTGAGCTGCATTGCACAGTGTGGAAATAATTTAGGTTATTCAAGTCATAATAGACAGTCCTCTGGGAGAAGAGTGGGAATGCAGCAGTGCATAAATAAGTTCATGATTAGCTGTGTGGCTCTTCTGCTCTTACTTAAATGTTGTCCCCAAGGAAGGCTATGGAACATAATCGCTTAATGGGTACAGGTAGCGTCCTCCTTTAACCAAACGCTAGACTCCCCCTGCTCAGCAGGAAGAGGTGTTCACATTCTTGCCTTCTCTCTTCCTCCCCTTTCTTCTTGTCTGTTGAATTCTTTTCTTCCTAATAGATTTCAATGTGCAAAGTACCACTTCACTTTAGAGAGCTGATTGGGGTCCTTTTCTGAGTAAGACAAAATTACCTGAATGTCAGGGCTGGAAGTGTAACTGGCTTGCAGCTTTCTGCACTTCGTCCAAAGGGCAGGTGCTGCTTCAAGCTGGTCAGCATGGACTTTCATGAGCTGAAGGAGTCCTGTATAATTGACTCAGTGCAGGAACAGGCACGTCTTAGAAACATCTGGGTCATCTGTGAGAGGTAAAGACTACTGTGAACAAGTTACAGGAGAAAACAGAAGAATGTTGTGATACTTCAAGCAGAGAGTGTATCTGTGGCCAGTGAAATACCGTATGTAATTTCAGAGCAAGTAGCTATTAGTATTGTTTTGTAAAGGTCTTACCATTTGTTTGTTTGCTTGTTTACAGGTCCAACCTAGGTTGATTAATCCGCTGAAGAATTTGAGACGTCTTGGACTCAAGCTTGTGGTTGACTTTTTTTCTGATTATGAGACCTACAGCTTCAGTGTGGAAGAGATCAATGCAGTTTTCCATGCAGTGGTATGGCCTCAGGTAATGCATCTCTTCTTGTTCCAAGCTAGCTTGTATGTAATGTGTACCATGGAGAAATCTCCAGCTCTCATTTGTTGGCATGCTGATGTGTGTGTTGAAGGCCAGTTTCTTGGCTCATGTCTGATTAATCCTGGTATAATCAAGTCACAGGCTAAAGTACAGAGGAGTTCATCTGAAAAAAATGGATGTCATGTCTCTGTTCTTTAACCGCAGAAGCAGACTTCTTCCCTGGATGCTTCAGGGAAACAAAATAGTGCTAGTCACTTCTAGGTTCACTTTGCTGCTTTTTTGTCTGAAAGTTATTAATAGGGCCTGTGATGGGGGGTTGCAGAAACCCCTCAAATGCAGGTGGGCTTTCCCACTGCTGCAGTTCAGTGGGCTGTGCACTTTCAGGCTTTCTTGCCTGCTGGGAGTACCATGTAAGCATAGTGAGAAGGCATAGGGTTGTGGCCCTGATCAGAGAAATTCAGATCCCCCCTGAAATTGTGAAAAAGCACTATTGTGAGAGGCAGGGAGAATGCACAGTATTGAAAATGAAATTGCAGTGGCCGTGTCAGTGCACTGCACTCTAAGGGTGGCAGGGCATGCCTGTGCCAGCTGCCGTGTTGTCTCTGCTGTCGGCGGTTGCCTAAGGGTAGCTGGGCAGCAGTGGGCTAACTCCAGCAGAGCTCTTCTGTTGAGGCTTTTGAGGCATCCAAATGGCCAAGAGCCTTGCAGCAGAAAAGCCTGTAAATAACGTCAAAGAGCTCCAGGAATAACTGCTCTGTTCTGTGGTGTGTGAAATCCCAGGTCTGCATCTCTAGACATTGTGCTTGTTTATTCCTACCCTGTTTCTCGGCTCTACCAATAGGAGTACATGACATGTAGCTGAACAGCAGATAAAATAGTTTCAGGCAATGCGTAATGGCTCTCTATTTCACTGGACTGAAGAGCAGGGACTTTTATGTTCCTGGTTTGTCCTTGGAGTCCTTTATTGCCTTCTGCTGTCCCAGTGTTTGGAGACCACAGTACCACATGCTCAAAGCAGTGAAAATGTGCTTCAAAAAAAGCAGTTCAGTGGTTAGGGCTTTGAGTCAGCAAAGCACTTAATGCTTTTGGAGAGTGTTGTGTTTGGAAATGCTGAGTAAATCTGATCAGGATATAGAATTGTTGTTAAATAGTTATAATTCCTGTTTTCCTGATATATGTCAGGAAGACATCACTGTGTTTTTGGAGCTTGGATTGTAGTACGATCCAGAAGCTCCCTCTAGAGGGAATTTCTGCCAGTGAACTCCACGGAGAGTGCTTTTGGTAGAAGAATCATTTGACTTGTGTGGCAGTGGGGTTTTGGTTTTGTTTGTTATTTTTTAAGGCTGTAGAGCTGAGACTTGTAAAAATTTGTAGAGAGGGTGAATTGAAGCCTTCTGTACTTGGAACTGGAGTTTACTGCTGTTCGTGCCCCAAGAGGTTGCTGCAGGGACTCCGTATTAATAGCCTGCATAGCAGCATTCCTGCAGGAGTAGATTAGCAATATACTCTTCCCTGTGCATCATTCAGGAAAGCTCCGATTTATGCAGAGCAGTGATGTTCCCAGCCTTTGGGGCAGGAAAAAAGCTTTCTAAGACTCAGACTGTGGTGGTCATTACACAGACCTGACTACATTCGGGTCTTGAGCCCGGACCGAGCTAGTGCATTTGTGCCTGTGTCCTGTCATGTCAAGGAGCAGCAGCTGCAGTGCAGTGCTATGGCTGGAGAACTCCTTGGTAGGGCTGTTTTGGACTCAGAGCCTGGTTAGGAGATCCCGCTCCCCGGGCCGGGAGGGTGCTCCTGTGGCTGTGAAGCCATGGAGATGCATGGCAAATGCTGGGACAGCAGGTGCTGTGGCCAGGGCATGGGAAGCATGGGGCAACAACTCCCGCATGTCATGCCCGCGATCTTGCAGGTCTGTTGCAGGGATGTTGCTAGGTCTCTGCAGCGGATGTGAGGATCTGTGGGGAATTACTTTGGGGCGGGGGGAAAAATGGTAGCTGGGGGAGTGTATAAATATGGAGTAAGATAATCTAACAGTGATGCCAGAAATATTGAGGGAGCTGTGAAGCCTATGATGAAATTACATTTTAAAAAAGGTAAACTATAGTTTGTAGTGGGATCTTTCTTAGAGTTGATGTTTTTAGGTGACTTTACCTACTTGTGCTGCACTGGTGTCTGGTTTTTCTTTCTTTTAGGTCTGCAGGTTGGCTTCAGAGAGTCAGTATTCTCCTACTTTTCTGCTCAAACTCATTCACACCTGGAGTAAGAATCCCAGGTAAACATTCTCCTCACAAAAAAGCAAGAGTACTTCTCTGGGTACACAAAATTCAGGGAAAAAAGGGCACACCACTATAACAAGTTATGGATGATTGTGTCAAAACCCATCTCTCTCTCTCTCCTTTTTTTTTAATTAGGCTATTATTCTTCTAATAGCAGTCCAGACACATTTGTGAAGCTTTCCAATTTATGCCAATCATTCTCTTTTTAGTGGGTTGCTTTTCCTATGTATGAACAATGAAACAGATACGTAGTCCAAACCCAGCTCAGGGGTGGGAGGGAGAACTGACTTCTTAGAAGATGTTTGTGTCTTAGCCAATGACTTTTAAATAAAATCTTGGGGGGCTCAGAGTTCATGTTTTTTGATTCCTATTCTTTCCTTTTTATGAAAGAATGTGGACAAGTTTAGCTCAGATTCTGTGACAGATTCTGAGACTGAAATTCGTAAGAGAGCTTTTCTGATGCAGGCCCTGGGAGAAGTTCTGTCTCACTGTCTTGAGTGGTTATTAATGCTTCCACCAACTCATTGCTTCTCCCTTGCCAGAGTACCAAGTATCTGTTTTATGACATGTCACTGGTAGGCATAAAGAACTTGTACACAAACTTATGTACAAAAATGGTGTTGGATCATTAGGATAGGAGCAGATTCTAAGAGGAGACCTGGACAAGCAAGGGAGACAGGGTTAGGTCCAGATGATGCTATCTTGAAGCGTAAGAAGGGACTAGATGACCTCTCACCCTGCCTTCAGCCTATTTTTCATGACACTATGGTTCTGTGATTTTGCATTTTTTTTCTTCTGCCTGAAGTAGAAGACAGTCATTGTCATTTTATGTGACTTTTTGCACAAAAAATTTATAAAGCTTGTAACTTAAATCCACGTTTTCATCCTACCTTTTTTATAATTTTTCTCTCAGATATTTCCCCTTGCTGG
Organism: Apteryx rowi; assembly: GCF_003343035.1. Lineage (NCBI taxonomy): Eukaryota > Metazoa > Chordata > Aves > Apterygiformes > Apterygidae > Apteryx > Apteryx rowi. The sequence goes on along the minus strand of NW_020450679.1, from coordinate 490,270 downwards.
CCAAGCAGAAGCCAGATCACCCAGAGTGTGATATACTGTCAAACGTTTTTGCTGTGCTCTCAGCCAAGAATCTGTCTGAGGCCACATCCAATCTTGTGATGGACATAGCTGATAACCTTCTCAACAGCCCAGATTTTGAATCCACGGAGCAGGTTTCCAGTTTGACTGTAACTGACTGTGTTGTTGTTGACGCTGGCGACATGACAGAAGGTATGCTCGAGCAAGAGTCGTGAGAGGTCTACTGGGTGCTTTGAATGGAGGCATTAGGTTCTGATGGGGTTGTCTTTGCTTTGGGTGAGACTACTGGGGAAGGAGACATGGAAAAAATCTCTGTACAAAATTGTCTTGGCGTGCTCATGAACTGTAAAGTCATGCTTCTTTCATGACAGGTGAGATCCACATTGGAGTGTCAGAATCCTGAGCATTCCTTGTGAAGAGGGAAAACGTTTGTAGTATTAGCCTGTTTTAGTATTTGTAAACCTGTGACTGATATGATAACTTAAAGAACTGGTTGATGATTGGGACTGAGTCTAACATCGAGTTTTATAAACACCTATTCCCTGTTTTTATCAAAACCAAATGCACGTGGTCATGTATCGCTATGACTTTACTCTGTGCTCCATGGCAGTTGATTTCCTGCAACTGTGTAGTGTGCTATGCTAAGCCATCTTTCACCTGTAACACTCAAAGGCAATGGAAAGGAGAGCACTTAACACTGTGCCCTTGTCATGGCAGCTTTGATTTGCCCAGGAGGTCAGTGGTAGCATAAAGAAAACCACATCTACAAATGCTTGGACTGTTTTAGGACACAGTTACTGCCTTAGAGGAACCTGCTTGGTACCTTTTGATAAGTTTCCACTTACTGGGGCTGTAACTGAAATATGTGAGGAGAGTTTTTATTCTCTGCATGTGCTTTTTTTTGGAGGAGGAGGGGGGGTCCTAGCTCAGACAGACACATTAGACTTGTTCTCAGCCCCTGTGATGCCTGTTCCCAGCAGCCCTGCACATTCATAGCTGCTGTTGTTTTCTTTTTTTTCTTCCACTGATGAAACCTCATTTGTCTGCATTTTGCCCCTTTGTGTGGGGTTGGATGTCCCTTCCATTGCTGAGAGCTCACCTTGTTGCTTGCAGCACAGAGGTGAGTGTTTTAACTGTTGTATCCCTTTACAGAGACCCTCAGCCTGGGTTCCCGCTTTGTTCTGCCTCATGTTCCTGCCATACTTCAGTACTTCAGCAAGACAATGTTAAACATGGAGAAAGTAAAAAAGAAGAAGTTTAGAGCCCAAGTCAGCAAAGAGCTGAATATACTTTCCAAGTAAGTGATTCTTTAGAGCTCAAAACTGTTAAAGACTTGGGAGGAGGAAGGAGGCTCTTCCTAATGGCTTGCAAATTAGAAACATTATGTTATATGTAAATCCAGAGCAGTTTAAAATACCTGAATCTGTCATTCACCTGGCAAGTTGCTGTTGTCTGAGGGGGAAAGTTTTCAGAAATTGACTCTGACTATTTCTATTGCTGGTGCTCAAAGCCAGTACCTCTTTTGGTAGGAAAGGGTGTGGAAGGGACTACAGCTGTCCATGTGCAGCTGAATAGTCAGGCTGTAGACTTGCTCAAGGGAGGCATTGGACTTTAACTCAAAAGGCATTCATATCCGTAGTTGTTTGATCAAACTATGCTCAGGACATGGTTTTACCTGTTTCAAAGCATTCTATGAAAATCTTTTATAGGAACTAGCTTGAGTATCCACAAAGGCTTTCCCTTCCTTTTTTTAAATTGAAAATATTGAAGACATGGTTCTTCGGACCAAGAGACACATTATGCTTTCATATATTTGGGTGTGACACCTCCTGAAGTCACTTCTTACGTGGCTGAAGGCAAAACTTAGCCCCAGTGAGCTGGCTGGACGTTTCAAATTAGGCTGACATTTGGGAAGTGACACTTCTGTAGTTTTAAAGCTGGTATTTGTCCATTTCCCACCCTGCTGTCCCCATGGAGGTCTCTCCTTTCCTTTGGTTTTGAGCAGCTTGGATCTTTGAGCTTGCAGATGCCTGTGGCAAACGTGGTGGCTTTCTGTGACTTCAAGGGGCCTCTCCAAGTGTTTAACATCATGGCTTCAGTGGGAAGCTCTGTAAGCCTGGGTACAGATGGATGTGCTGTGTCACAACTTTATGGCAATAGCACTGACTGATTTCTTCTTTGGGCTGTGCTGGTGATTAGATTGATATAAAAATAGTAAACTACCCTGTCTCATCACATAGGATCAGCAAATTTATACAAGAAAAGAGTCAGAATTCAGTGCTTGTGAGCCTCCTCCTCCCTTTCCTTCACCAGAGTAACATTGACCAGGTAGGTTGAAATGTAGATTTGTTTAAGATGCAGTTAAAGGTCTCTTTATTGATTACATGCCATTTCTCATAATTAGCCTGAAATAAAATCTTAATTTGTTTGTAATCCACTTGACACCACTGTGTCATTACGTGTTGATGTGTATGAGCCACCAGATGCCTTGCAGGAATGCTGGTGCTTAGGCTGGCTCTGTTCCCTCTTTGACATAGGGAAAGTCTGCAGAAGCATTTGTCCAGTTTTTAGTTCCTTCGCTACTGAGCAGTAGTCAATGGTTGAAATAAATGTTCGTCTGTAACATGGACTTAATATACCCCAAATCCTAAGTCACAGTGTCTGGACAGCAATATGAATATCTGTGATTGAGTACACAGGACGTGCTGTGTAATGGCAGTGCTATTTTGGTCTGTTGCAAGATGAAAGGCAAACATTGTACAATACTATTAACCTGGCCCTACATGTTCTACTTCCATTCCCTTCACCTGCCACTGTTAAAGAATCCATCTGTTAATACAGAAGTGTGTCTCAGAATTGAAATTCTCCTTTAAAATCAGATTCCTCAGGCATGCCCAGTATATGAGCTGCAGTTGAAAGAAGCAGAGCTCTTCATGCCTTAGGCTTTTGTGCAAGCATTGAGGATATTGGTGGCTCTTCTGTCTGGAATTCCTGTTTCCCTCCCTGCCAAACCGTGTTTTCCAAAATACAGACCTATCTCTGACTAATGAATCTGTTGATTACTCAGCTTGACTGCCTGAGTCTTTAGACCAAGGTTTGGGTCTTGTTTTTCTTAAAAGACATGTAGTTGCTCAATGAGAGGTTTTATGCTTGAAGAAAGAACTGCTAGGCAACAGCCCGGAACTTCTGCTTTGCAGATGGTCATTTAATTGTTCACAGAGGATTCTCAGGGTTTTAAATGTGTGACTCACTAGGGAACCATATATGGTTTCAATTTAGGGAGATTGTACAAACATGCTGCTGTTACTGTTTGCTTTGCAGATTAAAGACCTCTTTTTTAGCTCTGTTAGTTTTCTGTTAGTTTTCATTTGAGGAAAGATACAAAAGAAGTCTTCGCTCTGATGGCACTCTTCTCTGACACTGTGCTTGGTAATTAATTGAAAAGTTGCAAGTGTTTGAGTGTGATGAATGCATTGAATGTTCCCTGTGTATATGTATCTGTGATGTGAATGAAATACAGCAAAGAAGTTAAGTTCACTCTGTGTCTTGAAATATTTCCCAAGGAAATGAAGTATTCTGGTGAGGTTTCAGTAGATATTGACTGTTGCCTGTCTGTCTCTTTCAGGATGCGGAGATTGACATTCTGGAGACAGTGCAGAACTTGTTGAGGCATTGCTCAAACCCCACAAGCTTTCTCAAACCTCTGTCAAAGCTTTTTTCTGTCATCCAGAACAAACTGTCTCGACAAAAGTTGTGCTTGGCATTTCAGGTATTGCCTTTTTAAGTGCCTTTCTATACTTTTTTTTTTCTTCTAACAGATCAAGAACAAAATAAATAGCTGTATTTATCATTGTTGTACATGAACCTAGAAAGCTTTTAATCTACAACATCTGTTAAGTGGAAGTAACAGAACTGCATGTGATAGACCTTAATGAACGGGAAAAAGAGCTGTGAAACTTTTGGCTTGCAGCCTGATTGATGTGAGCATCTCCAGGGTTCTGTTGTGTGAGAGAAGCCAAACAAAGCACATTTCGTCCATAACAAATCCTGTGTCTTTATGAACTAAAAATGGCTTTCAGAAGCCTGAAGCTGATTTTTATTTGTATTCTCCTCTTACAGATTTATAGCAGTCAGGCTGTTTTGTACTTTTCTGAAGTGACTTACATAACATTTTTTTCCTCAGCAGAAAAATCCAGGAAACACTTGATGTAGATGTTTAGAAATTTAGGAATTTAAAACACATCTTCCAACTTGTGGAAGAAAAACACTGATGACAAAATGACTCTTACTAAGCTTTATCAGGAGAAAGGCTGATGCTGTTGTTTTCTTTATTTTTAATCTCAAGTGGTTAGAATTAAAGTCTTGTGTCCTCCAACTTTTTAACACTTATATGAATTAAAATGTTTTCTTCCACATTTATTTTTAGACTTTATCTGATTTGGACAGTGAATTGAAATACATTACTGATGTTGTTAAGGTATGCACAGTTTCTTTGATTGTTCCCTTTTTTCTCCCATAACATTGTGTTGTCATGTTTCTAGCCTTTTTCATGAATGTCTTGTTGCTCTCTCATAGCTGAATGCCTTTGATCAACGGCATCTCGATGATATCAACTTTGATGTGCGTTTGTCAGCATTCCAGTCGATCACAGCCCACATCAAAGAAATGCAATCAGTGGATATCAACTTCCTCATCCCTGTTATGCACAACTGCTTCTACACCATCCAGGTTGGCTGAATGTTCCTTCTCTTGCCTTACACGCCTTGTTTTTATTATGAATCTAACTTCGATGTTCTTTCTGTTGGCTGTTTTTTAACACTGGAGAACATTCGGAGAGTGTATTTGGGTCTTTTCATGAACACGTGTTATAATGTTTCATCCATTTGCCTTTTTCCCTGTGTGTCTGGAAGAGCAAATACAATGCAGCAAGAAAATCAACCTAACTGGGGTGTGCCTTTCTATCAGCAAGCCCCTGGAACTATCAGGTCAACTTGTGCAGTAGAAAAGGCATGTTGCCATCTTGAAAGGCTGCTTTTCTTTCTGTTGCAGCATGTCCTTGTTGCATGGGCCGGCTGATGAGTTTGAAAGGATTTTTCCCATTTGGAAGACTGGGCATTGGTTCAGGTCTAGACCTTCTACAGGAAGGGTTTCAAGAGTTGGTAGAATTGTTGGGTGTCTGTAGGTTTTGTGATTTTGGGGAGGAAGAAGGTGTCATAACCCAACTCATGTGATACAATCTCTTCATCCACTCAGCTAGGGGATATGGCTCTTAGTGACAATGCAAGCCTTTGCTTGACCAGTTTTATCCGCCGGCTGGCAGAAATCGACCACGCAGAAGATGACTACAGGGAATTAATCCAGCACACTCTCCTGGAGTCTCTGCGAAGGGGGCTGAAGAGTAAGACTGAGGTAATGCACTACCATCTGATGACACATCTCCAGCTGTCTTCAGGACACTAGGGCATATGAGATTCTTTTTATAGATGGGTTTATTTTTTTTTTGGTGAGTCTGTTGCTGGGATAAGAAATACAGGTACCCACTGTAATCAGACTTACCCTTCATTTGAAATCCTATAAAAATCTAATAAGTCAACACTCTGCTATGTTGTGTTTCTCTGCCGTTGTTTAGCTTTTCTCAATAGTAGCTCATTCTTTGGAGAAGAGAGTTTTCTTTAATTTATGTGCTGTCCAAAGTATATGTATATTTGCAGTTACCAAAGAATACCAAAGGACTCATTGGCCTGAAGCACTTTGTAAATGGCAGCATGGCTGCGCTGAGGAGTGTTTAGCTGCCTTTCTAAGGGGTACTTAACCTTCACTGCTTGCTGTTTGCAGAGCATCCAGCAGGACTACACATCATTGCTTGCGTGCCTCATTCAAACATTCCCAGCAAATCCTGAATTCCGGGATTTGGTCCAGTTGACCAACGCCCATGATCCTGACATGGACTTCTTTGAGAACATGAAACACATCCAGGTAAAAGGCAGTGTGTTCCCCTAGCACCTCTCTCCCCCTGCCAAAGCAAGAGTGTTTTACTGTCAGATAATGTTTGCCAAAGCATCTGTGCACTGCTGTTAAAGGGAAGTTGAACCTGTATCATTAGGTGTCATAAAAAAATGGTATGTGGGCATTGAAGTTACATAGGTGACTGTGAATCAAAGTCACGATTCATTAGTATTTCTACTTATAAATATTTTGTTTTCATAACTTAGCAACACTATTTGTACCTTCTCCTAATTTGGCTAAAAGAAGTGATTTTGTTATAAGTGCTTGTTCACGTACTCGAACAGGCATCTCCATCCCACTGCCAGCAACACTGTGTCCTGAGGGTCCCTCTGACATAGGCAAGGAACAGATCTGTTTGACCAGCCTGTCCCCACTACCCTCTGTGCAGAGGTTGTGCAGCCCTTTTTCTTTCACAGGCCTTTTTGATTTATTTAAATGCTGCACAAAGCTTGGCCTCCCTGTTTTTCTTGTGGTATGAAAATACAGCATTCCTCATGCTTTCAGAGATGCAGTCAGAGAGCCTCATTACATCTGTAGTTAAATTTAACATCAAATCAAAATTTTCTTCCTTATAATTTACCAGGCCTCATCATCTTACATCATTTACCTCTCTTGGCTGATACCTGAAGATGGCACATTCTTAGGACTGTGAATTCACAGTGAAATATCACATTGAGCTGGAGTATTTGTTGATGTAAAAGACTGGTGAAAGCCCAGAGACTGAATGGAAAGAGTGTGACCTATTCTTGGAAAAAAACTGTGCTATGTTTATGTCATGACTTAAAACTGAGCCATTTTCAAGACTTTTGGGTGCATGTGCTCTGTTCTGCTAGCTGTGTCTCAAGAGCCACCTCATTCACTCTCTCTCATGTTTGGCTTAGATCCACAGGAGGGCACGAGCCCTGAGGAAACTGGCTAAGCAGCTCACTGAAAAAAAAATTGTGCTGTCCTCCAAATCCCTTCAGAACTACATCATGCCTTATGCTACTACAGCCATTTTTAATGAAAAAATGCTTAAGGTAGGTTTTTTAATTGGATGCCTCCATTTTGAATATTTTTACCTTTCTCGTATCATTCTCGTTCTAAGACTTACCGCTTTGAAAGGCTGATAGGGCTGTGGAGTGAGTGTTCTCCTTGCTCATGAGAGTGCTGTCATTCTTTTCAGTGGTGGAAGGAGAGTTCAGAAGGTGCAGATTCAGTCTGGGCCCAATCCTGTATCTGCTAAACCTGTCCTGCATCTCCAAGATGAATTTCTTGACTGGGTTTTTGATTTGGGATTATTTTTGTTTGTGTTTTTTTGTAATTGGATGATGATTTTTTTCCCTATTCCTCCAAACTACTCTCTTATATTCTGTTGTGGTAAAGACTCTTCAGAGCAGAGATTAGTCACTGTTTGGCAGCAGAATGTGTGTGGCAGGGAGCATAGGCTACAGCTAGTAATTGAGGTGGGAATAAATACTGTTTTCATGGGGTATAAGGGTGAACTGCAGGAACTAGTTGAGAATCTCAGAAATCAGTAGCAGCTTTGTAATTAAAGCTTAAAGGGTGACATTTTGTTGATCACTTTTCATACCTTTTATTTAAAACACATGAGGTGAAATTACTTGTGGTGCCAGTCTAGATAGACTTTTTGTTTGAGACTGAAAGCTGAGGTTTTACAAGTCTGTGCAGTTCCCTGCACACCATCAGTAGGACAGCAGAGCCGCTTATATCAGACCAAGCAAATGTGGCTTGTCTAATTGGCTTACTGTCAGAAATCCTGTTTTGAAGCAGAAGCAATTAAAACTCAGGCACGTGGCTTGGCTCCTGCAGTCATACAGACTGCCCCCATCAGTGGAGTGACTCCCATTTGACTGATGGGAGGTAAAAATGCATTGTCTGAAACCTTGGTGGGAAAAAAAGAACACATTTTGTTTCAGATTTGCTATGGCTTAACAGTGTGAGTTTCTAGTTGGTCAGAGTGGCCCAGCAATGCGTGATCTGTCTGTGGCTAGGTATCTTGACTGGTTCATACCTGCTTTTAGCTCTTCACACAAGTGGGCCCATAGAATTGGTCATGTGAGGAAAAAATAAGTATTTGCAGAAATATTTAGAGGAGGTGGGTCTGGAGATCAGCTTGGTGAACTGTGATTTTTATCCAGTAACCAGGGAAGATTTGAAAGAGCCGAGTACCAAGCATCCTCACTAGGTAGAAGTTACTTTCTTTGTCCTTTGTTGCTTTGAGTAAAGGATGCTTTAGACATTTGCTCGGCATGAATGTTAACAATTGAATTTCTGTCTTTTGGGCAGCATGAAAATATGGTAACAGCCTCAGTTGAAGTTGTTGGAGCTGTCTGCCGGCATCTCTCCTGGTCAGCATACTTGTACCACTTAAAGCATTTCATCCATGTCTTGCAAACGGGGCAAATCAATCCAAAGTTGGGAGTCAGGTAGGTACTATGAGTGATGCTACTCTAGATTTCTCCAAAGGCTGCTAAGACAAAATTCAGTGTCTTAAGAAGCATCACATGGGTTTTTGCCTCTTCACTGGGATGAGAGATTGCCCACTCTGAGGTGGGCTCATGCAAGTGAAAGTCTGGGCATGGCCTTGCAGTTAGATGTGACTGAGCTATGAAGGGTTAGCAGGTGTTTGCTTTCTCACACTGTGTCTCACCATGTGCATGCCAGCATTAGCAGCTTCTGCTCTTGCCTGACTGTCCCTGTTCCTGGGCCACCTCCATTGCTCCAGCACTGCTGTCTGTGAGGCTTTGCAGTGAGCTAGGTCGCAGAACTCATCTTGCTGAAGAGCAACCTTTTTTTTTTTCTTTTTTTTTTTCCCCTTGGGTTGTTACTTCAGCATAAACCACCTCAAGCTGTGCTTTCACTGAGTCTGAAGTTTTTTTAGAAGTGCCTTTAAGGTTTTCCATTATGTTGGTCTATGCCACTTCTTCTTTTTGTGTGGAGAGCTGATCTGTCTCTGTTTGTTTCTTCCACAGCTTGTTAGAGACAGTGCTGGAAGCCTTTCACTTTGACCATGAAACACTTGAAAAGCAGCTTATGACCATTGAGCACCAAGGTAAGCTTTCTGCTCCTGAATATAGATGCACTCCTTCTAATTGCTCAAAGTGCAGTTAGTCAAAAACTTGTGTTTTATTCTTGAGGTCATCTTTTCCCAGCTTTTTAAAATGGGCATGTTGGAAAACTAGCTTTGACTTACCTCCTCAGGAGTAGTACAGACTGTCCTCCTGTGTGTTGGCACCACGAGGAGAGGTAGAGCAAACCATATCCACACTACCTCTCCATTCCCCTCAAACCAGGCCTCCATAGGCCAAAATACCCCAGACCAGGTTTATGGTAATCTGGGAGTTCTCCAAGGGCTGTGCCCACCCACAGCGTCTGAGCATTTTTGTCCTTGCTGTGAGCTGCTCTCAGTGTTATCAACAGCCTGGGCAGGTTGCCCTGTGCTCTGGCCCTGGCTCCCCCTGCAATTTCGTTGAGAGAAATGGTAACTTTGGCTTGTTCACCATTGTGGTTATCTAAGTCATGGTCTTTGGGATGTTCTGAGGAAGGAGGATATCTCACAGCTGTGCTTGTCAGTACCTCTTGCCTTGTGAAATTATCAAGTATAAGTGAATGGCACTTCTCTGACATTCAAGGGCAGTGAGCTTTGTTAAACTGTGGAGTTCAGCCAAAGAACAACATAGTCTTTGCTTTAAGCCTAGCCCTGGTGGGTAGTTTTCAGAAACCAGCATGCCAGGACTTCTCTTCCCAGTAAAACAGCTCTGTTGCTTAGTGATCATTTGCTATTGCTTGCTGGTGGTGGGCCGGAGCTCTGTCCATACCAAAGCCATCACAGGAATCTCTTTTAAGGACTCCATTTTTGTACCCTCCTGCATTTATCAGTGTTTTTGACAATTACCTCACAGGAGCTGCTCCCATGGATCTTGAGCCAGTGATGGAGGGTGAAGAAGCCATGGAGCTGGAGCAGAGTGAAGGGGAAGAGGAGATGGTGGAGGAAAACAAAGAGGAGAATCTTCCTGAGGAGCTGGCAGAGCCTGTGCCAGTCCTGCCTGACCAGGCAGCTGAGACGTCTGAAGATGCTGAGCAAGTGACCAAAACTGTTTCTTTCCTACCACGAAATAAAGAAGAGCTGGAATGTCTGATCAAACATATCCAAGATACAGTTACATCCAACATCTTGCCCAAACTGCACAGGTGTATTGTTGCAAAGGTGAGGAGTTGATGTTGGAAAGGCAATTTACAGATCTGTGCTGCTGCTGTAAGGGTTGGGGTGCTACTGCAAAGAGACATGTTGAAACATACCACACAAAACACAAGCACAGCTGGAGAGAGAGGCCACCTGAAAGCACAAAAGAGGCTTCACTCCATTTGGTGTTTCACTGAGATTGCTGACAGTCTCTCTGGTCAGAGTGGCTGTGGCGTCTTCACTTCCCTGCTTTGAACTGGATTGAGCCACACAAGTGAAACAATTCACTTCATGCAGCCTGCTGAGAAGTTCTCAGTCACCTGTTAGCACCCGGTTTAGCTTCTGTATTGAAAATGCAGGGAATCGTCATCTTTTAGCTGCCTGGGTTTTTCCTGTAGTCGGTAGAGAAGGACAGCATCTCCAAAGGTTGTCTGTCGCATCCTGAGAAAAGTGTTTAAGATGAGTGAGACTTCCAGGAAGTGCTTCTTTCTCTCTCATCATTCATCCCAATTACCTTAGACTATATGTGGGTGAGATGAATCCTTCCCTTAATTTCTTCCGGTCATAGTTCTTCATCTATAAAGCAGGTATGCCACAAGGTGTGAGACAGCTGAGGGACAATACTTTAAGACTGCCTGACCCTTATGAAACAAATTGTATGGCTATCTAAATGTATGATGTAGCTAAACCTTTTAGGGATGACTGAAGTCATCGTTGTAATGCTTATTATTGAAGTATGCTTCTGGAAGGCCTCTTTTATATGGCACTCTCAGTCTATCTTCCCTTTTTTGCTATCCCCCTTGTTTTCTGCCTGGGAGTGCACAGAGGGAGCTCACAGACTGCAATTCTTTTAATTTGCAGTGCAAGTCTGGCCAGTGCAGTAAGTCACTTTTTGAGAAGACCTCCACCTAATTATAAACAATGTTTATAAATTTTAGTTGAATCCTTCCATAAACCACTTCTGAGGTCACAGTGTGAACATCCCTCTATGAAATGTAGCACATTAGACAAATACACAATTGTGTTTGTTAAAATGCAGTCATGCTCTGTTCCTCATCCTCAAGTCTTCAAAAACAGAACTAACTTGCCATATTGGCCTCTTCTCAGGGTTTGCTGAGGAAACTCAGGGTTTGTTTAAGACTGTGTTCATTATACTTTCATATGTTAAACGTGCATTGTGTCTTGCTCTGTCTTACAAAGGTTAAAAGAGACGAGGAACACAAGCTCGTGAAATCCAATGTTGTGAATGATGACGAGGTAGTTCGTGTGCCTTTAGCTTTTGCAATGGTCAGGGTGATGCAGTGTCTTCCCCAAGAAGTGATGGAAGCCAACCTGCCAAGGTAAAGTCCAGAAGAGCTCTTCGAATGCTCTTCACTGTGCTGGGCATGAGTGCAAGCTTCTTTCTCAAGCTGTGGTCATGCACATAGCTAAATGTAGGAGGAGCATTCTATCAGACCTTAAATATTTTTTCTGGAAACAGATTTTTCCTAGTGAAATACCCCGCTGTCTGCATTTGACTTTTATAAAGCTGAGTTTGAAAGGAATTTGGTAAATCCTTAAATAAGAGCAGAGCAGTGAAGCAGGGTGCAGATGTAGGGGTGGCAGAGCTGAAGAAAGAGTACTATACAGAAAGAAAGGACAGTCTGTAAAATCTTTTGAAGGAGGATGGGTCTGTGTACAACTATAAAGCCTTTCTGTGAGGCTGGCTTTGAATGTAGTTTTGGTTGTAAAACAGCCCTGAAAAGCAGCCTTCATAGTTAGCAGTGTAATTAATTCTGCTCTGTTTGGAGGTGAGCTAAGCTGTCCATCTCTGCTTGCAGCATCCTGCTGAAAGTCTGCTCGTTCTTGAGGAACAGAGCCCAGGAAATCCGGGACATCGCCCGCAACACCCTCACTAAAATCATGGAAGTGTTGGGAGCGCAGTACCTGCTGTACATCGTAAAAGAGATGCAGTCCACTCTCGTCCACGGGTACCAGGTAATGCTGAATTTCTTCCTCTTCTGCTCTTTGTAGGTCTTTATAAGTGTTAGGAGGAGAATCCAAAGGGAAATTTATTACCAAAATTGTTTTGCACTGGAAGAGTAGTTGGTATAATACAAGTAGATGCTACTGTTAGAGCCTATATCATTCTTTGTTAGGCTAAATATTATATAAACATATGTTAACTGAGGGACTGTACCCAAAGAACTTATAGTCTAAACCGAGAAGAAGAAGAAAGGATCTCCATTTTCCCAGTGAAGAGTTGAGGTTCAGAGGTGAAGGATGAATTCCTGGTCCTATTAAAATTAGTGGGAATCTTTCCAGTAACTTTGGTAGGATCAAACATCATCAGAGGTGACTTGCCACAGAGACTGCACAGAGAGCATGTGACGGAGATGCTAATTGCAGCCTTACTTCCTGAATGCAGAGCCAAGGCCCTGACTATTAATTCATCTTTCCTCTTGCCACAGTGGTTTGTGATAAGAATAATTTCCTATGAGTATTATCTCGGGGGAAAACATGAGTTTCTAGCTACTGGAACAGTGAAAACACTGATTAGCACAGCCTAAAAATAGCAGTGAGAACACTGGGGAAAGAGAGAATTTTAGCCCTCCTGCTAGTGTGTGGAGGGACAGGGGTCCTCTTCCTGCCACCCACCCATGGATTCTCATCCTCCCAGTAGTTTTTCTGTAGCGAAAGCTCAAATGCAGTATGTGAGTTGTGATGTCTCTGCTGTCGTATCCCCCCTCCATCCAGTTACATAAGAAGTCCATGGAGGGGGGATGGAAACATGATTTTTCTCTTTTTCTCTAGCTCCACGTGCTGACTTTCACTGTGAACCTGTTACTGAAGGGCCTTACTAGCAAGCTCAGTGCTGGTGATTTGGATCCTTGCTTAGATATCCTGGTTGAGGTAAAAGCTGCTATTCAGGATTGAAGGAAGTGCATCATGAAGTGCTTGGGGGACACTCTGGGAGGAGCAGAGGGTTGTCTGTAGATTGCCTCATACTCAGTGGCAAACAGGGCTGATTGTACATTTACTGCAAAGCAGAGAGACTGTTTTTAATGAGGCATTAGCATACCCCTTGTAGAGGCACAAAGTACCTCCTGAGAGTGTGCCCTGAGCCCTGCATCTTAGGAGGGAATTGGTTCAAGATTAAGACATGTAACTGTTTTGCCATGTGCTCTAGATGGCTGAGCAATAGTCAGCAGAGATCTAGTCAGTGCAGACCACAGGGCCCGGGAGCTCAGCTGGCAATCCAGAAAGGGGGTACATTCAAATGTCTTGGTCTGACTGGATTCTCACTCCTTGTCACAACACTGCAGAGCGGTGTGAGAACAGCTGCTCCCACTAGTTTGCTGAGACTGGGGTGCTTTATATTGACAAAGGAAAGGTAGGTGTGATTTGTGGGGGACCTGGGGAATTGTTGGGTTTTTTTGTGGGTAGGGAAAAAATAGTGTGGTTCTGCTGTTACTGCATGAATCTGGCTCTACTTTTTTGCTCTTCTCATTCACTTCTGTTGGCTGCTTTCCAAAGATTTTCAACCAGGAGCTGTTTGGGGATGTAGCTGAAGAGAAGGAAGTGAAGGGAATTGTCTCCAAGGTCATGGAAGCGCGCAAGAGCAAAAGTTACGATTCCTATGAAATTCTCGGCAAATACATAGGGAAGGGCCAGGTGACGAAACTTATTCTGCCATTGAAAGAGGTAAGAAAAGGCAGCCGTAGCCTTTCTATAGCCCTGAGCACTCTTAATTGTGTATGGTCTAGAAGAAACTCTAGAGCTTCTAGTGGCTACTGTGGCATTACTTACATAATTATCTCAGGCTACTAATTTTCCTCTCGAAAGCCAGTCTGCACCAGCTTATAAAATGAGACTTTGCTACAGGCATTCAGGAGAAGGAGTGGTGTTTTGGGAAGCTTTCTGCTGAGCTAGAAAGGAAACATCCCATTGTGGTTGTTCAGTTCACTCTCCCTCTGCAACAATGACTCTTGTTAATGCTGTTTGCTCTGGCACTATAAGTTCTGCAGGCTATTTTGTGACTGGATCCCTTGTGCATAAAGGAAACATTGCCAAAATGTATTAAGGCTCTGACTTTGTGGAATAAAAGCTTGTGCAGAGATGCAGTTGTTTCAGAGGGATATGCGCTCATGGAGAAATGGAGCCCTGTTTGCTCATGAGCTCTGGAACGTCCTGGTGGCGCAAGGAGAATGGGCAGGAGCCTGAGAACAGGCTGGAGGGAGAAGGGAGGGATGTTGGGGCAGAGCTGAGGCAATGGGATGCTCTTCATGTAGAGAGCTTGGGAATGAAGGCAGTAAGTGAAGATGGAGGAATTGGTCTGGCTTTTCCTGTGACTTCACAGTACAGATGGCAGATCATTGCCCTCCTGCTGCATTTTGACTAAGTCTCATGATGGTTCCTTTGCAGATTCTGGAAAGCACCACAAGCCTGAAGAAAGTCCGGAAGGTGCATGAGGCACTGCGTCACATCATGATAGGGCTGATCTTCAATTCAGATATGAACGCGGAATCCCTTCTCCTCCTCAGTCATGGTCTCATCAGCGAAAACTTGCCTCTACTCACTGAGAAGGCCAAGTGAGTTCCAGGCCATAACCTGGCTAGTCTGTTATCAGTTGGGGGTTTGCTTGCAAAAAAAAGGCAGCTCTCAAATCCAACTGATCAAATCTGTAAGGGCTTCCTTCCTTTTATTTGCTCTTTGTTTTTGATGTGAGCAAATTATTTGGACAGCTCCAGGGCAGGGAGAAAGCTTGGAAATGGAAGTGATCATTTTCTAAACTTAAGGGAGTCTATCCTTGTAAGTGCTAAAGGCCTTTAGTAAGGCTTTTTCACCATCTGATAAACTGGTATAGGGGTTTGGGTGAAGGGAGAGTGTGTGCGGGTGTGTGTGTAGGAGGGAGCTACAAATTAGCATGTAAGAGGCCTATAGGGTCCTGGGCATTTTTATGGAGTCAGGAACAAGAGAAACTGTGGCCTGCCACTTAATCACTTCAGAGCTGGCGCAAAAGTCAGGGAGAATAGCTATGAGATTTCTTCTCCATTTGGTGGTGTCACTGCTCAGAACTAGGTTCAGGTGTCTCATATGTCCTGTTACATAGGCTGGCTTGCACTATGATCTGACAGCTGTTTGCAGGCCTCTTGGAGCAGTTTTTAAAAGCCATCAATAATTATTGCTCCCTTAAGTGAAAAACATCTAGCAGAGATTTCTATGTAGCCATTCTGCCTTGAGTTGCAATGGATAACAAGGAGTGTCAAGCTCCATCAGTTACCAGCCCTCTGCTGAGGGAGGTGTGCTTTTTGAACTGCTCTGGCTATACCAGAAGCACTTGCCAAGCAAATGCTTAGATACAGCCAGTGGCCAGGGGTGAGAAAAAGGCATGGCTATTGTAAAACAGTGTGTAAATGAAGTGTCTGTAAATGTGGACAGATGTGGAAGTGTGGTATGTTCACTTGGAGAAACTCCCAAGGTTTTGCCTGTTTGCTGAGGAGAAAATAAGGGAGATGTTATGCAACTCGGTGTTTATTTGTTGGTCTGTGCAATAGTGACATTGTTCCCAAGCCTGAGAGTCTCCTGTCTCCTGTCATGTTGCTCTCAAGTTCAGTTTATTTCATTGTGTTCTGGCCATGATCTGATTTTGCTTGCTGTGTGGGCAGCAGCCGAGCACAGTCCAGCTCTCTCCACTCCCAACAGCAAGCTTGTCCTGGAGAGGATTGAAATCTGAATTTTCCTCTTTTGCCTTGCACTGTTATTCAGAACAAAAGTTGCACCTCCTCCAGATCCTCGGCTGCAACCAGAAAGTTGCCTGCTGCTTCAGCCCACTCCCACCCGAGGAGGGCAGAAAGCACCTGTCAGCAGCAGAACTAACACCTCTATCTTGGTTGAATCAGGACTTCGGGTAAGGATCTCCTCAGATACAAAGAGAACACTTTGAAATCAAAAAAAAATTTTTTTAAAGAATCCAAAAGAAGGCATCTTGGTCATATATTGTGTTAAACACACAGCCACTTTGACCCAGCTTTATTTTGCATGTAGTAACTGCAGTGATGCCTCTTACAGAGCTATAAAAAGTGCTTACTGTGTTACAAGTATTTTAATGGAATATGGCATAAATTCTGCTATAACCTGAATAAATGTGTGACTTTACTTGACTCATTTGAATCCCAGCCTGACTTTGAGATGAATGTCCTATATGTTTTTTATGCCAGTTGCTACACATGAGCCTGAAGAGATCCAAAATAAATTCCTCCAATGAACATGTTTTGGAAATGTTAGATCCTTTTGTTCAGTTGCTTATAGACTGCCTGAAATCCATGGATGTCAAGGTACAGTTTTGAGCTGGCGCCTGTCCCTTCTGCTAAGAAGGGTCTAGCCCACAAATGTCATTTCACAATTGAACTGCATGGGAAGAGAAAGGCATCTAGTTTTCAAACCTGATTTCATAGGTATGCAGATAAACAAGTTGTTTGAAGACTTGATATCCTAAGGGGGAGGAGTGGTTGTTGCTGATGGAGGACTGAATGCTCTGCCCCTAGTGCTGCAGGTTCAGATATGGTCATGCTCTCCTGGAGCATGTTCATACCAGTACTCTACAGACCTCACAGACCATTTGTGAGGAGGCTTGTGAGGGTCCTGTGGCTGCTTGGAGCAGTGTTGTCATAGACATTGTTTCTCTTGATCCATCTGTAACGTCTTTATCCCCAGCATCCCAGTCAGCCTCCTTTCTGGGCAGCTTTGGGTTTGAGTGTGCCTCGGAGGGAATATGCTGACCTTGGAGTTTCCCAGGAATGGAAGGCAGACCTTGTACACCAACAGATACCTGGAGCAAGACTTTCAGATGGCCTGGGTTTCTGGCAGAGCAACTTCCAGAGCACCTCTGCTTCAGAAAGAGTTCCCACCATCTACTGAATCAGCCCTTTGTTAATGCCTTGCCCTAGGAAAATCAAAGGTGGAGAATTAGGGAGTGGAGTAGAGAGCTTTGTATTGCATACAAATGGTTTGAAAGAGCTGATTTTGCTGACTAATTCCCTTTTACCACAGTTGCAGATAGACTGGCCCTCTCTGTAGCAGTTAGAGTGAGAAAGGTGTTCTTTCAGTGTCATTATATCCACATGCTGTCGTTTGGCTCTTTCTCACAGGTGATAACTGGTGCTCTGCAGTCCTTAGTATGGATTTTAAAGTTCCCTTTGCCTTCGGTCAATCTGAATCTGGAGCCCCTAATCAAGCAGCTTTTCCTCTTGCTGAAAGAATTTGCCAAGACAGGAGTAGCCAAAGGCCAGAATTTCCACTTGGTTGTGAACTGTTTCAAAGTAAGTCAGACCCAACTCTGCTCACCTCTACTTTATGTTTAACTCTGTGGAATGAGACTTGTGCAAGTGCACATCCCTCCTGCAGCTGGCTCTGGAGAGGCAGCCTGGAGACCACAAGGTAGGGAGGAAAAAAAGGTCTTGCTGATTCTCTCCCAGGTGCAAATTTGGAGAAAGTTACCCCAACAAATGCAGAGTTTGGAGTTGAAGGAGTGTTCTAAAGAAGCCTTTTTTGTTTCTCTATCATACTATCTTGTTACTACCCTTTCTTTTGAGAGGCATCAGTTTTGTACTTGAATATCTTGCTTTTAACATAATTCATTGAAGTAGACTTTTGCAGCTGAAGGGAAGAGGGCAGTTAATAACAGTAATAACTTTTACTCTTTGAAGTGTCTTCCTGTAGATGTCTTCT
Organism: Apteryx rowi; assembly: GCF_003343035.1. Classification (NCBI taxonomy): domain Eukaryota; kingdom Metazoa; phylum Chordata; class Aves; order Apterygiformes; family Apterygidae; genus Apteryx; species Apteryx rowi. Next base: position 472,350 of record NW_020450679.1, on the reverse strand, counting down.
GAATGCTTTGTTGAATTAATTACGACTTCATGATCATAAGGGAAAGTTAGAGTAAATAATGCTGAATTCCAGTGCCGGAAGAATTTTCCCCTCTGCCTGGCTGCATTCCTGCATGCTTATTCATGTTCATGAGCATCCCCACTCATTTCAAGGACCTGTCTGAATTCATATGTATTTGCTTCTGTTCAGTTTTTGTCCTAAAATTGCCAGCTGAAAGCAAAATGATGAAAATAGTGTTGGCTACATGTTTCAGAGCAGTAGTCTGTACTTTCAAACCAAAGTGATGTAAATGGAGTTGGGCTTTGTGCAGGCTTGCATTTTATGGCACCGCACCTGTATTGACATTGTGCAATTTGATTTTTGTAGTCTGTAACAATACTTGTGAAGAATTCAAAGAGCCACATAACAGACAAGCAGCTCCAAGTGTTGCTTGGCTTTGCTGAAGAAGACATTTATGATTCATCACGTCAAGCTACTGCCTTTGGCCTTCTCAAGGTATTTCTGTGCAGCAATTGTATAGGTTTTGCGAGCCACTGGAATGAGAGTGATTCTACTTCTTGGTGACAGCTTATAAGATCTTGTGTCACAGATGGGTCACAGAATGCCCTTAAAGGCTCTCCGTTATAGAAAAAAGCAGCAAAATTTTACTGTTTAGCTTGTTGCTGTTGAAAATTGTTTGGGTGGTGATTTTATACACATCTAGTGCCTACGAGGATGCATTTGGATCTGAGGATGTTTTTGCTAAAGAATCCACATCCCTGTTTAGCTCTGTGTCTTCCAAAAGAAATAGAACACCTTTTTAAGCCACTTTTTTTTTTCCTTTTTTAAGTCCCTCTGGCTGTGTTTGAAGATGCGAAAGACCCAGTATTAATATACTACCTGAGAAAAGTGTAGTCCCATGTTATAATACTACATCTTGTACTGTGCAACCAAAATGGCGTGACCCCAGCTGTGCTTTCATGTTTTAGGCCATTTTATCCAGGAAGCTGATTGTTCCTGATATCGATGATGTGCTGCAGAAGGTTGCCCAGCTGGCCATCACGGGCCAGAGTGAGCCCGTGCGAGTGCAGTGCAGGCAGGTTGGTAGAATAAGTCTCTCATCTTACTTTATTTACAGCAGTCTAACAGGATAGAGGGCTTGATGTGGCCATCTCAGCTCTCAGAGAGATGCGTCTTAGTCCTGCTGAATCCTCAGCCCTGTTTCCCCTTTTTACTAATCCTTATTCCCTTATTATCTGGCTGGCTTAGTTATTGTGGCAGACGCATAGCAAAAGCAGACTGCTGGCCCATAGTGAAAACCCATGGCATAGCTTCAGAGAGCTACTGGGCAGCAGTGATACTGTCCCTCCCTTGGAGGCCTTTAGGCCCATGTAATTAAGGTCTTGCCCCTTTTTGTATCCCAGCAGAAGAGAATTTGTCATTATCTGTGGTTCCTGCCCATTACTTCTTTCCTCCTTCTAGACTAAAAACAACCAAAAGACAGCATTGGTTGCTTCATTTCAGACATTGGAATATGGATGCAGCAGGGGCTGTGCTTAACTAAATGGTGCATTTCCATAGTTACAGACTTAATTTTGAAGGATGCTAATGAATCTCTGTTAACAGAAGCCTGGTCAAGTCATGATAATACTCTGGAGACTGATCTGGCAGATGTCAAGTGCCTGCAGATCCTGTTCCAGGCGTAGAGCTTGAGATCAGTTGGCCCCTTCTGGGATAGGAACTTGCACGCACAGGAGGAAGGGGTGTCTCTCCTAAACTTGCTGCTCCATCATCATATTTGCCTCATAACCTTTTTATAAGCTTTTCTTAGTGTTTCTGGTAACTCCTCTCTGTGTTTTATTCCAGATTTACTTAAAATATATTCTTGACTACCCCCTTGGTGACAAGCTGAAACCCAATTTGGAATTCATGCTCGCACAGCTGGAGTGAGTTTTTATCCCCCACATTTCTGTCAGAACAGAGCCTTGTTGCTTAAATGTGACTTTAGTGGCCTTCTGGTGTGCCAAAGGGCTGTTCATAAGGAGCAGAAGGTGTGGCTGAAGTCTTGATTTTCCTGGCTCTAAAAGTAAACTACTTTTTTTCAGAGGTGGATGTTTGGTAAATATAGCAATTTTCTGTTCCTCCATTTCACAGTTGGTTTTATTGTTTTTTATCCCTTTGCAAACAAAGGTTCTGTTGTTTGCTTAGTGGTTAACCAGTTGCACTGCTTGTGAGCTGGGTGAACTGGCGTATCCAGAAGGAATAAGGGAAAGTGTGTTTATCTGACTGCTGTCCCATGGTAGTGGCCTGACCTGCTTCAGGCCCAGTTGATATCAACTGCACCATTTCAGCAGTATGGAGAGGGCAGTGTGCCCGAAACCTCCTTCTGAGCATGATCTCTCCCTTGCTCAAAGTGACAGTAGTTGACATGTGCCTTCCAGCATCATAGCGCTGTGCTGTTGTGCTGACTCAAGTTGCCTGGAGCCCTGTTTCATCCATTTGTGTCTGCCAGAGCCTGTCCTCTGGGAGTTGGAGTTGATGAGCTCATTGCTTCCTTTCTCCTGAGTACCAGACCAGGTGTCTGGTAGTTGTTGTAGGAAGATCCCTGGCAGTTTGTGTTACTGGGCACTTGTAAGTCATTAGCAGCTTTCCATGGAATTAACCCAGCTGCAATTGTTAATTATTTCTTCACAGTTACGAGTATGAATCTGGAAGGGAGTCTGCACTGGAGATGATTGCATACCTCTTTGACATGTTCCCACAGGTAACAAGCACTCTACAGTACGAAGCATTAAGCAGTCAATTCTTGTCAGGTGTTTGCAGTAACGGCATTTTCAGAGCAGTTTATATTGGGAGCACTTGGTAGTTCATATTATCTCCTATCATGAGCAGAATGTCCACTTATCTCAAAGAACTTGGCTGTGCTCCAAAATAGAAATGACATGCTGGAGAGTCTGTAGTATTTTATTATCTAATGTGCTCAGTCTGCAAGTAAAATAGAGCTCTGTCAGCAGGAATTTGGATAAACTTTATGGTGATTTATGGTAGGAAGAAACGCAACCAGTTAAGGAAGTTGGGTATGAAAAGAAAGTGAAATTGAGAGTTTTCCCATTGTGGGCTTTTCTTAACATCCATGAGGGATGTTGTTGACTGAATTGGTATGTGATGTACCACATTTGTTTTGTTGGCCTGACTGGAAAGCAAGGGCTTTTAGGGTGGGATGGATCAAAATTAGAGCTAAAAAATTAACTGTGCATCTATGTAGGTTAACATACACAAAATGTTATGCTGACTCTGAGCTCTGCAGCTGGAGCTTGACTGAGTACATAGGAGACTCAGAGAAGTGCAATCAAGCAAGAATTTGAGAGGAAGGAAGAAAAATTCTGCACAGTCAGCTGTGCTTCTCCACCCACTGATTAGATTAAGCATCTCAGCTTGGTTCCCAACCACTCTGAAGTAGCAAAGCACTGCTATCCCTGTGTTACAGAAGGGCCTTTGAGCCTGATTGCCACAGTACTTAGGAACCTCTGCCTGTTTCAATGGGAGTTAGACGTTTAAATGCCCTTTCAGGTTTGAGACTAAGCTGTTGTCCCAGGGCCATTTTAGCAAGCCTGTGTCAGAGCAGGGATGGTGCTGCCCTGTCCTCCCTGCGTGCTCCAGCAACTGGATCATCTCCTCCTTTCTGTTCAGCTGCCTTGACATGGTCTCCCTTGGGGTTGGCACTGTTCCTGTACGCTGTGCAGTAAATACCCTGCTTTTTCCCTTTAAATGCCAGAAGCTCTTTGGAGATGTGCAGCTGACTGACAGCCTGACTGATGCTTGTTTCCTTCTAGGAGCTCCTCCACAAATACTGCGGGCTGTTTTTTCTCTCTCTTTGTATGATGATGGTAAATGATGACTCTGCCAAGTGCAAAAAGATGGCGGCTTTGACATGTAAATCTCTGCTCAGTAAGATAAACAGTGAAAAACAAGATCTGATGTTTTCACTGGTCACAGAGTGGTTTCACAGCAAGAAGGTATTTGTTGTCTTTTCATTGACTGGGTCTAGACTCTACTCATGGGCTGAGTAAGATTGTGGGCTGGTGAACTGATGGGTTCAGTTATGCCTGATTTATTAGTTTTAGGAAAAGAGAGTGGACAAGAGTCAGCCTAGAATAAAAGCTCCTTAGAGCCATGTTCACCACCATAGCACCATATGCACCATAGCAATGGCACTTGCCATTGCTGGCAAGAAGAGGAGGGAGTGATATAGCTTCATATAGCTGCATGAACATAGGGAACCGTTGCTGCTGTAGGTCAGTCTACAGACTTACCAGCTGCATTGCACTGCTTTCTTACAGTTCCTTTTTTGGGTCAGGCATTTCACCAAGGTTAGTCTTTGTTTAGGTGAAATGTTTGAGCAAATTCCTTAAAGCTTTTCTGATCCCAGTAATTGGCAGCCAGTGCTGTTTTTAGCTCAGACTTGCTTAATTCTGTTGCCAGCTGCTGGAGAGGAGCAAAGTTGAAGTCTGATAGGCTTCCCATCCTGATCTGGGTGCCTGGGTGTTTAGTTATTTTCAAATAGGCCTCAGGACCTGTTCCTCTGCAGCAGTGGAGGAAGCATTTTTCAACACTTGGTCCTTTTCATCTCTAATACATTAAGTCCTGGCTTACAGCTGTGAGCTACCTGTTGTGTTGTGAAGCACTGAAAAATGCAGAGTAGCCCACCAGAGCTCTGCGCCTGGGAATCCGGGCTAGAAATGGCCTTTCAGCATTCAATTTTAGGGTGTGTTTCTAGGGATGACTTGTGCTGCCAGGGGGTTTGTGTCCCTAGCTGGCAACATCTCCTTTACAATGGTACTCTGAAAACCAGCCTCTTGTAGGATGCTGTTGCTCCAGACAAAAGTCAGAGTTGCTCCCAGCTCCTGCACACGTGAGCTGCAAGACTTGATTATCAAGAAGAAGTAACAAGGGGTTTTTATTCTTTCTGTTGGCAGAGCTCACACAGAAGGTTGGCTGCGCAGTCTTGTGGTTTGTTTGTTGAAGTGGAGGGAGTGATGTTTGAAAGGCGGCTTGAAGCTGTCCTCACCTTGATTGAAACAGAAATCAACCCTATTAAATTTGAAAACGTAAGTCATTTTACCATGTGTGAGACTCGGGGAAAGAGAATTAAGAAAATGGAAGAAGGGAAGAATAAGCATAGGAGGGATTAAACTGTTGGACCTACTGTGCGGGACTAAGGAAGGACACAAAGCACATGCATTTGTTCTGAAAGGGACATCGCTGACCTAGAACCACGTTTCTGTCTGTAAGCCCGAACTCGATGTCACATGTCATAACACAGGGGCAAAGGAACTTTGCAGAGCCACCTGGCCTGCGCCTGCAGGTAGTCTGTGTATATATTGCTCCTTGCCCCAGCCTCTATTAAAGATCTGTGGGTGGAAAGGGTTTGTGAGACAACCCTCAAATCTGTGTGTTTGGGTTTTTTTCCTGTGTGACTTGGTGGGTTGACAGCTTGTAGCAATATGTGTGTCCAGGGAGCTTTCTCTGACTGTGTGGTCTTTCCTGCTGCAGTAGGAGAGAAGGGACTTCTGGTTTTTATTTAAAGAAAAGCAAAGTGAAGCAAAACCACCATAAAAAAGAATGGCAGGACGCGTGTGTAGTTCTGGGATGTGTTAGAGTCTCTTTAGTTGGAAAACAACCTGACTATTCAGCTGACAACAACTGGGAAATGTGACTGCTGGCAGCACACAGATTTGTGTAAGCATGGAAGGTCAGAAGTGCATCACTTGTGACTGCTTTGTTCAGTGTTATCTACAGCTTTAACTTTCAAAGAGGGTCCCTTCCTGAACTTCAGGCCGTGGTTTTGTTTTATCGAAAATCTCTTTAGTGCACATGATTAACTCAAAATAACAAGGCTGCCTCAGATTCTGCTTGGCATGTGATAATCTCAAAGGGATCCCAGTCACTGTGCCTGGGGAGTGGCCATGTATGTTACTCTTGTGCCAGGGCACCGTGCTGAACAAGAGAGAAGAGCTTTGTGGAGGCTCAGGGTATGCAGATTAGCAAGAGATGAAAATAAACTGTCTGCAGCGATGTCAAATTCAGTGTAATCACCCCCTGTGCTGTGACATGTGGATAAAGCGTTGGCTGGTTATATCAAGCCAGCTGGTGATTGCAGGCATGGGCAGGACCTGAAGGCAATTTAGTAAAATACAGTGCACATAGTGTCATCATAACAAGGGGCTTCACAGCTGACACAGGCAAATCTGAGCTCATCATGTTATATGCATTAATGTTATACTGTGTGTGTAAATTGCATGCATTTACACACCTAAGACTTTGTTACAGTAACATGCCTGTATAAACATAAAGAAGAGTGATTGTAATAATCTCCTGCAGAGGTTCAGTCTCCAGAGGAAACATTTTAATGGAGTTGCTTCCCTTCTGTTTATTATGGAAATTTGGTGGAAGCCAGTGTTCTCTTTGGAGGGTTCATCTGAGATTTATCTAGTAAGATAAATAAGTCTTATCTTCAGTTCCTCATAAGCCTCTTTCTTGACTTGCTGATTTTATTAGATAACTGAAGAGGAGGAGGAGAAGGCTGCAGATAGGCTGCTGTTCAGCTTTCTTGTGCTGGTAACAAAGCTAATCACAGAGTGCAGCTTGATTCAGTTAACCAAGAACAGTGATGTTGTGAACAATATCTGGGGTAAGTATCAAGAATTATTATGACTGTGTTAGAAGGAGGATTCTCAATATGCTGTGTGGTTGTTCGCACCCTAATATAAGCAACTGATCTCTGTCACACAAGGTTGGCATACTGCATAAATGCTAATACGTGGCAGTTACTGGGCCGCAAAAGAGCAGATGTTAATGGAAAAGGTTACAGAGTTGATGAAAACAATATGCCCTCTGTTCCAGTTGCTGGGAAGTATTTTCTGTAATCCCAAGAGCAAATAGTTGCAAATTACTGTGTGTTTGACCATAATTACATCTTCTTAGATGAAAGCTTTCAGCTCTCCTAGGAATATGAGGTTTTCCTGATGAGATCATACATACCAGCCAACAAGCATTGGCACAGGGTAATAGTGTTGTAAATGCCATGTGCCTGCTGGGACATTAGGAGCTGGAGGCCATTTGATTCAAGCAGTTTCCCTGTGAGTGAAATGCTGCAATATCCGGCTGGATCATTGGCATTTTGTTGTTGTGTTTTTAATTTGCTTCATTTTCAGTTATCAGAAAGCCTGGACCTGTCTGGTTTGCATCATAAGAGTTCGGCCTGCCAGGGGCCTTTTAGTGGGATAGGAGATACCAGTGTAACTCCTGGATTACCCAGTGATATGTGTAGTTTGGATAGAGGCAAGACAAGAGGGTGCCTCTGTCTCATCTCTTTGAAACATGCTTAGCCTCCATCCAGGAGCTGGATCTGACCAGCTGGAGCAGGGCCAGCTCACCACAGAGTCCCACAGCAGCGAATCCTGAGACATCATGGGCAGAGGAGCTGTGGCACTGAGCCCATGAGGGGACCATAGGTGCTGGCAGAACATGACTTGGCAGCCAGGAGGGGTGCAGCAGTGTGCTTTTGCACAGTGCACACTTTTCTTGCCCACAGTGGCCCTTTCCTTTCCAGCAGTAGCCCTGTCCTGGGATATTTAGAAGTGCTGTAGTGCTGTTCCAGAGTGCCTGATCATGGTGGGGACATTTGGTTACCTGTACTTTTTGCCACTCTCCGCTTTGGCTGGGCAGAAGTTCCTAGGAAGCCTTTGATTATGTTCTGAGCAGATGAGCACAATTCACTTCACCTTTTGACTGTAGCATGTGCTGTTGTAACTCTTGGAGGGACCTGGTTCTTTTTTTCCTCTTGCTGGACCAGCTCCATTGCTGAAAGAGGTTTTCTTTCCACAGGTCATGTCCAGTCTCACCTGTGGTATCCTCACAGCTGGGTCTGGCTGACAGCTACTCAGATTTTTGGTTTGTTGTTCGCGTCTCACAAGCCTGAAGATCTTGTCAGCAAGTGGAGAGAAAGAAAGGCAGGGAAGAGGAAAAAGATTTCGACAGAGCTGCCTACATCCACGTTCTTGACAGCTGAACTGGACAGAAAGGTAGTGATGTCTGTTACTCCTTTCCTGCTGCCCCTAGCTGTTCCCTGGCTGGGACCTGAGAATACCTTTAGTAGCTTGGCATGCACATTTCTCTCTTATTTGGTTCCATCTGCTGCATAATCCTGATCATTTAAAACATTTGAGCAGATGTCCCTGCTGCTGGGAGGGGACTTCTCTGGAGTCTTAGCAGCACGACGACTCCCTGTGGGGCTGTGAGGTGCAGGCAGAAATTGTGCTGAGCCTGATCCCTTTGCTTGTCCTGGGGACCACTTCAGTCACTTTGTTTTGCAAAACACCACTTTGGATTTCTCCTCCTTGCTCTCTCTCATGTAAAAATTCCCTCTCCCTTTTTGTCTCCCCAGATGAAGGAGCTCGTGTTTGCCTTCTGCCATCAGCTGCAATCCAAATTCCTGGACCAGTCTCTGGGAGAGCAGGTGAGAGTAGGAGAAGGTCTGGGGCTCTGAAAGGGGTTGGGGCAGGCCAGGGACCATGAAGGAGTTCTAGTCCAGACAGCAGTGTCACTGTCTGGTGACAGCTTGGAGCAATATACAGTGCAGGGCCGACTGTTTTGTGCTGAGGTTGTCTAAGCAGGTGCATGTCGCAGAGGTGCCAGTAAAGTCCCCCCTCACAGTATCAATCTGTCAGAGAAACTGAGTGGTGGCAGGGACAGAAAGGGGAGGCATCATGCAGGACTGGGGTCCGTTCTGTCTGGCTCTCTGTCAGGGAGCATCCGGCCCTGTGCAGCCCAGACTGGAGCAGGCTGGGCAACCAAATCCTGGAACTGGCTCCCTGCAGCCACACTGGAGTCGTGGCTGTTCTGCTGGGAGTGTTTGATCCAGCTTTATACCACTGCTTGAAGGTCTGACTCCAGTGTGAACCTGGTCAGAGATTTCCTCTGTGGAGAACCAGGGGTTGCCTGAGGTGGGGAAGAGAAAAGAAGCAGCCCTGCCTCAGGGGCATGCCAGAGCCCTAAAGGGACAGTAGTTAATGTGTTTTATGTAGTGTTATAGTGCTCATAAACACTGGGTACTGTAGGGGAAAGGGTTTTGGTATCACTGCAGTATTCATCTTCCCCAGGATCTGGGAAGAGACTCTCCCAAACTGCAAGGGAATATTGAGGTGGACTGTCCTGTTAGGAGTAATGTGCTCTGTCTCATGGGATAGGCTAAACACGTTATACCCTTCTGGGTTGGCCAGTTCCCCTTTCAGATCTAGCCTTGGCTCTTTTGTGTGCTGGTCACTGCTGGTGCTGGCACTCTGGGAAACTGTGACTGACTGCTCTGTTTTCATACTTCAGGTTATAAAGAATTTGCTGTTTGTGGCCAAAGTTATTTACTTGCTAGCCCCTGCCTCAGAAGATGACAAAGAGGCCAAAGGGGAACTGAACTGTGAAATGGAAGAGCAGGAGGCCTCTGAAGGTGAGGATGAGAGAGACCTTTCTGCTCAAGGAGAGGGAGAAAGGGAAGACACAGAAGAGAAAGGCCAGCCAGCCACGTTGCTATGGGTAATGAAGAAACTCTCCCTCATGGCAAAGCGAGAAGCAGCGTATTCCCCTAAGATCCCGTTAAAGGTAAGAACAGGGTTAGACCAAATGCATTTGATGTTGGAGGCACTTGCGCAGGAGAGCGTTGCCCTGGCTCTCTGCTCCCAGGGGACCAGCTGCAGATGGTGCTGGGAGCTGGTGCTGAAGCAAGGATTAGTATGTGCTAAGGAAGAAACAAGCATTTCAAGTTGGGATTCTTGGGAAAGGCTTGTGCCAGTCTGCTGCCAATGGTGTGGGGCTGTGAGGGGTAAGAAAGCCGATGGCACCAAGCTGAAGGGGAGGGAGTGCTGGCTGTAAAGCCCGAGGGTGTTTTGTTTATGCAAGCAGGGGAAGAGCAGTGTGGAGTTACTTGCTGGGAGAAGGGGGGAGGATGTGGGAGAGTGACAGAAAGGCACTCTGGTTCTCTGTGGTGCAGAGTTAGAGGCTGAGCTTTCATGTCTTCAGCTGCCTCCGTAGAGGACGGAGAACAAGTGTGTCTTTCGAAGTGTTAACAGCTAACATCATCCTAGTGAAATCACAGCTCATAAGTTTACAGATCCCATGGGGTTGTGTCTCATCTGAAGGCTGTACTTGGCAGCAGTAAGACCTTGTAAAAGCAGTGAGTTTCTGACTAGTGCATCTGAAACAACTCCCTGTACGTTGAACAGTGATGCATGGTGCTGTCATAACAGTTCAGGTTAGGCAGTTTCCTCCCTACCTCCCTTCCCTCATTGTGCCATATGCTCATTTTCAGAGAAGTTGCGTCTTTAAGTTCTTGGGAGCAATCTCAGTGGATCTGGGAAAAGACAGAATCAAGCCGTACCTTCCAACAATTCTCACACCTCTGTACAGGGAACTGAACAGCACCTATGCAGAGCAAGGTAAGTGATTTCCTTCGCAAAGATTAGCAGAGAGGAAGGTGTGTCAGTTCTGTGCCTCAGCGCAAACTTCATTCCTTTTGTCTGTTGATGCATGGATGTCATCACTGAGTGAATTTCAGCTACCTGCAGTCTAACCAAAGTAGCAAAGGAGAGAGAGTGTATGACAGCTGAAGCAAAGATTTATGTGGTCACAGAGAAAAAGAGAGAAATGAAGTTAGGCAGGCTCCTGCATGTAAGTGGGTAAAACTTGAATATGCGATATAGTGGAGAAAGCGTATGGTGGCAAGACCAAGGCCTTACTGAGCAGAGGAATAGACTGCAGATCTTAGGGAAGCCAGAACAAGACTTACCAAGTCAGTCTTCTTTTAATTGTCCTGTGAGGATTGGAGGCAGAAAAAGCCATGCCCAATGATTAAAAGCGTGTTTCTGTTTTAAACAGAGTGATTTTCTTATGGCAGCATGTGTTGCTGTAGAGCATGGGACTGTACGAGTTGCAATTGCTACTTTGATGGTGGTTGCTTGATGTTTTTTCCCCAGGCTTCTCCTTATGAAGTAGAAAATCCTGAAAATGAAGTTTAGTGTGTGTCATGTACTCACAATCCTGAGAGTGTGGCAGCCAGATCTCACCTGCGTGACTGTAAGACAGCAAACCTTGGAGCTAGGGGAGGAGAGCTGCCCACTACAGGAATGTGGCAGGCTGTATGCACAGGAAGGCTGTATGCACAGGCAGGCTTATACCCTATGTGTGCAGAGAACTTCTCACTGCTTCCTGAATGAGTCCAGGTCATTCTCCCACTAGATACTACCTGTGCAAAAACACTTGTTTTTCTTTGGAGATCCATGTTTGTGTAAAAATCTGAAGGAAACCTGTGTGCATGCACTGTGGAAAATGAACAGTAAAGACTGCAGAAAGACCTTAGGACCTAACTGCTGGGCAGTAAACTGGCAGATAATATGCCTTGTGTGATCTGTATGAAGTGATGCCTGGTGGGGAAAAACAAAAACAAATTTCCTATTTAACACGATGAATTCTTAAGAGCAAGACTTTGGTGTTCTGATAGTTCATGAAAATGTGGTCAGTCAAGAAGCAAATCCAGTGTTAGGAAAAGAACAGAGGACAAAACAAAACAGTCATATCACTCTGTAAATCCATAGTTTGAATATGCCTTGAAAATACAGTGTGCAGCACTGTGTCCTACATCCTAGAAAGGATACGGAAGACATGGAAAAATCTGGAGAAGAGCAGTAACAGTGCTCTGGAGTAGCTTCCATATAAGAACAGTTGAGTTGGCTAGTATGTTTTTGCTAGGAAAATAAGAGACTTGGAGGAGATAGGATAGAGATTGACAAATCTATGAGTGCAAAAAGATCAACTTGCTTTTGTTCTCTCTGGCACCGCAAGAGCTAGGGGCCATCAAATGATGGTTCAAAATAAATGCAGAGGTGTTTTTTCCCACATGATGGGAGTAGACCCAGAGAACTTGTTACTGGAGGATGTTGTGGAGACAGGTAGCTTACACAAGCTTCAGGGAAGACTCTACAAGCGGGATCTGTTGGAAGACTGAGGGAAACATGTTTGCTCTGCTCTTTTTCCCAGGGTACCTGCTTATAGCTATTTCTTTCCAATATCGTGTGTGTGCATGTGTGTGTGTGATTGCAGTTAGTATGTTGCAGTTAGTGATCCCAAACATTAAGCCAGCCCTTTATAACAAGGTCAAGCAATTATTTAAGTTGCATAAAATTGGACAAAGAGTTAGAGTTGACAAGGTGCTTTGAACTGGAATTATTTCTGTTTCCAGCAAAGCCTGCTCTGAAGAGCCACGGTGGCTCTATATGACAAGCCACCTGTAAAAAGCTCTGGGATGCCATTATCTTTCTGAAAAAGCTTTTGCGTCTCAGAAACATTATTTTTGGTTTGCCTGTGTGAAGCAGCACTTACAGTCCTCTGGGAAAGCTGGTGAAGAGTCAGCAGGTTTCACAAGCATTTTTGCTCTGGTCTTGTCAGAGGGTACTGGGCAAAATGAATCGGTACAGCCACTGTTTTGTAAAGAAGGGGTAATCTTTACTGGATTCTCAGCTTTCATTCCATAGTCTGAAAAGATCAAGCAAGTTAACTTTGTTTTATTAGATCCAACGCTGAAGAGCCTTTCCAAAGAAATTATAGAGCTGCTCAAGAAATTGGTTGGACTGGAGGCTTTTTCAGTTGCCTTTTCTTCTGTGCAGAAACAGGCCAATCAGAAAAGAGCTATCAGGAAAAAGCAAAGGGCTTTGCAGGTAAGAGTTTATTCCAATTTCCCTTTTGGGGAAAAAGTAGGTTTTTTTAAATGCTTTACAGATGACCAGGAAGGTAAGTTTGAGGAAGATCTTTCTCCTGAATTGGGATAGTTTCAGTTCAGAAACTTAACAAGAAACTGTTTAAGATCAGACTCTCAGGCAAGACTCACAGTGATGCTGTGCTCCTCAGTTTACAGGGACAGTTGTAGATTCTAACTAAACATACAAATGTACTGTTTCTCATTAGGTTGTAGCAAATCCTGACATTGCTGCAAGGAGGAAGCTGAAGAGACATAAGAATAAAGCAGAAACCAAGAAGAGAAAAATAGAATTCCTGCGCCCTAGCTACAAGGCTAAGAAACCTAGAAGTCATGCACTGAAAGATTTAGCAATGGTGGAATGAAAAGGCTTTTACCTCCTGGAGGATAATTTTATAAAAAGAAACTTCCAGCTAGGGAACTAATGATTGTTGAAAAGAAATTATTTACATATCTTAATTTATTTATTTGTATTTCTTCATGTCCTCTTTTTCATCTGGGATCTTAAATAAAAGCTTGTCAGTTTTTTCTAAACCTTGTATATTTAGTCTGTGTTAAGACCATGTACAGTTGAATAGACAACTACCATGATTTTTTTTATATTAAATATTACTTCATTTTTGAAAGTTGCGATTATGCGATTACTGCCTGCATGCCCGTGAACATCTTAGTTCCTGGAAAGAACAGTCTGCCTCCCTATCTTGAGTTGTCTTTCAGTCCCTACAGCTGTTGAGAGTAAACTACCTGTCACTTCTGGATAAGCTTAGAGTATAGAAATAATAGCTCATGAAAAGTGGAGGTTGAATTCAAATACCCACCCTGGCACATCAGGGCAGAAAACTTTTTTTTCTTCTTTCAGAAGTAAATGCTACTTTAACAGCTACAGGTACAGTGTATATCCCAGGTGCTGTAATTTATTCAAACAGCATTAGCTGCACTGAGATATTCTGAAGCCATCATAGCATCAGCTAAAGGAAACTTCCCCCTTCACTGTCATAAGTAAATAATCTTTTTAAAAATAACCTCTTTAAATGTTCAGCTACACCATTGTTAGAAGAGGTATCAGTTGGACTTCAGTCAGCTTCTGTAAGCAAGCAGCCTGTACCAAGCACCACACCTGTAATTTCACTATGAACTGCAGAAATCAGGCTGGACAGCTGACAGTTCCAAATTTTATTAGTGTTTTAATTACATGAATAAGTAGCCACTCAAAACCACCGATGGAGGAAAAAAAATAAAAACTTTCCCACCCAATAAGACTTTCATACAAATTAACATAAGTACATACTTAAACACAAAGAAAGAAATGGAGTATCTTAATGTACACAGACATTCACTTGGTTCGGTTTTATAATTCAAGAGAGGCATCCACTTTACAGGAGTCATTTTCAATCATCTGTTCTATTTACAAGTATTTGTGGCCTAAAAATACTTGACTGCAGAAAGAGGGATGCTGGATATAGTCAAAGCTTCTTTGCTATAGTCAGCTTTGTATTACTGCCTACTCTTCAAGGTCTCCACCAACCTAGGAAAAAGGTTAAGTCAGTTTACTTGAAAAGTCAGTTCAAATATGTTGAGACATCTTTCTTTAGTACATTATATATAGGAGTAAACTACTCTCTCTTTAGACTTCTGTTTTATTTGGTTAAGATTACTACCCGGAGCAATATGGACCGAGCTAGATGCAGTGTGAATGGGCAAGTCCTAAAATGCCTACACCTCACTTCACTTAACTTATACTCTTGCTCATCCTTTTGTCCTCAGTAGATACCAATGAAGCTAGCATAATTTAGACTGTTACTTACCATTCCATTGCTTCATCAAGCCCAGTGCCTTTAGTTGCAGAGGTTTTGAATATCTGCCATTTTCGGTCCTTCAAAGCTGGTAAGCCAAGTGCATTTGCCATTTCTGTGGGAGTCATGGCCTGTTCCATATCCTGCTTGTTTGCAAACACCACTAAAATGGCTTTCTTCAACTCTTCCTCCTAAGGGGGAAATCATGCAAGTTGTTGGAGAGATTTTTACAGAATTTATTTACGCAGAGAAAACCCCATACAATGAAAAGAAATTTCAGCAACAAATCTAATGATTTTTCAGTCTGCTGATTTTTTTGCTTTAGAAAATTCTTCAAACTCTTGATTCTATTTCCGCCTAGCATGATATCACATTTCAAAACAAGGCTGGTTTACTGAGTATTGTTATATAATTAAACAAGCTTATTGATAATTGGATTTAACAAGGCATATCAAAAAGTTTGCAGGAATTTGGGGAAAAAAAAAAAAGTAGTTTTACTTCTTTAACTCATGCCTTCTTCCCCTTACTCATGTTACTCTGTTCTGCATACGTTCTTCAGTTTCAATGCATAGTAGTAGGATACCCCTCCCTGTAACCCTGATTTTGCCACCACTGAAGTTTGGACAGCAGTCGTAGCAGACAGGCAAGTTTTCATGTGACCAAAAGGCTGAATGTAACTAACGGACCAGATGATAGATAATACCATATAAAACTTTTAACTTAAAAAATCTGCAATGTATTTAGTGCTTTTCAGTCAGATGTGTTGCAAGGGCCTATTCTGGGAACTGAAAAATCAAGTTTCACATTAGCTCCAGAAAAGGTTTGTAATTTCTCAATTTCCATTTTACTGATACAAACATCACCCTTGTTTTCTTACCTCCAACATAGCAACAAGTTCTGATTTTGAAATGCCAATTCTGTCTCGATCACAGCTGTCTACTACATAAATGACTGCATCTGTATTTGAATAGTAACACCGCCAATAGGGCCTGCAGAAGAAAAATAATTCTGCTCAAATAACTGCAGTTTGAACAGTGCTTTTTTAGCCAGATAATGAACAACAAATTACTTGGAGAAAGCAGAAACTGTCTCTGGGGTGAAAGGCCCAAGGGAGCAACTAGAAGGTGTATTCAAAAGGTTACAAAAAGGAACAGACAGTACAAATACTACTTCTCAACAACAAAAAAAGATAAGCCCTGAGAACAGGGAAGGGGCAGAACTGCTGGGGACAGATTTATTTGAGGAATCAGTTTGCAGGGCATCAGCTCAAAACCTCTGAAGGACAGGGCAGCAGAGGAAGTTTGTAAACACAAACTTTTTGCAAATAGTTATATTAGATTAGCTTTTGTAAAACAAGCTGTATTAAAATTATCATTTGCCATAGTTACCATTATGGGCACCTAAGAAGGCTAAACTAAGAGAAATCTTTTAAATTACTAATTTGTACAGGTAGGTCAGGTAATTAACAATGATCACAACAAACCATCCTTTTCAGAATTACTTTACTGAGGCTAAAAAGGGAAGGAAAGTGGCATTGCACTTTACCAACTGGTGTTCAAAAAGGAATCTTGAGAAAACCATAAAAGGGTCCTAAAGAGATCACTAAAATTATGCAAGTATAATCAGTCACTACAAAAGTTGTATAGTTCACTACTCAGAAAAGAATTGTTATTTATACCTAAATTTAATTTTTTTTTAATCTTAGCATTCTTAAAAAATGTGAATATTTAAAATTGGGGGGGGTTATATCACTGACTTCCTACCTTCTCCGAATGCTGCCCAATTACATACAAACTACACAAATAAACTGATTTTTTAAAACAAAACTGTTTACAAGTGAAAATATTCACTTGTTTTTTTTCCAATATGTTGTCCAAAACAGAGGTTGCATTAACTGAATTCTGCCAGATTAAAACTTATGGAACCAATTTTCAGAAGTGCCAGCTATTAAGAATTTCAAGACCTCAGCATTTTTTAGAGAAATTTAATTATAAATGTATTTCTTAAAATGAAAAGTTATTACCTTATACTTGTCTGTCCTCCCAAGTCCCAAACTTGAAATTTCAGATTCTTGTATGTCACTGTCTCAACGTTGAAGCCAATTGCTGAAACAAAGTGAAGCAATTTCACTCTTGTCTTCTTTATTTTTATGATGAACATTGCAGCACTTTTTTAGTTTAAAATTTTCAAGCCTGAAAATTTTCAGTAGCTACATAATTAAGTCTATGATGTCCCTTGAGAAGTTACCCCAACAAACTCAAAATAATGCATTACCCTTTGAACAATAAATAGACATTTAACAAATACAAAGGTTACAAATGAAGCATGAACAGAAGTTTGTGAAAGCACCAACAGAAACAGAACAACAGTTAAAAGAATTTCCTGTTTTAATAACCAAGTACATAACTGACAGTAGTAAAATACTAGAGGATGTGTTCTTTACGTTAAGACCAGAAGACCTACATTCTCATAAGACCGCCACAACATCTCAGCAGATCTCCTACTGTGACATATGGAAGATGGCAACAAGGTTAGGGCACATCACATATGCCATTCCTTTTCCTGTCAACTCGAAGAAACACAAAATGAAGAAGCAAATAATGGAAGGAACCCAAGAGACATGACGAGGACTTGACAGCCAGCATCCCCTACCCTTTGTGTTACACAGAGTGATCCTGGCAAGATCCCTTTGGCACATGCATCTTGGTGTTTGTAATATATGGATATGACTCCATGACTGTTAAGACAAGCAGTGAAATCTGTGTTTTGGGTTTTTTTTAATGAGTATCATCTTCTCACATCTCACATCATTGAGTTTTGTTACACTAACTTTCTACATCATCTAAAGTTAACCATCCCCATTTCTTCTTTTCTGTGTAAAAAAAGAAGTGTTTACATAACAAACTTAAGACACACAGAATCACTATTTCTTTGTCAAAAATAAGAACTTAAAAGGTATGAAACTGGGTTCAATAAGGACCTCTAAAATTCACATTAGAGCTATGTTTGGAGACAAAGACTTTGATAGTCAATAATTACCATTTACTGAATGTTCACCTCTCAACAGAAACCTACCACACCATGGTAACAAACTTAAGGTCAAATACTTTGTGATCAACAGGGTAGCATAAAATATTGCTTTCTGTACTGCTTCTATAGCACACTAATACTGTTATGCAAAAAAGCCCTTAAATACAACAGTGCAAGGCTCCAACAGCATACGGTCCTTTTGTTTCTGAAGTAAGCATGGAGCAAGTACAGTTGACAAGCCTGCACATCAGAGTTACAGTCAAATTAGCTATTTTTAACAACGGATCGATCACTTACTCGGAATGGTAGTAACAACTTCTCCAACTTGTAATCTATACAGAATGGTGGTTTTTCCTGCTCCATCCAATCCCAGGATGAGAATCCTCATCTCTCGAGTTCCAAACAAACTGGAAAAGATGGTGGAAAAAAAGCCCCCTACAAAAAACAGAAGAGAAAGATATTTCAATGTAAACTAGCAATACAGAGTATGTAAAGACAGACAGACCTGTAAAGACAGACCTGGTATCTTACTGAACAGCAACATATTTCTTTTTTTCAGTGAAAACAGACTGGCTCAGGTTGTTGCTTAGATGTGTGTGCTGAACCACACTATATTTTCCTCTTTTTATACCACTATTTTATCCTAGATTTACCCAGAAAAATCAAGTTGCAGCAGCAGCAAGCTTCCTCTTTGCGGTTAGGATTTTTTCCTTTGATCTCATTTGCCAAAATCTGAGTCAACTTATTTTTTGCTTTTATTGGCCTCTATCTTTTCAATGCATGAGACTGTACAAAGACACTCTTAGGCCTGAAAGAATTCTCTCTGAAGATTATGGTCTCCCTCAGCACCATCCACTTACTTACTTACATTTTCTTAAAATGAAGCACAAACCAGTATGTACATGTTGCAGTCCATTAAAAACTATGCAGTTGCACTAAATCACTAAGTAACTTACTTAATGCTACGGAGAAGTCTAGGAGCTGACCTAGGATCCCTTTGTTCAAAATTGTTTTCCCCCAACATCTCATTTATGTAATAGTACCTGTGGCCAGACACCAATCTGACCTCCGCCTATTAAAGGTATAAGCAGAGAAACAATACTAACATTCTCAGTCAGTAATGATGAAACTTTTTTTCCAATATTTTATAAAAGATGTATCTAGTGCTAAATAATAATTTTGTATATCCACCTGAGCTCTGAAAAAGGCAATGAAATACCAAACAAGCTAGGATCATGCTTTGATAAATATATCAAAGGTGAGACAAATTTGCAACCAAAATATTATTCAAATAGCTTTTTGATAAAAACTATTCACTGTGTTTGCCTTTCTAGGTAACTAACTGTGATGCCTTTCTGGGGAGAGGAGGGAAAAGACAGCTGTGTGTTTATGCATAAGAAGGAATGCAAACTGATATCAGGTTGCTTTATTTTTTCTAAGCCCATCCCATCACAGAAACCATGCATACTACTGACTTATAAAATCAAGACAAGATTATCAACGACCATCTGTTACATGTTTGCACAGTGCTAGTCAAGGCACTGTTTATTGTACAATAGGCAAATAGCCTTAACAGAAGTGAAGCATAAACACAATTCAAAGGCAAAGCTGCAAAAGGTATTTCGACAGAAACATTTCACATAGGAAGCAAATATGCAAGCCACGAAAGCCTAAGAGAAGATGGCTCCTTCCTCTCAAACAGTCAATAATTTTGGTTAAGGCCAGACTTCCTTCATTTCCTCTTTTTATATTGATATGCTTTTCTCACACTAAAATACTGTGCAAATATGACCTTTAATAGAATTGGTTTATGTTAATCATTTAACTTCTAGATTTAGGTGCTATTACTAGTCCCTCTATTTTATCTACTACTATATATATAAAAAAACCCACCGTTTTCATAATTAATTCCTTATTAACAATCCACTGCATACTCACACCAGTTTCATTGAGACAATTATAAGAATAGTAGACACACAGAGTCTAAATTTCAGGAAAACAAAAGTGTTATGATCTTTGACTAAAGATGTTTGTGATATTTTGCTCCTGTGATTCGTCCTTGGAAATGTGGTAATAAGCCACTGCAAAGCGTCCCCGAAAGGAAAACCACCCAAGCGCTAGAAACACGACTGCCAACACCGACCAGCCTGGCAGCCTGCGGTCTGTATCACGGTTTCACGTTTTGAGCCCTTCCCGGGCGCCCCCGGCCCCTCCCGCCTCCACAGGCCGTTGGGGGGGGGGGAAAGGGGGGGCCCTCGCGCCGCTCCAACGGCTGCCGCCCCCGCCGCCTGGCGCCAGCCCGCCCACTCCTTACCCATGTCGAGCCGCCACGCCGCGCCGCAGCCGCCCCGTCCCGTCCCGCTGGCCCTGTCGCCGCCGCCGCCGCCGCTCGCAGCCTCCACGTCGAGCGCCGCGGCGAGTAAACGAGGCGCGCCCTCCCCCACCAGCGCCGTTTCGACACGGAGCCGGGACGGCACCCGCCTTCCTTCAGCCAGGAGGGGCTGGGCTGGGCGCGGGGCTTCCCTAGCCCTCCCTGTTAATTTGCAGCAGAAGGGAAGGAGAAAGGGACGGGTTTTTTGTTTTTAAAGCACACTGGAGTGAAACGCGACGAATCTGCGGCGCGGAACTCGGGGCGCTGCGGAGGGTGTGGGGCCAGCGGCGGGGCCTCGCGCCCGCCTGAGGCGGTGCCGCCGCGGCCTGGCGGGAGGGGGCGGCCCTGCTCAACTCCGGCTTCAAGCACAAAATTACCTATCTAACTGAAACGTGACTGCTGCTTACCTCGAGCATTAAATTCCTCCTCCCTCCGTCACGCGAGCTTAAACAGCCCCAAATAAAAACAGATTTTAAACCCCATTCAGGTATTTAAAAATAATAAAAAAAGGGTGCTAGTATATTTTTAAGATGTGTCAATGATCACCACCTGGAATATATAAGAACTGCAGAGAATAAATACAAATACGCGTTGCAGAGAGGAAGAAGGGGGCCAGGTCCTCTAGTAACACTTGCATGCACCATGATCTGGACAAAGTAAAACACCATTTCCTACAAAGCAGCCCTATAATACGCATATAACTCCCACACTGTGAACTTTAAATAAGGTTCCCTTTTGTACAAACATTTCTAGTTTAACATTTCTTTATTGTATTACTATCTTCCATAGGTAGCCAGGTGCATCACAACTGATGACCACATCATAAATAGCTGATCCACGGCCAAATGAGTAAAAACGTGTCTGCTTTGTTCTCCTTGACTATAAGGGGAGAATAATAGTTGCAGTTATTACATGCCATTAAATACTCGAAGGCTATAGCCTATCACAGTATAAAATCACAGTAAAAATGCTACAGATTACAAAATACACTATACCAAGAGAGTAAATGGAGTTCGTTATGTTACAGCACCTATGTTCTTGGTTGTGTCGTAGAGCGGTTTCACTTTCGACATCTGGAATATTCAGAGTTCTCAGCAATCGGGAACGATTTCCGAAAGGTAAAAATGGTGTCCGTTTAGGAGGAAAAACTACCATACTAAAATTCTCCAAAACATAGTAAAGTGTTCTGAGCCAGCAGAATTCCAAAATTACATTCTTCTTTTTAATAAGAAACTCTGTACATCATTTCCTGATTTTCACTGAGATGGTGGAGAAATAAGAAAACTGTTGAGAATCAACAGACAGAATCTGACCACATGAACTATTAATATCTAGCTATTCTGATGGAATAGCTGACAAACCATCATCTGATAGCAGGGCTATAATCATCCCAGCAAAAAGGAAATTTGTAATTCATATGCACAAATTAATTACACGAAAGAGTATAAAATCATTAAAAATAGGAAATACTAAGTAATGAAAATTCAGGAGAGACAGAATTTACAAGGCACACATGGAGTGAGGTTTTAAGAACAGATAGTGTAATAAGAGTGAAATCCAACAAATTGCATGTTACAGAAGCAGTGGTTACACTATTCTCTTTACCTAAGAGCAAATGAGGTATCAAAGTCTCTTATGAGAGTATCCTGTAACTACAGAACCAACCTGCCACTCAAGCATGTTGACTCTCTTCTCGTGCATTTTGTTCTGTCTTGATACTCCCATTCCGGCAAAAATAGCACAGAGAAAATTTACTCCCCTGAGATACAAGAATCAACCTAGTCTAGTCCAAATGCTTCCCAGCCTAGGGCAGCCACCTTCCATGCCTTCCCCCCTTTTTTTTTCCATATCTAGAATTGTACAAAGGGAGGAAGCTTGTACATAGAAAAAAGGTGGAGTAAGGGGGAGAAGAAACAAGTAGTTCACAAGGCAAAATTATATCCTTTCATACAGAATCCTGTCTGGAAGTGCTGAGACTTGAAACACGTTTTCATTACATCTGTGTGTGAAGCACGAAGGGCATGAACAGACCCAGACCTTTTTAGTTTTCTTTGAAAACATCCATAGATGTAATGTTATCACAGTTGCAGAACTTCTTTCCTTTGTCTCCTTTATGTGCTCTGTTAGAATTCTTTCTTGCATGAAGTTTTACATTAATCATAACACATTTTAAAAGATTTCTTTATTTTTACTGTCAAGTTGGGAGCAGTAGGAAAGAATACACAAAACTGATTCACTGGAGGTAAGAAAAATAAAAGGTAACAAAATATTTTTGGACATTATTTAGAAAATGTATGTTCTAGAAAATCCAATGATCTGGAAAGCCTGCCCCTGTGCATTGCTTCAAGGGGCAAGCAACACATTTAAGAATCATTTAGGTCCTTGATATCCTTAGGAGACCACGGATACGTCTAACAAGAGCTTGAATAAAGGTGTAGCGTGACCGAACCTTAGAATATAACCCTTCAATATCCAGGAGCTTCTTCTGCAGAGATTCACCAAAACTGTTGGTGGCTTCAATCTGAAGCTGAGAAACAGAGATTTGTTGCAGTCAACAATACAGAATTCTAAAATGCTTCTAAAATGTCCTCTTATCCATCATCAGCTACCCGTCAACCCCTTTACCTTGCGTTATTCTTTCAACCACTTTCAAAAGCAAATATTTATTAGGGGAAACAGAAAAAACATTACTTGCATTCTTCTCTTATGTTTCATTCTTCAATGAAATAATGAAGAGCATTTCTATGGATGTTTTGGGGTCACTCAGAGCATTTAGGGATTAACCATGTATTACAACTTTACAACCTCTGCAGGTGTTTGAGGAATTAAATAGTCTTATATAATTCAACTTTTTCAGCTAAGTCATTCCAGTCAAAGTTTGCCTAGTCCTTTAAGGACCGTTTAGTAAGAATCCATGTTCATAGATAACACTTTTTCATTAATACGTATGTAAACAACTACTGAAAAAATTAATCATATTCTAAGTATTTTAGCAAGATATTACTATATATTTTACTTTAGAACAAATGAAATAAAGACAGAAGCTTCATCATAAAAAACAGATACATCAGGTTTCAGAATTCTAGATATTAATAATGTTACTTGAGACTAAACAGGTTTTTAAGCACAGCTTTTTTGTGCACAAATAGCAGTAGAAATGTCAGTACCTTCCAAAAATGAGGTTTATTAATAAAAATGATCCTTTTTTTCTGCTGGCTGAGAGTCCAATTAACATAAACTATGCAATTGCTGGGTAAGCAGAAATCATTTCTCTCTGGCACTCATGATTTATAGTCTCCTCAGTTTCCATTACCCTCTTCAATCTTACCTCCCTACAGCCTATCTGCATCTGACCTAAAGTAAACATCTACAAACTGAGAAAACTGGGAATCCTACCCTCGTCTTGTAAGTCTTTCAAGGATAACCGACAATTTCAGAAAGCTATTATTAAAAAATACACACCATTTGATTAGTTTACAAGAAAATAAGAATGATTAATAGCATTTGTAATACTCTAGCTTATTTTTCATTTAATATAATTTTGTATATTAAGACTTGAAAATATGTGCGTAGCAGTGCAACTGCTGCCTGTTTCATAAGCCCTTCAAAAAAAATGTTGCAACACTTCACTAGTCCTACAATAAATTATTTACCATTGGGATTACTGCAGATTGTTTAGAGACAGGAAAACTACAGTCAGACTGCTCTCATTAGAGAAGACTGTCACATCTCACCTGATCTATATCATGCTGGCTCACTTGATTCAGTCCACTGCTGAAATCCAAGTTAGGCTCTGAACCAAAAGAATCTAGCAATAGAAAATGAGAAATTGAGAAATGAAAAACTGTATCGGCTATTCAACATCATATTCTCCACATCAAGTTATAAAATGAGTTTAAAACACAATATTCCACACTATCAGAAATGAAACTTTTTCTTTGACTTAGCATATTCTCTCTAAATCAGAGCCATAAATAATTTTGATCACATGACATGGCACTTTAAGCAAAAAGTTCCTCCTCAGACTACCTTTCTGACTTCCTCCCATTCCTAATTTTTACCAAAATTCAACACTCTTAAAATCTTTGGGTGAATCATGATGCCTACAATTCTAGAAATACTTTCAAAAAACCACCATTCTTCATTTTAGTTCTTAATTTCATCTTAGATAATTCTATTAAAAATATTTTCATATAATTGTTTTTCATCACTGATCTGATTATATTACTTCACTTGGTGTGAAAACAGAAATAAAAAAATAGTTCATTACACTTTTCTTTGGAGATTATGCATAATAAATAAAACCTCAAAGTCTATCAGTCAACAGTACTTGGATTGCCAATACTCCAGAAGAAAATCCAAGGGTATGTCCAAATCTAAACAAAATCCTTTTATTAAATATAAATGGCAAAATATTAATAGTAGCAAATCAGTTTTAAATTTAGCTATGAGAAGCTATTCAAAGGCACCTTGACATGTCAGAAGTGTTACCTTGCAGTCTTCCTCTCTTAAATGATGTCCTGGAAGACAGCAGTGGGTCTTGGGAATCAGCGGGCATGCAATGCAGTAGATAGTGTTCCAGATGACGCCAAAGAATGAAAAGACATGTTTCTATAATATCTGTAGACACACATCTAAAGTGAAGGAGTCTAAGTTTGTCGCCTTTAGATTGTACTCTTTCTATATGAGCATATTTACCATATTTACCTCAACCACTTTGAAGAAACAGTTGAAGATGTTACCTCAACTGTCTGTCACCTCCCCGAGCAGAAGCTTCCCACCCCCGTTGCTATGGCATGGTAATGGATCACCTGCAGTCTCCTTACCTGCTTCAGTGCAATGCTGGCTAGGTTAGTTCAAATGACTGCTACTCACCCTGAAGACAAGCACCCTTGAGTACAAGTGCTCGACTGATTTGTAATGATAGTTACAAAGACAGTGAATTAAAGCAGAGGTTATAAAGCTGGGGATGGCAGTAATATCTTAAGCTACAACAGATACATCTGCAAGAGCACACCTTTCCTAAAGTTCCTAAAACTTCCCTTTTCAAAGGAAAGTTTTGATCCTCTCAATGATTTTGTGCATGACTAGTTATTTCCATAAAATCAGTAATGTTTCCAGGATTAAGCATACGTACAGTTAACTACAAGACTGTGAACTCCAGCTGCTCTAATAGGCATCTCAAAGTACTTTTTTGAAGTACTTCTTCCACCACACTTGTAGATATGTGTAACTGTGTAGTGGCCCTGGATACTAAACTTAAGAGTTGGGCTGTAATACTTCCTCCAGCACAATGCTGTAGAACGTCCTGGCTCATCTTCCAGTCAGTATAGTAACTTGAAAATATTTACAATAGCAGAACAATTCCCTGTCACTAATTTAACTATCAATATTACAAAGTTCTCTTCTACAAAAAATATTTTTTCAAAGTGGTGAGAAGACTAACTGGTATTTAGGTGAAAACCACCTGATCCTATTTCTCTGCTTTTCTAGAGCATTGCCTTGAGGGTTACTTCAATTTTAAAAGGATACAAGAACAGAGAGAAAGCAGCTTGGCTCGGTTGTTTATCAGCTTCACCAGGCGCCGTCTTGCCAAAACATATTTCTGGGCAGTGGAAATTTTGTCCACCCCAGCTGGCATAACTGATTGACACAGCTGTGATAACAGAGAAACAAGAAGATTGCAGCAAATCAGAACAGGGCATTAAAAGAAATAAACAAATAAAATTACTTATCAATAACCCTGTCAGCTACTACTTCTCCAAGCCAGTGCACTCTATTCTTAACTCACATAACCTTGCTGACCAAAAAATTAAGAAATTAAATGCAATCCCAAGCAGCTTTTCTAGCAAGGAAAATGTTCATTCAGGATCTCAATCAGTTTATTAGTTCACTCTGATAGCACCACAGTCATTATTCCTCCACATAAAGTATCCATTCTCTCTCTAACCCAGTCATCTTGGCAAAAACTGATGCAAAATTCACAGCTACTAAAGCTGTACATGGTACATCTATTTATTCAAGAAAGATAAATGAAAGCAGTCCTAAACCGTTAGCAACAATTTTCCAGTATAATTGAATCACTCACAACTTTTACAAAATTAAGCCTGATATCTTCCCCCAGATTTTAGGTCACCCATTCCATGGATCCTTTCATCAACAGTAGAAAGGAACATGCACAAGAACTGTGACCATTTACTTTCCTAAGATGCTTTAGGGTCTCTATTAAAGCTATGTCTCCATCTAAGTTACAAGCAATAGATAATCCATTAGATACAATTTACTCAGGATAAAACCTACTGAGTCAGCAGAACTGTTACCTCTTTTATTTCATCTGGTGGGAGTTGTTCCACATTTTGCAGCTTGTTAACACTCTGACGATGGCTATCATAGTAACTGAAGAAATCATTAGTGCTCTGTTTCAAGAGGTAGACAATAATGCCCAAACCAGGCAAGCGCCAGTATGGGACCACTGGTGCTTGTGCATCTAGAAAAGATCACCAAGTTAAAATAAATCAGATTTTATATTAAACTAAATAAATAAATCAGTAAGGTATCCTCTCTATCACTAAATTAGTGAAAAATATGGAAGCACTGACAAGTTTATTTTGTATTTCTGTGCAGAAGTAATACAAATGAAAGTCTATAAGCAAAGTTCTGAGGCTGCAGTACTAGAAGGCAGTCAGTATAGTACAGTTCAGAGTGTGGAATATGAAATTTAAGTAGATCACGAGGCACAAGTGACATACTATTTAAATGTTTTAGCCATTCAGCTGCATGACAACACACTGTAAACTGTTGTTCTGTGTCATAATGAAGAGTTCCGGTCAGCAACAAAACGCACCTTGCATGTTGTAAATGAGGTCCTAGTTTCACATGCTTCAGTCTAGCATAGCTGCTGAAAATAAAAAATCCTCATCTTCCCTTCCCCCCAATTTATGCTATGTATTTACATCCACATCCTTGTGCTGATACATGTGTTTCTGAGGCTGCAAGGAGAACCCTGCCTTTGGCCACATTCGTTTTAACTTGGATTAGTTCCCTGATTTGGCTTAGTGCAGGGCTGCATGAGCCTAAGAAAATGGGTAGCCATAAGATGGCTTCAGGTATTTGGGAAACTACACCCTCTGATACATTACTTTTTACTAGCCCAAATGTCACCATTCAATGTCATAAAATAGCGAGCCAAAAACTCACCTTGACGAGGTCCATCTCTGTTGGTTGACTCTGACAGGCTGGGAGTAAACAGACAAACAGTGTGCTGAAAAGTGGGGGCACTTTGTAACATAAGGGACTCACAGTATTCCATCACATTGGCACAGATCTGCAAAAAAAAAAAAAAAAAAAAAAAAAAAAATTGACAGCAGGTCAATTACAACACCTATAGGCTTTGCCGCATTCAAATTTAAATGGATACATGTCAATGAACAATAAATTTTGCTCTGTCTCTTCTCACTAGAATGTGATGATTTAGTTACAACCTCTCTTCTATTTCAAGTCTAGGCTTCTTTCCCAAATCTGCTAACCACAATTTCCAACCAATTTTAACTCTCCTTTGCCTCTAACTTCCTGATGTCCATTGCTCTCTGTACCCTGAATTTACTGTTAAAATTCCTGAACAGTTTCAAACTCCAAAGTTGACAGACTTTAGAACCAAATTAAAAATGGTTGCTAATGCAAATATAAGTAACCAAATTTTCAAGGTTAATTTTAAATAGACATAAAACATGGAATCCTACCAAACTAAAGACAGTGCAGAGCATTACTACTCTTTAAAATCATGGGCAAGTAAGGCAACTGAAGAAATCAGCACACCAGCTAAAATTTCACAATTTGAGACTGAAGGTTTTAGCAGCTTGTTTCCTCACCTGTTGCATGGCCAACTCAATCTCATCCCTCTTGTTCACCCTGTCTCCCTCTGCATTATCATCTTGCAGTTTAAATTGACGCAGTTTGTCTGAACCACCAAAACGACTTAGAAGTCCTAAGCACTGGCGCTGTCATAAGAAACCAATATTTTAATCAGAATCTCAGCAAAGGAAGTGTATGTTCCTTTTCATTTTTAAAAGCAGAAAAGTGATACATATTTATTAATAGAAATCCCAAAGACTCTCAAATCTCCTAACATATAATAGAAAGATAGCAATGCAAAAAAAAGTTAGCCCTTTGTAAACTAAAATTTAAAACACAATGCTTTAGCCCACCTTTAATTAATTTAAAAATTAATGGCACCCTAAAGAAGCTCCTTGAAAACTGAAAGCAGTTCAGAAGTGAACAACCTCATGTTTCTTTCAGATTATACTGACTAGCATCAATGACTAAGTTTACCTATTTCTACTTAAAAACAGCTTGACCTAGCTAGCTAAACTGATGAGATCTGGAGATAGTAGGTTGCATAAAAGTGGAGTGAAAGAAGCCAATTTGCAATAGTTTCATAAAAAGTAGTAACGATCTATAAATTTGGTTTTAGTTTATATATGGCCATTAAGATTACTAAAGTGTCTCAGACTAAGTCAATTTTTTGTGGTACATGTTAAAAAAAGATATTGAAGATTAATGTTAAAGATTCATTGGTAATTACTTTTGCAGAAGAGTAAGACATTTAAATCCTTTCATTACTTGATGAGAAAGGCTACAATAACAGATGACTAATTTGCACAGTTGTGCTCCTAACAGCTAAGTTTTTAAATTAACAAATTAAACCTCCTTATAACAAGAAACCTTTCTGTTGTTTCCCATGGGAGTTCCTTGCTGACAGGATGCAGCAGGAGAACACTGAGTTGCAGTTACAGCATTACAGCAATCTTTTACTGCTTGCTACTTTGCTTTAGGCTGATCTGGCCAGTAGTCGCTATCAAAGTGTCCAGAGAACACATCCTGCTCTTGCAATCAGAAATATTTAATAGTGCAGCCAGTTAGTTTGCAAAGATGTATTTCTTTACCAAGGCTTTTGCTCACATGAATAACGAGGCTTCAAAGAAATTGCTGGATGATGAACGCTGAGCTGTAAAAAGGTCTGCAATGATAACTTTTGATCAAGATCTACCATCTTGAACTTTAATTCTCATTTCTCAATCAGTGTTATTCTTAAAAGGGGAGCAAAGAAATAAACACTAGCATGCTAGATAATGCAGACTCTGAGGCTGGAGACATGCTTGTGGCAAAAGCGGTAACAGGATACTTTTGCATTATTTCACACGCTTGGATGTTGACCTCAAATTCTTCCTCTCCGCCACATATGGTGAACCCTAAGCCAAGGGGGGAAACAAAGTCCCTGACTTCATTTTTATGTTGCCAAATGTTGTCTTTTCTACTTCTTTGGAAGAAAATATATATGTATCTTCTTAATGCTGGAAAATATCCATTTCATAACTGCTACTACTCAGAGTATAAAACCAGAATGAAACTCTCATCTACATAAATAATTCCAAAAGAACAAGTGTTAAATATACAACTTTATTACCTGAAACCGGCCTATATGTCCTTGTAGTTCCATCTGCGTCCCTTCATTAACATCAGTGTCCAGCTCACCTAGCACTCCTAATAAAATATACAGCCACTGACTTAACTGGTTTTCAAAATAACACAGATTTATATTTTTCATATATTCAATTAAGTAGAAGAGCTGGTGAGAAAATTTCCAGCAATATATACAAGTGACATTTGGCACGTTTTGTTAGAAAAACATTCAGATCTAAATGCAGTTACTAGGAGATGCATGTGATTATGTAGCTCACTGTTCTGCTAAGAAGAGGGGAGGGAGCGAGCGAGCGAGGGAGAGGACACAGAAGTAGAAGTTGTGTAAAGCACTGTACACTAAGCAAATGAACTTTGGCCATGACTATAGCTCTGCACTCCTCTTTATTATAGTCAGACATCCCTCCTGAACAAGGAAAAATATTTAGTCAAAATAGAGAAGTGATTTTAATATGGTAAGCAAGACTGCTAGCATCCAGAAGAAATTGCTAGATCCGTCATGTAATGATTAGTCCTTTCTAAAGATAAGTCACCCAAGAGAAGCATCACTATGCTAATCCACAGTGCTTCTCCCTGGAAGATTTTTTTTTTTATATATATATTGAAATGTAGAAAACATTAATAGTGACAAAGATATAGGTATGCAAACAATTTTCTGCCTTCGTTTCCTCAATTGAAGAATTTGCTGAATGAAAAAACTCTTTGAAGACATCACATGCACTTTGAACACTACTATTTGCAAGTCATTTCAGAGACGAAAAGTACTTATATCAGGTAGCATAAAGAAAAGAAAATGGGAAGTCAAAAGCATATCAACATGAGCACTACAGCCTCTGCAAATCCACTCTATTTACTTCAAGAACAATTATTTAACATTTCCCAATCTTTCCCAGAGCTGAACATCTCAAAGAAATTCTATATGTAATAGATATTCCATTATATGTCTTACTGTTCGTTTAGAGAAATGAAACCCTGAGATTCATTCAAATGTGTTTAAGAGATTTTAAATCTGTGATTCCTACCAGGCAAAGCTGCCTTGCTGATTATTCCTGTCAAGAAGGCCAGTTCCTGGAGAGACCCAACACTAACATCTTGACACCTCAGGATTGCCTGGATAGTATCCGAATGGGAAATTAGAAACTGCAACACCTGTACCACAGGAAGAAAAAGGAAAATACAGGTGACCCAAAATTTAGCAGTTCGTAAAAAGAAAGCAATGATTTACTTTTGTGAGAACTTTAGAGTAATTTCTCATACCAGTGAGAATGTTATCAAAGAAAAAGCTTACTGACAGAGCAAGATGACATATAATTCGGTTGAACAAGCAGTAACAGCAATACTTTAGCATCTTTTGGAACTTACCTGTCCTGCTGCTTGCAGGTGTTGTGCCATGCTGGATGTGAGGATCACTTGGCATAGCTGAAGAGCTGGAAGAAGAATCTGGCGATAACGTTCCACTGGAGCAGGAATGAAGACTGGAGGTTCTCTCATGCCAAACATCCTTAAGAGATTGAAAAGAAAAAAGCTTAATGGTGCAAGAAAACTGAAGCCCACTAGCAAAGCAGAGCCTCAGCTTACAACCACACCCAAGGATCTGCAAACATGCATATTTCAGTAATAGGTCCATAGTTAAGCTGTGTTTACAATGGGAAAGTAGCACATTTATGATACATAGCCTCTGCAATTTACCTAAAAGGTTGCTGTCAGACATTTTCTCTACACAGAGAAGATTGCTTCTTTTTACCACACTACATTCAATTAGATTACTTTGATGCAGAGATACCACATCTGTTTTCTTTACTAATCCTAAAGTAAAACTAAATCTTCCCAAATATTTTAGGAAGAAGTACACTTAATTCTAAAGCCACTGATAAGTACAGTCCTCCACAATCTCCTTATTAGGTGAGACAGGCCAATATCTTATACATGCCAATTAGCTCTTTTAAACAAAGTACTTGTCCAAGTCTTAATTTTTTGCAATGTGTTTCAACCCCCACTGTGTCACAAAGAACTGTATATTTAAACCAAGGACTGAAGCTTGAAATTAATCAGTGATTTCCCCTAATTACGCAATTTCTTTGTGATCTTCTCTCAGTCATCTCACATGACTAACAATACTGCAAAACCCCATGAAACTCGTCAAGCAATATATGACTGTGAAACGGTTCTACAGATTATGAAATAATTCTGAAACTGTATTTACTTCACTGCTATATCCTTAGTGCATTATGGGGGAAGATGAATTGTGCACTTACTGTTCTACAATTGCAAGCCCCCAAAAGAAATTTACAGCATAGACCATTTTTCAGACATTATATTTAGCTACTGAAGATTTCAGCAACTTCAACAAATAATTGAATTAAAAAAAAGAAAGAAATAAAAGTACATGGACCACGTTTCTAAGGAATCAGACAAAAAAGGAAGATTTTACATTCTATAAGTAATTGGACATAAAAGTACAACTTCACACTCGCTGATCTGGAAATTTTCAGTCAATAAAAGATAAATTTAAACTAAGTTACTGATAGGTTAAACAAACAAACAAAAAATATATATGCAAATATTTACACAAAAGACTCAAGGCTATAAAGACACTTTCAAAACTGTATTATAGTTTCAAAATCAGCTAGGGAACTGACACATACCCTTGATGGTCTGTTTCTGGTCGCATGTCATATACTTGACACTGTGCCAGCCTCACAATCACCCCAGATCGCAACAGTTCTAATGCCCCTTGCTGACTTTTCGCTATCCTGGTGAGGAATGCCTAGAGGACAGTAGAGAAGGAAAAGTATTAGAGATGAATAATAAGACTTACTTGAATATTTTCTCTCTTGATTTTAGCACCATTTCAAATACTCTTATTTAACAAAATACTTTTGAGTACAATCAACGCAAAGTATTGACAAGCAACTTCTATTTAAAAACACCACAGAACTGTCCCTGAAGTGCTCTTACCATTTTGGACTCATAGGTGTACAGAGCTTTAAGTAAAGGGGGCTGAGGTGTGAGTAAGCTCTGAAGAGTCAGATCATCATCTGCCAGGCTATCCACAAGCACCTTCAGGTAGCCACTATTGGAGAGATACAATAGCCACTGCTGCTGCTTGTCCACTGAAACAATACGGTCAAGTAAAGCCAATGCCAGCATCTGGGACAGCGCAAAAAAAAAAAAAAAACACAAATCAAAAACAAACAAAAAAACCCAAACAGAATTAAATCTATCAATGAGATTGATGAGATTTCTTATAAATGTCTAATAATACAAAATGCTAAAAAGTTGCTTCTAACAGCTTCTTAAAAGTAGAATACTTCTCTATACTAAAAGCACAATCCTTTATTTTGAAAATATTTTAAGCTTTTCTGACATTTAAAATTTTCTTACTTTTAATCAGAGGGCCATGTGGCTTTTTCTTGAAAAACAATGAATGTGTTATTATGTATGTCTCTACTGTTCACTAGTTTGAAGGAAATGTGGAAGGACAGAAAAAAGTTCAGGTGAAAAAGTAAACTACAAAAAGAATGTTCTTGTTTTATAAGATGAAGATTCACTCTCTGCACAGCTGTATAATGTTTTATGAAAAAAACAAAATAGTGACTGCAAAGGAACAGATATTTTACCCGGCCTATCTCATGACCATCGCAAGCATCCCGACAGACCACCTCCATGAGGGCTGCCCCGTAACTCTCAATAATTGCCATGTTTTCGCGTTGCAATTTACTGAACACATCTTCAGGAGCTGTCAGACGTTCCCACATTGTTTTTTTAGCTGTAAAAGGTAAGTAAAACAAAAATAAAGGAAAAATACAAAGACTGACAGTTCACCATTAACTTAGCTATAGTAAAGCTGAGGCTACACTCTTCAGGGCACTCTCTATCTAGAAAAAGAAATACCACAAACAAAACAGAAGGAGCTTTTTAGTTTAAGTGCAAACATTTTCCTGCAAATCCATTCTTTCTTAAATATGACACACAAGCCAGAACAAAAAAAAAAAGCCTGTATACTTATACCACCCGTGTAAATCGTCTGCTTAAAATTTATTCTAAGATACAATACATGCAACTTAGAAAATCTATTAAGCTTAAGAACTTTCACTGGGACCAAAACACTCAGTCTGAAAGGAATTAAACAGGATGATTTCAGTGTGGAAATGCCAAATCCAAAGCAAGCAATAAGCTATAAAGGGATCATAACAACTTCACCAGTATTTTCACTACTGTAGTTCAGAAAGCCGATTAAACAACAGCAGTATGCTGCATGCACAGGTACTAGCCCCAAATTTGTTTTCTTCATCTTCATCCCAGCTGTGAGATGAGGTAATGATTAGAAATGCTGATGAGGCCAGTATTCAAGCCATTAACAGAGAGAGAATGTGATATTCACCATAAGCCCTCTTGGTTGGTTAAGCAGCAGATCTGACTGGCTTGGAAAACAAATTTTTTTTGTTATTTCTTTTTCCTAGGGGTCTTCAGCTAAATAAACAGAAAGAATATCAAAGACTTTTTGAAGTTTCTCCAACAACAACAGTGTGCCATGAGTCCAGGGAGGCACTATATTTCTACAGCTTCACTGTTCTAAAGTAGGTCCATGTAATCCCCAGTCCCTTGACAATTTTGTAGTTACAATGCGTAACTTGTTAAATGGACACAAATTACATATCTTCTTTAGTGCTGGAGGTCAGAACTTAATATTCTCATCCTGAACACATTTTGAATACATATGTAACTAGGCAGTTCAGAAGAAGGCAAGACTTGCACCATTCAGAAGAGGAGACTAATTTCAGGTGCTCCTGGAAGAAGACAGTTTCTATCTACATAATCTACCTACTTCCAAGAGACAGTTCAGCATGCCTAAACTGTCCCATTCTGGTTTAACAATAGTTTTTTGTTCTTTCTCAAAACACAGTTGTACCATA
Organism: Apteryx rowi; assembly: GCF_003343035.1. Lineage (NCBI taxonomy): Eukaryota > Metazoa > Chordata > Aves > Apterygiformes > Apterygidae > Apteryx > Apteryx rowi. The sequence continues at coordinate 437,985 of NW_020450679.1, read as the reverse complement.
CCTGCTTCTAAAGTGTCTGGTTCATCTGGTCTCTGGGCAATCTGTAAATAGTAAAGCAGTGATCCATAAAGGTGCGTCCTCACTCTCTGGAAGCCACCACCTGCTCGTAAAAATATTCATAATCAAAACCAAGTAGATTTAAATTCCATAACACTGTCTTCCACTGACCCGTAATTTAGCTTTCCTATGCCAGTGCTGGCAAAAATAACCAAAATAAGTTTTCTTAAATCAGAGCTTTATTGTTTGCATAAAAATGTAGTTATGACAGTAAATTCAGCAAGTTTACACTGCTATAAATATGGCAACATGAAATTCCCTTTACGGCTGTTTACACTGTACACCTCTCTTCAATTGTGGTTTAGATGGAAAAAAAAAAAGAAAAGAAAATGGCATTATTAAATTTATTCTTCTTAGTAACATCACTTAAAGGTATCCATAGTAATCACAGAAGATGCACAGAATTGCCTGGAGTAAAAAAAAACTCACTTCAGTAACAGGAAGCAGTTCAGTGCATCTTTCCACCTCCTGGCTGTTAGAATTCACATGCACGCAGACACAAAAACACACACAGTACAAAATTTAACGCACCTGTTTTCAAAATGAAATCCAGCAGCTTTTTTAAGATGATGTGGAGGGAGGAGTCACCGATGGAAGCAAAACCCACAGATATGCCCTCAGAGCCAGGCGATGAGGTGAAAGAACCATCCAGCATCAAGACATACTGGGACTGTCCTGACATAGGGACTGCAAGTGGCTGTTTCTGCTCTGTTTTCACAGACTGGCTCAGGTGGGCAGTCAGGGTGAACACAGCCCCTGCTACCACTGGCATCAACTCCTGAGCCGCATCATCATCTAGGATCTTAACACAGAAGAATAAAAAAATAGAAGTGTCTGATTTCATGAGATGTTAAAGAAACTATATAACCTCCCACAGCTATTTCATTTATATATGCATAAGGAATTCATTAATAAGGCCTTATTTAAAACAAATCAAAATCAGTAGCGTCATACAAAACACATCCAGAAAGATGAGCTGAAACACATTTTAATTGAGAAGACCATTAGCCTTCTGGTGGTTATTCCCACAAGCCATGGTCATGATGATAATTAGATCTGAATGGGAGCAAGGAAAAGTCCAGGTGTGCTGACATTTTCGTTGCTCTATTTGTAAAACACCTAAACATAAACTAGAGAAAGAACAACCAACACACACTTAGCTTTATGGCTATTTAAGAAAAAGGTTTCCATTAAAAAGGTGAAGATACAATAAGGGGTCAGTATCAAAGAAGCATTAAGAAGGTGTGGAGAAACACTAAAGGGAAGTTAGCGCACACTATTTTAGTTCACATCATCATTTAAAAAGTAAACCCAGTATCAATATCACTAACAATCAACTTTTAAGCATATACAGTTGCTTAATACAGCAGAAAAATTTTCTGCAATTTTTTTTAGCGAAATTTTTGTTAATTTGAAAAAACAATCATCTTTAGTTTCCTTTTAAAAAAGTTAGAGCCTGAAACAACTTCTCTGTAAATGTTTCAGAAATCAAAGAAATTGCTTTGACCAGTAGAGGCCTCTCTAGTTTCCCAATTTTTAACTTTGTTCACATAAAACCCAAACCCACATTCAACTAAGAACTATTTTTGGAGAATTTTTAGAGGAAAAAATAATGAAAACTACAACAAAAAGCCCCCAAAGTTACCTTTTCCTTGAAAAAAATATAATATTTTTGTATATATTTCCCAACACATAACTTACCTAATCAGGAGAACTACATACAAAATACCTCTCACAATAAAACAAAAAAATATATAAGTTTTAAAGCTCAAGCAGCCTAAACAATACAAGGATTCTTCATTACATTTTGTCTTTGAGAATGACTGGGTCAGTAGTAATTGTCTAGTTTGTCTCAAAAATTATGGCTGTAATTCAGCAGTGAAACACCTAGACTTCTGATATTTTAAGACAAAGCAAACTCTCACATTTCCAGAAGCCCTTCCAATTGTAAAATCTTTACTTCTTCTACTATGATGCGTCATTCAACTCTTTCATTTTTCAAAAGAAGCAGTGGTAGGATTTGCAGTGAACCACCTAAATGCACTAAATTAACAAATGCAGTGCTCTTTGCCTTCCTCTCCTCAGTGAATTGTTCCATGCTCAAAATCAATTGTATCCTTTTCACAGACCCTTTCCAGACTATCATCATACTGGATTATACTGAAATGTCTTTGAAATCTGTCACTATATGGTTTATAGTTCAACAACAGACATGCAAGAATACAGAATACCCCTTCTGTCCCCGGCACATAAAATTTTAGCAAAGTAGCAATCAGAAAACTGCAGATTGACAACTAAATGCAAACAGATGCTTTTGGATTACAACCAAGAATGCTACTTGACAATTAATCTCCCTTTGATATAAAAACATATAGCAACAAAGTTCAAGGAGAGGAGTGGTTTCCAGTAGAGCATTACCTTGTCATGTACATCTTGTAAAAGATCACGAATAATCAGTTGTCTGTCCTCAGCCTGTATAAGATCTTGGGGGCAGGCGGTGAGTATAATTTCCACCAGCTGTCTCCATGACTCTAAAGCATGCCTCTTAGCATGGAGACATTGCAGCAGCTTGTTCCGTTCCAGTACGTACTGCAGGATAGTGTTGATCTCCTAACCACCCATGACAAAGCAAATGAGTTATGTTATGGTAAAAGTTGATAACACAGACATTTCAAGATGACAAGTCTTATCTGTTAGCAATAGTCTTTGAAAAATAAACGGCATGTCTTCAGTTTATCAGAAACAGGCTGCTATTAATCACTTTAACAAGATAGGCCAATCCATTTCTAAGGTGCTTTTCGCAAGGCCTTTTCACTATGAATGTTTTCAAGCTCATAACAAAAGAGTTTTAACTAGGGAAACTCTTTTTTTAATGTATGCTTTAAAATCAGAATTTTAAAAGCAACTGTGAAAAAGCTATTTGTACTTTTTTTTTTTTTAAAACATTTTAGTCTGAGTCATTTCTCTATCAAAGAAATTTACAAGTCCATTTAGCCAATTTCAGCAAAACTTAAAAGACAGTAGGAACCTCAGAAAAAAAAATTTCCTACAGGTGCACGGAAACTATATCTAGGTAGAGGAAAAGAGACAGAAATTAGCATCCTTTCTGAGAAAAATGGCAAGACCAACTTTGCTGTTATACACTGGATTTGTCAATAGCCAGCCTTGAAATCAGCATGTCCTACTCTTTGTACAGCGGGGTGGGAGCTGCAATTGTTATGGCAGATGGGGACGTAAAAGGTTCAAGAAAAAAGAAAACATTCTCCAGTTTTGCTGTTTAGAGAACAGTATGCTAAGAAGTAGTTTCTCTTACCAAATAATTTAATGTTTTCATTTCTTAAGGAAAGACTAACTCAAACTTTAGGACTCAAATCCACAAACTTTCATTGTAAAGCAGACTGCTTGATGGTACATGAAAACCATCAAGAGCAATGACAGTAATTTATTTTTCTATACTTACCTCCATAAGTAAAGGTCTCTGGCCTATTGCTGCCATTCCTTGAAGGGCATTGACTTCTGCAACCAAAACTCTGTGAAGATACTGGAATTGAAAACGAAAAAGCAAACTGTTAATCACAAGAAAGGTGTATTTGTCCCTACTAGAAGTGTTTAGGAGATAGCTATATAATAACAGAGGCAACTGAGATTCCAAGTAAGCTTTGTTCATTTTTTAAAGTTTCTCCCGTTTCATTTTCTAATTGCAGCACTTTAGCTGCCCAGTCTCTCTCACTGCACTTCTCATTTTTGCACTCCTTCATTTCCTTCTTTCCTGTTCCTAAGTTGCTCTATCCCTACATCAATTCTTCTAACACACCACAATCCCTTTCCCTCTTCAAGCCCCACAGTAGTCCACTTGGACAGGAATAAGGGTTTGTTTCTTCTAAAGACTAAAACACATTTTACAATGTGAAATAACTGGTTACTATATGTGATAGCTGTGTTCCTATCACCATTAAGATCATTTCACTTCTACATTACACTCCACTCCTACTCTATCCTTTGTCTTTTGAATCAAATTTTTCAGGACTATTATACATTTGCCACAAGTACTATACTTAATCATCACAATGTGCCACTATCTTAACTGCAGCTTTTAAGAACTACTGCAGTATACACAGTTCAGTACTGTGGACGCATGAAATATACGAAGTAGAAATCATATCTAGAATATCATTTAGGTGTTTTGAGATGGGAAAAACAATTAGGATAGAAAATAGTTCCTGAAAGTCCTTACACTGATGCATCAGTCTAGAACAAAAGAGAAATCAGTCTGTACAAGACAGAAGAAAAAGTAAGTTAATCCAAATAGTTTGGATGGAGGAAGACAAATTACACACATATCTGAAACAGCAATATTCTTTAGGTGAGAACAAGTTTCAAAGTATTATTTGAAGTCTTCAAGCTATTTATGATAACTAAAAAAAAAAAAAATCTTTAAATTATTATCAAGTCAAGATATGAATGGCATATGTAACTTGAGAACACAGACCACTGCGCACCTTGGCATTGCAGACCACTTGCCCACGTGCATTCTTGTGCTCACAATTAGCAATGACTTGTTCGATCTGAACTCGGTCAAAAAAATCCAGTTGCAAAGGCTCTGGTATGTCCTGACTGAAGTCAATTGAATCCAGGATACTTAAGATCTTCCTGCGTACTGGAAATGTAAGTCAATTCAGATTGTATCCAGAAACATCAAGAGAAAAGCTGACTGACAATAGGAGCCTAACCTTTGTAAATCCAAATCTTAATGTGAAAAGGTTCAAAAGAAAACATTAACTCTTCAGAAAGTGCTATCAATCTATACAAGGAGCTTAAGAACATTTTGTAGAGTCTTAAATTCTTAATTCTATTATAAACTATTTTTCTCCTATTAACCCAATATTTACAAATGCAAGAGTCTAAATTTTGGCTCCTAAATAAAAGCAGGCTGGTTTTCAAGGAGAACCATGCAGGTCTTTTGTTCAGACCTAAAAACATAGTAAGGAATCTAAATTTAATCACTTGGGATTTAAATTCTTTGCCATGAAAATACAAATATGTTCAGTCATAGCAACAGTGTCACTGTGGTTACTGTCACCAGTAAGTTTACAGAATGTCACCTCCCATTTTGCCCTTCCACAGATGCTTAAACACAGACTCTCCTACCTTCCTTTCCAGTCCAGTATTTTCTACTCACTCCAACCACCGTTATCTCAAAACTCTAAAATTCATTTTTGTCATACTAAATAAGTGTTCCATGTACTATTACTGTTTTGAAAGTCTACTATTTTCTTTTTCAAAGTGTCCCTTCTACAGGCAACCCTAAACGGCAGGGACCAGAAACTTAACCTTAGCCAGAATGCTTACCTTTGGAGGCAGTGTCAAAGTGGAGAAACCCACTGACTGATCGACTTTCATCTTCCATCCCTCCTTCACCATCGGCTGAAGGTAATGAAACATAATTAATCACAAGATTTAAGACCAAAAAAAATCCAACTACTTTATCAATACAGAAGGAGAAGACAGACAGAGCATACAGTGACAAACCTCTCATGTGCAAGTCATTAATGGAAATACAGCTTTGACTGATAGCAAAATGAAAACAACACTTAGCACCTAGCAGAGGCTAGCCAATTATCAAATACAAATTAGACAGTACTGTAAATGCCTAAAAAGACCCCCCACAAAAGCTGGGTTATGAATAATTGCAGTTGGATGAACACTGTCAAATCACTAGGCTGTCTGGACCCAGTTTCTGGTAGTCAAATCTCCACAAGGATGAGGACAGCATGCAGATTGATAAAAGTGAGGGAAAGTTCCATGCTGCTGCAGCCCATTAAGATTACATGAGGAAAATAAATGGAGTAACTGGAAGTTAAGGTTTTTATTGCCACCAGTTTATATTTCTCTTGATTCACTTCTACTCCATCCTGAAATTTTGGAATTTTTTTCTTTTTATTAACAATAGATTGTAAGTCACATTGTGATGAAAGAGCATTTTTGTGATGATACAGTGTCAAAACCCAAATTAACCTGTAGCTTTTATCTTCTGTGAGAGAGGCTTGAAAATATGAAAGAGTCTGGAACTAAGACTGAGAGAAAACTTTGTCTAAAACTGTCTACCAGTGAAGACCCTCCACCTGCTGGAAACAGAAACAACTCAGGATAACATCCCAAAATAAAATCTTTCATAATTTAACTTTTTTAAAAAATATATTCCCTTCTGCCACCCTCTAAACGACATTTATTTCTGTATCAGTCTATACATTGAGCTGTTTCCAAAATAAAACAAAGACAAAGCAGTGATGAGCAAAAAGTACACATTTCTTTCACTACAACCATCATCATCTTTCTTCCCATCTCTCCAGTGGCAATTCCAGACCCAGTAACATAAATGTTCTCAAAAAACAGAAAAGAACTGTCACAAGCCTATAGAGAAAAGACTTCAAATTAAAAGTTTCTCGTACTTCCACTTATTCATGTTTGTTCACCTTCACAACAAATTCTACTTACCCAAGTATGGTTTCACAGGCATGTCATCAAGCAGCAGATGCAGTAGCCTCTGTGTGTGGGAACGCTGGCGGTTCAATGATGTCACTCGCATTTCTATAGCTGCAGTCTTCATCAGCCACGACATTTGGTTCAGTGTTGAAATTTCATGTTCTGGGTGGGGATAAGGCAGCAATTATAATTTGAACATAAGTAATACTGCTTGCTCCAAGGAAATAATTTATTGCTTGAAAAGGCTTTTAGAGGATGTCATTGCTTATTACATGGTCAAATATAATCTCAGCGAAAATAATCAGACAACTACCCAACATAAACTGCAACTTTGGCTGAAGTTGGTAAGGTCTGAACCGGGGTCTTCAGAAGTCTTCATGTTCTATTTTCATCTAATTTAGATTCTTAAGTTATGTAACAAATCATCTAAAAGCAAATCTACTAATTTAAAAATTAATGTATCACCAAATAATATCTCAAATTATTTACGAAAGAAGGGGGGAATATACAAGTGGCTCCAACCACCAGCCTTCTATTTCCTTAGCTCTGCGTGGCATTATTAGTTTTCAAAAACACACATTTTCTCCTGTAACATAATCTAACAAAACCACAATGAAAATTAAAATATAGATTAGGATTTGCTTCTGGAGACTTGATGGGCCCCAAAACTAACATACTCTTTTACAAAAGTTCAGCACTAACTCTGTGAACTTTCTAAATAGGCAGAGTTCAAACTTCATAGAATTAAATGATCAGCAAAGAAACAGTAATTAATTTAGTCTAATAATGCTACATATGTTTTCTGTATGATTTCTAGGGATTCAAAAGATACATTCAATTTTAAGCAAATCTTATCTTAGTATAAAATTACCTTTGATGGAAAATGGCAAGTACTGCAACTGAGTGAACAAGAAATCCTGACTCGTCCTCAAGTATCTCATAGTTGGACCTGATGTGTCAGAGCATGCACACAACTGATAAATCACCTGACAATCAAAAACAGTAGATATTTATTTCTGGAACTTCTTTAAAAAACAAACAAGCAAACCACCAAATTAGAAGAAGCATAACACTGTTTCACTGCTGAAATAATATTGTCTATATTTACAATAAGTTTCCCATCAGTCTGCTCCAAGGTTGAACAAATCGTATACAACAGGCACTGAATTTTAACATTAAAGGACTATCAGCATATGGCTGTTCACCCACAACACGACACTATATACCTCATGGCTTTCCATTTGTCCAGCTCACTTAAAGATGTCTTTTTCAATCTTCAGGTTCACCAAGACGGGCCTTTATTTTTTTTGCTTCTAAAGTACAGCCTTTTCCATTTTTAATTAATTATGTGGGAAGTTCCTTTTAGATTCCACAGATTTTTATTAAATTTTTATTGTCTAGTTTTATTATTACATGATTTAAGGCCAAATACCAGCTAACTTTGCACATACATCTAATACAACTTTCTTTTTTTCCTGGGAGTATACATTTGTCTCTGCTACAGAATAAAGCTGACAATTCATTGAGTTATTTGGGGTTATTTATCATCTTGTTGGCAAACAACAGTTCAAAAAAAAACCCCCAACAAAAACAAAATGTTCACAAGAGACACAAAGGTACACCAAAAATATTTAGATTGTCAGCTTTATAAGCATACCCCAATTCCAAGCTCCGACAGGAGTACAGACTTTTTATTTCCTATGTTGTTAGAAGATAATATGTTTTCACATAGAAATGGGTAGAATAAAAAGAACGTAATGTAAAAAAAATCTGACAGATGCTTTTTAAAACAAAACTTATTGACATCATCATCAGTGTTCACTAACCAAGAAGTAGCTAATTTTATTTAGATCCCACGTTCTCTATCCGCCAACAGGAAATATGCTGAATACCTGATAACATAGTTCTGCAAGATGAGGAGATTCCCGAACTGCCATGGGACCATTCCTTGTTTCAGTACCCTTCTCCAGTATGTTCAAAATAGCATGAAGACACGTCCGCGGGCAACCCAGGACACCTTAAAATACAAAAATAATATCCTAGCATTCTTGATCTACAAATATAGGTTATGCATACAGGATTACAGACACTAAATTCTTCAAATACCTTGTGCTGCATTACACTGTTCCACAAAGCAGCAAGAAAAATATCTGACAAATCTTCTTCTGTATTAATTAAAATAAGAGGGGGAACTGTATTTTAGTGAAAAATCAAATTAAAACATTTATAGCTAGTCTGTGGGCTTTTGAGATACTGGTGAAAGAGGATAAATTATGCAACCAAAACTTATTTATGAGCTTTCTCTTCAGCTCTCTAAAACAAAGATTCAATTGACTTTTTTTTTTTTTTTTTTTTTTAATATACTGGATGAATCAAATGGAAATATGGATTCTTGCTCTTAAACTTTATATGGAAACTCATTTGACAATTTCAAAGAAGAGTTTTTAACTTGTCTTTAGTCATAAAATGGCTAATTGTTAAATACGGCTCATAAAGGCTCCAGACACTACAACCAAGGGAAGAAAGCAAGAGATTTTAATACTAAAAATCAAAATTCTGTCTTTTTGGATTCCTCCTTTAGCCAATTAACTCCTTAAATAATCAGCCAAGTAAGATATCCTGAAGTAGTAAAGGCATGAACAGTTAGAGCAGTTGTTAGAGGGGAAATAATCTTTTCTGGTCCCAGAAATTTGTATTTTAGTAGGAGATTATTATTTCTCAGCAAACGGTTTATAGTCATTGTTTCTTTGTATTGTTATGGGATAACCCCGAGAGATGTGCAAGGCCTACTCAGTGCTTTGAGACAAAGACAGTCCTTATCACTGACCAGTGCATGATACTCTGCAATACTGTGTGTGTGCAGATCAGCTACATGGATTCTATAATTCAAAGTTTCCAAAACATGGTCTGCAACTGCAAGCTACTTTGCAGAAGGAAAAAATAGGCTGGCATCTTTTTTGCATCTTTGTGATACATAAAGCAACTAAAAACATTTTTTCAAATTAGAAATTTAGGTCCCATCTTCTCTTCACTTAGAGTTATGAATGACTAAAATCTGCTGCGGCCACAACATCCAATACAAACCCAAAGATAATGAGAAAGATTCTTCTCTAAATAGCTAAAAATCAAATCTACCTGAAACGTGTTCAAATAAAACATCCTTTAAAATAGGTGAGGAAAAGAGTCTACTAATTCAGATTGGAAGAGACTTCAGGTGGTCTCCACTCCAACCTCCTGCTCAGAGCAGGGTCAGCTATGAGATCAGGTTGTTCAGGGCTCCATATAGTCAGGTCTTGAAACCTCCAAGCGTGGAGACTGCCCGGCCTCTTTGGGTGACCTGCTCCGCTGCTTGACTGTCTTCATAATGAAAAAGTTTCTCCTTAAATCCTATTGGAGCCTCTCTTGTTTCAATTTATGCCCTTTCTCTCACATCCTCCTGCCCTACACCGCTGCCAAGAGCCTGCCTCTATCTTCTCAATAACCTCTTTGTAGGTACTGGAAGGCTGCTATTAGACTATAAGTTATGTATATATTTGAATATACATAGCGGTAGAATGAAAAACCCACATATTCTGTAAGGTTTTCTTCTACACCATTAAAACAGAAGAACTGTTCTTCTTCTCTATGTAATTAATTTTAAACACAAGCTGGAGGAGGAGCAGAATAGTACTTAAGTAGTATAATTAGTTCAAAGAAGGAATCTGCTTTGTAGATTCCCGTGTTGTCAAACATATGGATGTCCTGGATCATCAAATTAATTTCTCTGCACTGCAGATACAACCACAGAGCATAAAGCAGTATATAAATTAATACTTACTTTTAAATTAGTGTTTTCCCCCACAACTCTAATTTCAAGTCTGTTCCAACATCCACCTTCTCCAACTTACACAAAGGAACAAATCTTGAAGCTGTTAAAATACTGCATTTGGGTATCAATATATATTTTTAATTCAGCTTTTGAAGCTCAGAACAAGGCCTGCTTTCTTACTTTTAACATTAAGAGGAATTGCTACTCCCCATTCAGTGCTTGTATCAGAACTGAATCAATGCTTGATCAACTTTTCCTCTTCATACCTGGGTCTTGCAGATTTGTGGTGCTGACAGGTTTCTTTAGTTCATATCCCAAGAGATACAGAGCAAGGCTGGGAGGACTACACTCAAGAGAGGTGATCAGGAGATTCAGAATATGGATCCTTGTTTCATGATGGATTCGTGCCCGCCTCTTTTCAGGTTCCAGCTCTTGATTAATAAAACAAAAAAGATAAGTGAACACTGAAATGAAGCAACTCACTTGGAAGAATCCTCAAAGCATTCAGGGTAAATGCAAGAAAGCTAATACTACAACTTATATTAGTATACAGGAATTCAAGATTTCAAATCCAAAAAAACAAAAATTTCAAATTACTACCAATATAACTCAAATGATACATTCAGAACAATGTTAAATACTTTGATTCTGAAAACAGATTCCGTTTTTGGTTGGTTTATCATACTATGGGCATAGCTTAAATAAACAAGACATTTTGTACTGTTCATTCCATTATGGGACCAACGTTACAGAAAACAACACACAAAAAAAGCTTTACTGGTTTAAAAGCAGTATATGCCCTTTATGTCACTTTCAGTAATTTCATTCTATGCAAAAACAACAGCATAAATAATTTTTTTTAAAGCTTTTTACCCTCATCTGGATTAATTAATTCTTCTGCATCTTCGTTATCCAAACATTCCACAAATCCAGCCATCAGCTTCTGGCTTATACTCTGTATTCAGCAATAGAAGGATGGAAATTAAAAGGTTTCTAAGTGAGAGTGTAGAAGAGTATAAAATAACAATTCTTTTTATACCTCCCCCCACATAGGTAGACAGAAGTTCTAGACAAAAGTTAATCTAGTTGTTGGAGTCGTAGCTGTTTTAAGCACAGGCCAGCAATTAAGCCACTAAACAGGAAAAAAAATGAAAATTGAAATTATTGTTGTTAAAAATGCTAAATTGTCCTCACAGGTAGAAGACTATATTGTCAAGAAAAAGTCTCAATATATCAGAAAACACTGTCCTTTTCTTTTTGAAAACCATTTATAACTGTATTTTTTCAACTAATGAAGTAGCCATTTTTAACGGCAAAAGATTTTTTGGAGGTACGTAGAAATACAACACAATATAATTTTAATACATTTCATCTAAAAAACTATCCTTTAAAGCAACTTTATGGAATACTACAATTTATCCACCATTTGTCTCTTCCCAAATCCAAAAAAAATTGGCATTTACCTCATCATGCGTGAAATCACCAACAAGCTTTATCTGGATGTTGGAATTTTCAGAAATACAGCATAAAATCTTGGCACTTTCAAAAGCCAGTTCAGGATTGCTGTTTCCATGATAAAGATACCTTCAAAAATACAAGATTATTTTAAAATAAATAAGTTTTCCAAGATGGTAATATGCAGATGAGAAATTACATGTTTAGAGTTAAAACAATTACAAATCCACTTACATAAGAAGTCCTTAAAACTCCAAACAAAATTTCATTCTACATGAAGCATCTAACACTTCTCTATCATTAGTGACGTGTAGGGATAATAATTGCTTCTAGAATTTTTATCATTTCTTTTATCCAACATCTACCTCAAATGCTGCAGTAAGTTAAACTGGACACATGCTCACAGAAGAAATGTGGAGAAATTTAGTACCTTCAGGTGATACAGAAATGAGTCAGCATCACTGAAGAGTAAAACTAACAAAAACCAACTACTGCATATATCCAACATATGCAAGACACAAAATTAAGAGCATCTTAAAAAAGTTACACTTTTGTTTGAAAACTATTTGCCAGCTATTGTTACACGAAAATGTAACATGGTAAATAAAAGAGGAAAAATTAGATATACAGAGAATTTGATTTTAGTGCACTGCATGCCAGAATTTCATGGCTTGTTTATGCAGCCAATTCTACTATTCTTCAATATAGGCTTGTCTGTAAGTAAAGTTATTATGAAACCTAAGAGCAGCAGAGGGTGTCAGTGGCAAGTGGAAATCAAAGTTTCATAATTCTTCATTTGAAACTGAGTTTGATTGCTGGCTTGATATTTTTATTATAAAACTAATGAGCAATACTGTAAAACATTCAAGCGGCGGATAGCACCAAATGAAGTTTTATTCTCCCACTCTATGACCAAGCCTGGGGCAAAGTGAAAATTATGTGCAAGGGAATCATTGCACATAAGGCGACTTGGAAGAAATGAGAAAAATAATTTCAAAATGAAAAAATATAAATGCAGATCCCAAACTTATACTAACATACACAGATTGCACCATCTGTGAAGACCTCCCCCAATTTTATGCCCTGTACAGACAGAAGCATTGGCTGGGTAAATCTAATCAAAGCACCAGGACCCAATCGCTTCTGTGCTTCCAAAACTCCCCTCTCCTGAGTACTTTGTGCATACCTAGCAATATTCACCACATGATCTGCCTTTTTAGTGCGAGGATTGATTCCTTGAAGCAGCTGCTCTAGTGGTGTGACAATAAGGGAAAGGTGGCTCTCCCGCAAGAGATCCATAAAAAGACTCTCCTTCTGTAAGGCCAAGTTGAGAAGTGCAAGGCAATACTGTACAGCTTTCTCGAGATGTTTCTTCCCTGCAGTGCACAAAGAACCATAAGAAAAACGTAAGAGCAGTTAAATAACAAATGGGCTACATTCATAAACCTCATTCATCAAGTCTTGCAGCAAGACAGAAATTGTCAGTTGTTTACTTCTAGGAATTCCCCCGAAAACATAGTTTTTATATGCAAGACAAACAAGAGCAAGTTGAAGATACATAATGTCAGCTAGAAATCCTAACTAGGATGCACTTCAACTTAATATAAAAAATAAACTCGAGGCACATACCAGGAAACGGAGCATAAGTATCAAGCTGCTTAACCCCCTCTTCTAGCAAACTAAGGGACAGTTCCAGCATTGGTGATTCATTCAGTAGATGATACATCAAGTTGAATCCAGGAGGTTTATATGCTATTACTTCTTCTCCTAAAGAGAGAACAAAAAATTACCAGCTAATAGAAGACTTCCATTACTTAAGTCAGCCTGCATTAGAAAATGAAACAGTCCCTGTTGTTGCACACAGCATGTAAATTGATGAAACCGTATACAAGATCTTCAGAGTTTTTCCTTACCCATAAGACATTTGGGCAGCTAATAAAAGTTTGGGAAGAAAAGTAGTGGCAATTATCATTACTCTTAAAAATTTAATAGCAGAATTTCAACTTTAACCAGTTAGTGTCTCCCTAAGCAGATCTGACCTTGAATTCAAATCAATGATGGGACTTTAAACCATATTTGGGCTACATGAAATGGTTTTGCAAGAATGAGAAGTAGCTGATAAAAGTTACATCCCCCAAAACCTGCGTGAAGACCCCATATGAAGGAAAAAGCATTTCCAGCGATCAAAGTTGGGAAAGTCAACTGAGACACTGATGCTCACAGTGCACAGAAATTTTCATTTCTCTTGCAGTGTCCTAGGTAAAAGTGAAACCACCAGACTGAAATTCAAAAACCTTGGTCAAGACTAATGTTTCTGGTTTATCTAGTCTCCTGGTAAACTACAGTGGATAAGAAGAGGAAAACAGAATAATTTTTTTTAACATGCAAATGGGAATCAGGGCACAGCTTCTTTTTGCAGAGAGCTTAGGCAATCCCCTTCCCTCTCTCCTTCTCCTCCCATTCATTCTGTGCTTGTGCTGTCCCCTAACACATGCCAGACCATGTCATGCCACTGTGGGGCTACGCAGTATATCAGTTTAAGAAATGGATCTAGTCAAAAAGATTGGTTTTAACCCATTTCCCCAATCCATGCAACCCACAAATAATCCTACAAACTGAAAGATTAGGTGAGGGCAGGAATTAGCTACCAGAGATTGCTCAAGCCAGTTTAACTGCCAAAAGCTATGTTTGTCGAAGTACAGGCATAGAGACCTTCGCGACTGAGCCAAGCTCACTGGAAAGGTATGTTTTTAAGTGGCTGTTTACTTAAGAAGTGGTTCTAATGGCTCTCTAATGCTATGGAATATCAATAAGCATTAGATTGGCATTCACTGCTAAGAAAAAACTTCACATTAAAGAAAAAAAAATTTGCAGCACAAGCGGAGTTCATACGAGCCTTAAACTCCCCACAGTGAGGCAACTGCCTTCTACTTCGACCTTTTAAAGAACAGTTGTCAAGAACTGAATGATTTCAAAATCATAATTCCACTGCTACTGACTGCTCTAAGGTATGAATAATGTTAATACTAGAGGATATATCAAATACACTAACATTTGTAAGTTAACCCCTAATCAAACCTGCAATACAAGAGGGGAGGGAAAAAAAAAAAAAAAAAAAAGTCATCCACCTAGAAGAGCTAGAAAAGTAGGAAATAGTTTACATGAAGCCCTAATGACTCAGCAGCATGACTCCCTATAGTATATGGTCATTTTTTGAGTATATTCCTATCTAAGAGTCTTGGTCTAGCTTTTCATCATCTTACTTACAATATTTACAAGATCACAAGAGAGAGGTAAGAGAGCAGAGCAAGTCACAATTCTGTTTTCAGTGAACGAATGAACAAGTTAACCTTGTAACTCCACATATTGGTCCACAAAGTCTTCAAGCTGAGGTTCATAATCTCGCAGCAATTTGTAAAATACTTCCAGAACTGCCTCAGCTACTTCCCACTGTAGATAATCACCAAAAAAATAAAAAATAAAAAAGTCACATGCAGAATATGACAGATACTTCAATAAAAAGACAAGGATGACAAAGAATACAACGAGCAGTGCAATAATGTACTGGATAAGAGGTATGGAATGACTCTCTAATTTTAAAATACTATCCCACAACACTAGTAATTAGCCATGTCAAATAATTTGAACTATCAAGCTTCCTTTTTGAAGTAAAATGGAATCCTAAACAGAATAATTGCCTATTTTACGCTGTTTTATAATATATATATACATATATTAAAGACCACATGCAATAAACAGTATTTAATAGGCATAAAATTAATAGCTTGCAGGATCCGTTTAGCATGCACCTTCATCCAAAAGCATCATAAAGCAAACTCAAATTCCTTGGTTTAGCAAGTCAGAAATATTCGTTAAAGTAACAATATGGAAAGGACAAATCTGACTTGGAGATTCAGGTATGAGAGAGAGGTTCAGAAGCCATTAGCCAACTGGTTTGAATAATTCTTACCAGAGAATGCATAATCTAAGGAGTCTTTTACAGACTCCTTAGAAGTAGTTCATAGATCCTGATGACCTATGAGTCAGGAAAAAAAAAAATCACCTGCTTAAAGAATCAAGTCACCTTGAAATGCTCAAGGTTACCTCTGCTGCATCAAAATTAAGCTGCTGCACAGCTTTTCAAACAACAGATCTAAGCCACATCAGCAGTGCCAAATCATTTTAACTTAGATATATGCTGATACATCCAAAAGGAACGATTTTCAAACAAAAATTACTTTTTCAGCAGCTCTCCGGTAAGCTCTGGTGCGGAATCGAAGAAACACTGAGTCCCTGAGGAACTGGAGATAGGGATCAAAGCCCGGTGGGCGGAGACCTGCTCCCAAGTTAGAGGGGAATGAACTCTCCACCAGTGTGCTGATGAGTCGACAGAAGGCACGGGTTAAAGGATATTCCTCACATCGAGATTCAATCTCATTCAATTCAACCTTCCCAAGGGGGCAGAGAAAATGAAAAGAGAAAAATCAAAGATTTTGTGGGAAGAAGAAATACGTGAGAACAAATAAGATGAGGGCATCTTCTATGAATTACTTTACAGTGAATTGGCTTTGCTGCATTTTCATCCTCTGCATGCCACAAACAAAGCAAAAGCAGTGAAGCAACAGCACTGCCATTTCAGTTCAACAATGCACTATTCATTCATTTCCGAGTTCCTAAAAGGTCTGCCTCAACGTTCAACTGAGCTCTGCTTTTATTTACCACTTTTATTAAGAAGGCAGTGAGCTGTACCAAGATGTAACAAATGTGACTCCTATTCAATATATAAGCGCTGCAAAATCTGCTGCGGTCTAAGACAGCAATGATTAAAAACAGTGAAACAAAATAGAAAACCTTCATAAAAAGTGCTCATAAGGAACTTGAAGGTTTAAACACTGCTCTGTTACTAAGAGGAAGCTGCATTAGATTCATAAATGGATAAAATTTACAGCAATTATAAGCAGACTTGAGAGTAACTTGAGAAGCAGAGAAGAGAGAACTCCTATTCCAAGGGTCTCCTGTGGACACAACAGCAGATACAGCCTCTCCACATTATCCTCTGCACTCATATGTACGCGATCAGAGGGAAAGAGAAACCCTTACCTCAACGCCAATTGCTTGTCTCTGGCCTGGAGTTCTCACAGTTTGCAATAGCTTCGAAACAGAAAGAGAAAACAAAAAACAATACATTTCACATAATCAAAGTGCATCTCCATCATTTCTATCAGGATTAAAAGGTAAACACCATTTTTAGCTGTAAGAAGAGGTTTCCTAAATCCTCTTAAAAGCTGAAAAGATGGGTTATATATTCTACACTTCTAGCTTTACATCCTCAAAGATCCACATCACGTTTATCATTAAAATGAACAAAGATCAGAAATCCTTTCAGATTAACGATTTTTCCTCTTACACTGGCTATGGGAAAGATTTATCCTGTTATCTCTTACAACAGTATATTTTAAGGAATATCACAAACTAGAAAGCAAAGGAAGTGAGTGGTTAAAACACTACTATTTACATTATTATCAGGGTCTTTTTATTTGTAATTAACAATAATCCAGCAGTTGTAGTTCGAATGCCTCAAGTTCTTTCAAATAAAACAGAAAATAGTCTGAACCATAATAGATACTAGAAAATAACTCCATCCCCTTATGATTTCTGAGTTAACAATACTGAGGGCATTTTCATTTGATACTCATCTTCTTTAGGATATTTAAAATTTTTCTCAGCTATCAAGACAAAAGAAGGAAAAAAAACACGTATTTTTAAAAGCTGGGGCTTTTACCATATATCTGGTGCTTGCCATCTTAACCATAAAAGCTGGCAACTGTATATTTGAACTTATAATGAACTTTTCCCTCTGAAAATTACATGCCTGGAGCTTTTTAGCAGAGTTCTTTCCTTCCATTAGCATCACTCACATTGGAAGAATATGATTACATAAAAAGTATAACAAAATTATTTAATGCACAATACATTTGTTATGGATGACAAATATGTCTAAAAAAAAGTGTTGAACACACAGAACTATCACTTAGAAAACCTGTATTTATGTAAACTAAGCATGGCTGATGAGATCTTTGAGACACAAAAACATACTGCCATTTTCAAAATCGTTTCAAAATAAAGACTGTGTTAACCAAGCAACATATACAGTAATATTTCATCTTTACTTAAAAAAAATAAATAAATAAAAAAGCAGTGGAAATTTGATATTCAACAATGGACACAAAAACTTTTCGGAGAAAAGACAACATTACTGCAGAAAACGTAGCTTTCAAACATACTGACAATTTCATCAGATTGAGATGTTACAGTCCTAAACACAGAAAGTCCTAAAATACCTGTGTGTATTCCAGGGATTGCCAGAGTGAAGCAGCTATCTCAGGAGATTTTCCAAAAGCAGTAAGAGTTTCTAATAGTTCCGCTTTCAAAACGGGAGGAATGTTGCACTGCAGAAGTCCCAGAATTACCACTACCGGGGTCCACTGAGGGTGCTCACAGAGAGCCAAGCGAGCATTCTCGCTCTGTAGCATTCAACATAAAACAAAAGTGCACATTATTACTTTGAAAATTATTAATTATTAATGTCTTGCAACCTCTAACTCACAATTCAGCATCAACAATGAGAATTTTGCTTCCTACTTGAGAGTACACAAAACATCGGAAGAATGGCAGATCATTCCAAAGCAAACAGTTTTAACGATTAAACAAGAACCCAATTTAATGATTCACAAGTACAAAAATTGCGGCTAAAATTACTCTAAAATTGTGCCTATCCCTAAAGAAAACTGGTGTGCGTAACAAATTTCTTGTAACAGTTTGTTTTAGTAGACACACATTCATGGACGTATTCCTAAACAAGTTCAAGTGCTTACAATCTAGACAGCCCGTTCAAGCTTTGGTAGAGAGATTTTGCCAATATTTCTCTTACGAACCTAAAATTGTATTTGGAGCTTAAATGGAATTGTTTAAGTTCAAGAGTAGGGTCAGCACTAGTGTAAGCTCATTTGAAACTCCCAGATGAACCACTGGACAAGAATAAGCCTCTAGCCTCATCAAATGATGATCAAATGATTCCCTGCATTCCTAGCACAAATTTACTTCTTTCCAGGTTTGTGTTTGATGACGCCAAATAATATGAGTTTTAAGAGTTCTTTTTCCCATCTTCCAATGCTGACATGACAGTTTACATAGTTACACTGTGAAGTAATCTGGCTTTAAGGAAAAAAAACAAAACACTATCGAAAAGGATAATTTCTAAAACACCTCATCACTTTCACTGATCTGTTCTATATTTGCAAAGGGCATCTCACTACATCACAGAACTTTTGTGCTGGTATTTTTCAAACCTCTGAACTGTTAAACTGCAGGCTTTGGTGAGTAAACTGAAGAGCATACTATCCAGAATTAGCAAAGTCTGTATTGCAGCTTTATTTTCTTGGAATTTCTCTTCCAGACAATTCATGGTACATTTTACCTTTTGCTTTGGGGACATTTTGAATCTAACTCTGGAGGCAAGTTTCACAGTTGGTCAGTTTCCTTGCAAATTTTCTACCACTTCCCTTTAAAATCAGTTGTTATTTTTGCTTTTCCTAATTCATAATTAAATGCAAATGCCTTGAGCTCTCCTACTCTATTGTAATTTCTTCTAAATATATCTCAGTTCTGAAAGACATCTCCACAACAGGCAAAGAAGAAGCAGGAAAATCAGCAACACTGGAAGTGCAGGAAAATATTTCATTTCTTCCTGATTCACCCTGTGACTGCATTTTGGGCATGACAGTTATTCCTGATGCTTTCTATGCTTCTGAACTTCACAAATCAAATAAAATAACTGCTACGTAAATTTGCACTACATGCATTTTTTGGTCAAGTGAACTTCACAGCTGAATGACAAATAAATCTGTAACAGAAGAGCTAGTTCAAATGATGTTTTGCAAGAAAAAATATATTAACAAAGAAAAACAAATAAAAGGTTACCTACCCAATTTATTATAACAGTGGTGAGCTGTAAAAAGGCAATTAATCCATCCTGTTCTTTCTGTGTGATTCCTCGGAGAGGCAGGTGACGATACTGGACACTGTCCGCACTTGGCAAGTCTTTCCTTAAGTGCTCATGATAGAGCATCAAAGAGTGGAAGAAATGCTCCCAGGAGACCGGACTGCCACCTGCTCCTTGGATGTTTTCCACTAGAAGAACAACAAACAGATAAGAAGATTTTTTTTTTTTTTTTTAATTCTTTCACAGGGTGATAAGCAGGCTAGTTAAATTTAAAAGGAAAACTTCCCTATCCAGAGGAGAAAATAGTTTGAAGCTAAGCTACTGTTTCTGAATTTAGTGGTTCTAATATTTTTTGTAGAGACATGAAGGTGCTAATACGAAAAGCCAGTACAAACAAGTTTATTGTTTTATGAATCAGAATGTTTGTAGCACTATTTACATCTTCAAAGTGTACTTTTTTCATTTTGATCAATGTAAAATTAATGCACAACCCAGGATAGACCAGCATCTCTTACTTTGTTCTGTTAGTACTTTTTTGATATGTGTAACATGCTTCTGAAAAAAAACAAGCTCAGGAAAGATAACTGTATTTACCATATACACACAATTTAATTTTGAGGCATGACCCATTTTTATACTTTACATTGAGCAAAACTGACATTCTGTATCTCACGTTTCTTAAGAAACAGCTTTTTCAAAAATACATTATTTGGTTAGGCAAATTCCTTGCTAGAGTGCTCAGACATTTAATTACATAATCAGCCTTTTTATCCAGGTTATATTTCCAAGTGAAACCTTCCAATTTCATCTTCATATTAATAATGAAGTGTTAAAAATAAGAAGCCAAAATTCATCTCACATGAATCTTTTTACTTTTCTACTTCATAAAGGAGAAGAGTTGAGGAAGAGCTGAAGTGTCACTTTTCTTACCATGACTACTGCCATTGACTTTTAGCAAACTAAAGCAGTAATGAGCACACTGAGGCGCACTAGCCAGTCCCCGCAGCATTTTCAAGTATGGGATGTAAATTGTGGAGGGAAGTAGGTCTCCCATTTGCCTAACAAACTTTGACAAGACAACCTAGAAAACATAAAAATAAATTTTTTTTAAAAAAAATCTAGTCAATTTTAGGAAAACAATAGGCAAAGAAAAGCAGATTCCTATTTAATCGAATACGGAGGGGAATCACAACTCAAAAAATTGTTGATTGGCCTTTTCCATCTCCCTGAAGGTGAAATCATTGTTTGAAGAGGAAATAAACAAAATAACTCATGCTACTGCAAAGAAATGATACGAACTGTCCAGTTCATTATTTATAGTGATAAAACTTACTTCAGTTCACAATTCTGTACAATGGAGTTGTCAACACATTTCACAGTGCAAGTTAAGGTTTGTTGGGACTGAAGTGAGTATGCATGTCACACACCTATACAGTAATTCACAAATACAGTGGTTCCTCCCAGGGACCAATTAAGGGGTCTGCAGATTGCACCAGGCCCTAATACACTTGCCTGTATTCTAGGTGGGTCTCAAGGTGTGTCCAGTTTATCCTGTGCTAGGTTTTGCCTGACGCTGCACAGTGCTTCAAGAAGCATTGAAGGTTGACAACATCCCTGCTTCTAAAGAGTTTTGGAATGACTGCTTTATCTGTTTCAATTGCTTTTTCATTCTGATTTTAAGTCCTGACTCTCACGGCTTATAACCTTTGGGCTTTAAATAATTAAAATATTCTTGTGGATTTTTACCCATCAAAATACTATGACTCTCTCTCAAACATGATTTAAAAAGTTTTTCATAATTAAAAAAGTTTACTTGTCAGTTACATCAAAAAAGTACGTAGAGGTCATCAGACAGAAAACGCAGAATACTGTTGGCAGAATTTGTTGAGCAATTGTAACAATATCAGGCCTAAACAAGAGATTAGACTCTTTGTCACTAAGGTTATTGACAACCATGAATGCCTGGCAGTAGCTCATTTAGAGCAAGCAGCAACGATCATGTTAGGCAGTGCAGGACACACTCGGATAAGTCACTGGTAATACATAATAATGTCTTGTTAGAGGGTAGCTCTAATAATGATACCAAAATAATACCAAACTTTGTCTTTAAAAACAAAATAAACATAAAAATCACAATCAAGCTCGCCATCACAGGAACTGTTATTGCTTCAGCCTGCAACTTTTATGACTTTAATTTCAAGTTACCAGTAATTACTCAAAAAAATCATATCTTTTATTCACAAATCGAAAACTGGTAAGTCTAAATAACCTGGCGCTGAGGAGGTCGCTGATGAGCTACTCCAAGGTAGGACCCCATGATGGTAGATGTCTGCAAAGGCTCTGACGGACACCAGTATTCAAGGGCAAGTTCCAGATTAAAGGGGTCTTTCCTATACAATTTAGCAATCTATCAGAGAAAGGAAGATGACAGAAAAATATCAATTATGTAAAGAAGAAAAAATTACTTCAACAATGAACACTGCCTCTGGATAAGCTAAACACTTTGGAGGTGCAAAGCATCTCACAGCTGACGCTCCATTCCTTAAAACTCTCTAAAAACGACAACTTTTGTATAGTAATATCAGAACGAATGACAGCCAGAGAAAGTTGAAAATGCACACACAAATGAAATTTAAATAGCTTTACATGATACCTTCTATCTAACTGGTATAGATAAAATCACTGCTCTCAGTGGCATTTCTCCCTAAATAACCATTTGAGTATCTTGCTATACTGACTTAAAAACATATTAGCTAGTATCAGGATTAAGAACATTACCTATTATGTGAACATACCATTTCTCAGAGTAAATGTCATTTACAGTTCTTCATTTAAGTTTACGACATATCTCTGAGCTATTGCAGTTCTACTTAAGAAAGCATTCCACTAAAACCTTTCCTTTTAATGCCCTGTAACCTAACAGAATACTTTTGCAAAAGACAAGTAACCCCTATATTAAAGACTGCTATAATTAAAACTGCACACTTGTACATACACATGCTAATTAAGGGGAAATATGTTTATGTTTTCAATCTGTTAGTGACCAGAAAATAAAAAATACACTAGTACAATATGCAAATCTGTTTTCTGATATGGGCTCTTTTGGAAAGTACAGTTAATAACTAACATTTAAATAAACATAAAGACTTTCTTTTCTTTGGGGGGGGGGGAGGAAGAGAGCCCAAACAGAAAGACCCTTCTTATAAATGTAGCCAAAATTCTACAAAAATTAGGGAATTTGTTTGTATTTCCAATACCAGCCTTAATGGGTCACCTTGCCTAATGTACAAGTACAAAACAGTCTTTCAAAATTCTCTTTACAAATATATCTTCAAATTTTAATAATTGCCAAAAGTAGGAAAAAAAAACCCCCTGAAACCTAATTATACTTTACCCACAATAAACAGGGAGAAATTTTGAAGACTGTTACAGAAACATAAACACTGTGTAATCACTAAGGTCCAGATTCTCGAAAGTGTATTGAAATTCCATTCATTTAGCCAGATTGCAACTTCTGTGACAGCCTGTATTCTTAAATTTCCTATTTCTAAGTTATGTTAAAATAAGACGGTTTAAGATAAGATTATTATATCTATAATTTAATTTTAGATGTCTATGTATTTTGTGAAATAACTTCAGCTCAATAATTTTTCAAATGTAAGAAACAGTGAGGTATTTGCATACTAAACAAGAATGAACTGACAATTTATTAACATCAGAATTCACACCAGTAAATTCATTCCTCTGTATGAAAAGTTATAGAAAAGGTACCTGTATTTAAGAAAAAAATCCATTTAATGAAAAAGCGCAAGACGCAGCACTGTATCAGAAAATCCATATTTGAATGATAACGTAAAGCAGGAAAGTCACAATCACTTTTTGCTAATTTAGTTTAAAAGTAGGGCTTACTAGAAGCATTAAATGTTCCAGATCTCTCCGAAGGGAAATAGGTGGCTCATTACCCATCTGAATACTCATGTGGATCATACGAGCGTCTTCATCAGCACGATTTCTCAGCTGTTTCACCTACACAATTTATGAAGTGGAGAAAAACATTGGTCTATATTTAGCTAACAGTGGAACAAAACAACAGAAATAACTAAGTTGTCTAAATAGTCTATTAGAAACTAAAAAAAGCAACTGAACTTGCATGCACATGACATATATATATATATTTTTTTTACAGAGCCCACATTCAAAGATATATTCAATCACCTTCTTATTTATCATGGCCCTCAGTTCACAGCAAAAGCCCTGAATGGATACCACAGGAGCTTTTCCCCACTGACTTCACCATTTCCTCTGGATTGGCCCCAAAAGCTGCTTCCTTTCTCTCTTCTTACTTAGAAAACTAGAAAAGTTAGCTAGACTTCAAACAAACAAGTTAGAACAGCATCCACAGAGAGTAAAAAGAAACAGGGAAAACTGTGGAATAAAGTTTTCTGTACAGGCATATCTCAGAGATATTGCGGGTTTGGTTCCAGACCACTGCAATAAAATGAATATCACAACAAAGCGAGTCATACGAATTTTTTTTGGTTTCCCAGTGCATATAAAAGTTATGTTTACACTATACTGTAGTCTATTAAGTGTGCAATAGCATTAGGTCTAAAAAGAACAATGTACATACCTTAATTAAAAAATACTTTATTGCTAAAAAATGCTAACCATCATCTGAGCTTTCAGGGAGTCATAATCTTTTTGCCGGTGGAGGGTCTTGCCTCGATGCTGATGGCTGCTGATTGATCAGGGTGGTGGCTGCTGAAGGTTGGGGTGGCTGTGGCAATTTCTTAAAATAAGACAGCAGTGAAGTTTGCCGCATCGATTGACTCTTCCTTTCACAAAGGATTTCTCTGTAGCATGAGATGCTGTTTGATAGCATTTTACTCACAACAGAACTTCTTTCAAAATTGGAGTCAGTCCTCTCAAACCCTGCTGCTGCTTTATCAGCTAAGTTTATGTGATATTCTAAATGCTTTGTTGTCATTTCAACAGTGTTCACAGCATCTTCACCAGGAGTAGRTTCCATCTCAAGAAACCACTTTCTTTGCTCATCCATAAGAAGCAACTCCTCATCCACTAAAGTTTTATCATGAGATTGCAGCAATTCAGTCACATCTTCAGGCTCCACTTCTAATGCTAGTTCTCTTGYTATTTCCACCACATCTGCAGTTACTTCTTCCACTGAAGTCTTGAACCCCTCCAAGTCACCCAKGAGGGTYGGAATCAACTTCTTCCAGACTCCTGTGAATGTTGATATTTTGACCTCCTCCCATGAATCACAAATGTTCTTAATGGCATCTAGAATGGTGAATCCTTTCCAGAAGGTTTTCAATTTACTTTGCCCAGATCCATCAGAGGAATCACTCTCTATGGCAGCTATAGCCTTACAAAATGTATTTCTTAAATAATGAGACTTGAAAGTTGAAATTACTCCTTGATCCATGGGCTGCAGAATGGATGTTGTGTTAGCAGGCATGAAAACAACATTAATCTTGTTGCACATCTCCCATCAGAGCTCTTGGGTGACCAAATGCATTGTCAATGAGCAGTAACATTTTGAAAGGAATCTTTTTTTCTGAGCAGTAGGTCTCAACAGTGGGCTTAAAATGTTCAGTAAACCGTGTTGTAAACAGATGTGCAGTCATCCAGGCTTTGTTGTTCCATTTATAGGGCACAGGCAGAGTAGACTGAACATAATTCTTAAGAGCCCTAGGATTTTCAGAATGGTAAATGAGCATTGGCTTCAGCTTAAAGTCACCAGCTGCATTAGCCCCTAACAAGAGAGTCAGCCCATCCTTTGAAGCTCTGAAGCCAGGCATTGACTTCTCCTCTCTAGCTATGAAAGTCCTAGATGGCATCTTCTTCCAATAGAAGGCTGTTCCGACTACATTGCAAACCTGTTGTTTAGTGTAGCCACCTTCATCAATTCTCTTAGCTAGATCTTCTGGAGAACTTGCTGCAGCTTCTACATCCGCACTTGCTGCTTCACCTTGCACTTTTATGTTATGGAGACAGCTTCTTTCCTTAAACCTCATGAACCAACCTCTGCTAGCTTCAAACTTTTCTTCTGCAGCTTCCTCACCTCTCTCAGCCTTCACAGAACTGAAGAGAGTTAGGGCCTTGCTCTGGATTAGACTTTGGCTTAAGGGAATGTTGTGGCTGGTTTGATCTTCTATCCAGACCACTCAAACTTTCTCCCTATCAGCAAGAAGGCTGTTTCGCTTTCTTATCATTCGTGTGTTCACCGGAGTAGCACTTTGACTTTCCTTCAAGAACTTTTCCTTTGCATTCACAACTTGGCTAACTGCTTGGCGCAAGAGGCTGAGCTTTCGGCCTGTCTCAGCTTTCGACGTGCCTTCCTCACTAAGCTTCATCATTTCTAGCTTTTGATTTAAAGTGAGGGACGTGCGACTCTTCCTTTCACTTGAACACTTAGAGGCCATTGTAGGGTTATTAATTGCCCTAATTTCAATATTGTTGTGTCTCAGGGAATAGGGAGGCCCGAGGAGAGGGAGAGAGACGGGGGAATGGCCAGTCAGTGGAGCAGTCAGAGCACACACAACATTTATCAATTAAGTTCGCTGTCTTATATGGGTGCGGTTCGTGGTGCCCCGAAACAATTACAATAGTGACATCCAAGATCATCGATCACAGATCATTGTAACAGATATAATAATAATAAAAAAGTTTGAAATATTGCAAGATTTACCAAAATGTGACACAGAGACACGAAGTGAGCACATGCTGTTGGAAAAATGGCGCTGACAGGCTTGCTCGACGCAGGGTTGCCACAAACCTTCAATTTGTAAAAAAAACGCAGTATCTGTGAAGCGCAATAAAGCGAAGCGCAATAAAACAAGGTATGCCTGTATACAGACCTGTGGACTGCATCTTTTGAGGTATAGCTATTTAAGGCTACTTCTAATTATAGATACTTCTTTGTCTTTTAAAAAGTTTTGGACTGATGTGATTACTTTGGTCTTGGGAAAGTTATCTGCAGCAAAAGTATTACAACATGTCAATAAATACAATAGCTAAAAAGAGAAGGGAGGGGAAGCACAACTGCAACAATGAAAAGAAAATGTCCCTTAATCAGTCTCCTAGAATTCTTTGTGTAAAAAAATACATCGCTAACCAAAAAACAGCTGACATTTTTAAATGTCAAAAAGCCTTTGACAAAGCTATTTACTTTCTTTAAGCCTACTGTGGGGTGCTATGGGATGAAAAGCTAAGGGTTTTTTTTGTTTTGTTTTTTTGGTTTTTTACATATTAAGCAGACACTGAGAAACAAGAAACAGAAATAAGTAACCAATTCAACATGCCAAAAATTAAAACATGGTGATGCCCAATACAGACCAATTTCTGGTCTATAATGTATCTTAATTTGAAAAAATAGAATGAGCTGCAAAATAATTGTGAGTCATCAAGAAAAATTAGCTAAAAATAAGTTAAAACTGGAGATAACTATGAAGAGGATCAGAGCAAGCTAGTCAAATTAGTATACACACAGAATCAATACACAGACAAAAGTGAGTGTTGATGAAAGAAATAATGCATATTATCTAAACTACTAATATTAATTATCAAGTTCTGAATGTAATGCAATTAATCAAAATAATTACCCAAATCATCATTGGCAAGCAGCATAAGTGTCAAAACTATACAGTAGAGTTAAATAAAACACTGACTCATAGTTTTAAATAAAACTGAACAGAGGTTATATGTGCACCAAAAAAAGAACAGCAAGGATCCTTCAAAGAGACACTTCTAATTATCTACCTAAAATATTAGATTCAAAGAGAACAAATTTAAAATAGAAAGAATAACAGCATAATTAATTTGTGGAATTTGTGACCATACTGTACTGCTTAGAACAAAACCTTAGAAGGATTCATAAAAAGACTAGGTATTCAAACAGATGAAGAAAACATCCATATTATACTTTTGAAATAATTCAGCAGATAAGGCAAGCACTAACCAATAGCAGTTGGACAAAAAATTCCCTTGTAGGGATATATTCCCATTATCTGCTAACAAAATCTCTCCTCTTAAAACAACTTGTACTGGCCTCTGTTGAACAGGAAAGCAAAAGTCCATTGGCTTTTTTACACATCCTGTTTTACAAAATTCTGTTTATAATGTAAATCTCTTCATCTTTGGGCATTAGCTATAATCAACTGCAGAACTGAACCAAAGCAAAAAACTGAAATGGGAGGGAAACACTCTTCCCAGAGAAAAACCCTCCAATTCCATAACGTGGTGATGAAGAAGAGAGATGTACCAACGAACAGATAAACACACCTGGGATTTGCAGGCAGCTCATGCAATTTTGTGGGATACAGGAGACAGGGTCAAATCTGTTCCAAATCTAACAGAGCAGCAACCTGAACCTAGGTTAGTCTCCAGCTCTTCTGCCTTCATCCAAAAATCCCCCTTAGAAGTGTTTCATAAAAACCAGTATTGTTACAGTGTGATATTTCACTTTGGTAAAGAAACGCTATCCAGTGAAGAATTATTGCATTAAAAGTTCCCAGTTCTAAACCTGTTTGCACTTGATTAAGGGACTTCTTAAAATATACCTCATTCCAAAAGGATGCTTTGTCTGTATTACAGAAAACACCATTACATGCAGCCTTCAAGGGAAGTCCAAAGCCTTTTACAATGTGTAAAGTGTTATATATAGGCAGCCATTGCAGTAGAAATATACCGGAAAAGTTCTATCAATAAGAACTTGCCTGAACTGAACTTATACTTGTTCTGTGGATATATTATGGGTTAAAAAGACAGCTTTAATTTAGAAAACAACATGCAAGACCAACATATTATAAATAAGTTAGTATTAAAACTAAAAGGCTGTCTACAACACATTCGTATATGTCCTCAGAAAGATTAAGGCTCAAATAATGTTTTTCCTGCCAACGTTGTTCTCCTTCTGCCAGTTTACACTGAACAAAAAATATCTTAAAATTCTTCTTTTTGCATATTGAAAAAGTGATTATTTAACAGCTCACACTGCAACTCAACACAATGAAGTTCACAAAATAGTACCTCCATCAATTACATAAAAGCCTTTTCATAGAACTATAATTTTCAATGCCTGCATACAGGGCCTTGCACAAATGAAACTTCTGCAATTGCCTCAAACATTTTTCTTCTCTTTTGCAGTGTTTTTGCTGTTCTAGTGAAAACAACAGATCATTTTACCACCACCTTATACTACTGAAGAAAAAGCAGAATCCTTCCCCCTTAAAAATGCAAAAGATTAGTTAAAAAAAAGACAAAAAGTCAGTGAATTTAGATTTTGCTACAGTCTGCATCAAAGAAAAAAAGACCCAAAAAAACCCATACACCGCATCATCGTCAACACCAGCATTCATGTAAATTTTAAGCATTTAAAACAAAACCAAACCACTATCATTACAAAAACTTGCTTTGCAAATCTCACTATGCTGAAGTGGAATTTGATTTTTAAAACACTTCAGTGTGGAAAACAAACTCCAAACCATTTTGCTTCCGTAAAATGAACAAGTTTTCTGAACTGCAGCATCTCAAGTTCAGGGTGATATTTCAACCTACATATTACCTGTCCTAATTTTACAAATCTGGAAGAGATATTCAAATTTCTCAAGCAGTGCTATTCACATAATCAACTTACTTTCATTGGCATAAGTGCAAGGAAGTCTGTGACAAGGTTATGAATTTTGCGAATGTAAAATTCCTCCTGGTAGAAATTTTCTGACCCCACCACAGATTCAGTCAGGAACAGAAAGACAT
The DNA here is from genome assembly GCF_003343035.1 of Apteryx rowi. Classification (NCBI taxonomy): domain Eukaryota; kingdom Metazoa; phylum Chordata; class Aves; order Apterygiformes; family Apterygidae; genus Apteryx; species Apteryx rowi. The sequence continues at coordinate 408,403 of NW_020450679.1, read as the reverse complement.
TATCAGCAACTGCTAGCTCTGCCATCGCCTCATCTGCCTCAGTGAATTCTGCAAGAGCTAGGCAACAAAAAGGGAGATAAAAAAATTTTGAATTACTTAATGTGTTTCAAAATACCTGGCTAACTTGCAAATTGACAAGCTTCTATCAACTACGTTTTTTCCACTGTACAGAAAAACACCTGACTGGAAAAGACACAACACAGAGTGATGGTCTGGGCTCTTCTCTTTAGTCAAAGTGCATAGTCCATTTACCAGATCAAATCTAAGGCTGTGAACTAAGAATCATAAACTAAACTTAATTAGAAAAGTTATGAAGTCTATGTTTTCCTTTAAAAGATATTTTGGAGTAGGCTCAATTCTGACCTGAAAAGTTTAAAAAGTACAAGGGAAAAAAGCAAACAGATATGCCCTCTCAATATACTGGAGTTTAATCTTTGCAGAGGCAAAAAGTTGTAAACACAAAACTATTCTTAATTTAGGCCTTCAAATGTTATTAAAGCTGCTAAAATCCCACTTTCACATTTTTCAGTACAATATTCAAATCTTATTCACTTCAGGAGAACACTGTGCAGTATTAATGTCTACAAACAGTAAATATTTCTAAGTCTGTGTACATTTCATGGCAATTCAATTCTCAACAACCAAACGCACATACCGCGAAAGCTTTAAGGAAGCTTGTCAGCAGCACTTTTATCATGAAGGTAATTACTAATGCTTCAGAAAGGCAACAGATGCAAGTGCTGTAAGTCAAAGTAAGCTCTGAACACTAAACTGCAGCAACTACACTTTAGGGTAATTTACCTGTCACATCGGATAATTGGGATATTCCTCGCAATGCCAGTGCCCAGGCTAATCTAACAGTCGCTTGCAGTCCTGATAGTTTCCATGACTGAGACTCCTGAAGGCGAGTGTGTATCGTTGCTATATACTGTCTCTCTGCTAGTAGAGGGAGCCGGTGCATCAGATCTTAAAAAACAACAAAAACCCACCACCAACACCCAGTAAATAAATGTGAAAACAAATACACAAAATCCTAGTGCAAAACACAGAAGTTTATCTCACCCAGTATAGCTTAATTTTTAAGCTTTCTGTTGCCCTTTAATCAAATGATTCGTTCCATGTCCCAGAGACAGACAACTAGTTTCATAAATGAATGTTAATTATCTATAACTTACCAGAATTCGCCCATAAAACAGCAATAATAAAGAGTATACTAAAATTTCTGGAAACACGTAACAGCTTTCAGATTAAGACATCTAAATTTAGGTGTCAACATGCAGATGGACTCAGATGTCTACGCTTCAGGGGGAACTGGATTGTCCTGGGGACTATACCAGAAATTTAGATCTTTCTACCCACCTTATGTATGCACACCTGCACACAGGCACCTAAATATGCGTGAGCTGATCATCACAGAAGGTGACAAAATTAACCTTGCACTTCAAAATCTGAAACTCCAATCCTTGCATCTCCTTGTTTCACTTGTTGCAAGGTTTATTTACTTAAACTGGCTACTCTAGAGAAAGTTTTAGAATTCCTATTCAGTCTATAAAGAAAGGAAATTCCATAGTCAAGGCACTTACCACCAATGTCAGTGAACTGTATTCACATGTAAAGCTAACAGCACAAATGCATAATTATTCAAACTCTTGTTAATTTTTTATTAAAAGAAATATGCAGAACATTGATTCATATTCTTGACAGACAACAATTTTAAAAAAGCAGGTCAGAAAACATTTTATGTGAGACATTTTGTGCCTAATTTTTTTAGCAAGGCAAAGGAGAGGGGCTAAGGCAGAGCTAATGGCAGTTGGGCAGGAAGTTAGCTTGGAGAGAAAGAAAGAAAATGAAACTTTGGCACTTGCAGCAAGGCTAGAGAGCTAGTAAGTAAGAGCTGTCTGGAAACTAGAGCACAACACCTGATTTTGTAGCAAAGCACAGTGTGTTGCTAAAGTGCTTTATCAAGAATGCTAGGATATGCCAGACTGTATGAAGAATACACTGAATACTGTAAATTTAGTTTCAAAACCTATTACACACTTTGACATGCAGAGCCTTACTTCCCCTTGTCAAGTAAAAAAAGCCAGCATAAAAGGCAGAATCAATACTCAACAGTTCCTGGAGAACAGTTATGTATTTAGGCACTCTCTCTCCCAGTAAATTCACCTGAGCCCACATACTGTATTTTGCATCTGTTGTCATAGTATTCATGCATAAACTTTATTCAGATTGATACTGAAACAATTCTATTCCCCTGCATAAGATAACTGTAGCTTAACATGTACATGCAAGAAAGGTGTTAAGCTTTACTATAATAAACTCCGACAGAAATTTTAATTTTTTTGTAGCAAAATTGGTTAAATAACAATTTATCTATCTGCATGATGTAACCTCCTTGGGAAACTTGCCAGCATTACCTTCACGATCCTCCGTGCCTTGTTCTAGAAAGCTGACATCAAAGCAGTAAAGGAGAGCCATGAGAAGAGACAAGTTCACACCATCCAATGAGCCATCAGCTTCCACTGTTACTTTCTCCAGGTAACTTATGAGGATTAGAGTGTCATCCTTACTCAGTGGTGACTGGCAGGTCCAGACAAAGAGGCTTTCAGCCAAGGACTGTCGGCACTCTTTGATAAGGTCAGAAACCTTAAAAATAGATATATATAAATAAATAGTGAGTATAAACAAACTAGCAACATACTCAATTTGTCTTCCTCAGGCAATCAATATGGGCAGTGTAAGTTAAAAATGACTCTAAAAACAACTGCTAGTGAAAACTCTATTTTTTTTTAATTGCTAAACAATGAAAGGCATATTTCTGCTTGTTAAATGTATTCGTATTCCTAGGTATTTCACATGAGGTGCAAGTAGATATTTTCAAATCTGATTATGTGAAAACCAGCATCTCTGTCAAAGTCAGAAGGCATGAATCTGTACAGAATTTTCATAGCTGTAAAGACATTACATATACAAAGGTCACATTTCCTGTCTGTATTATACATCCACAGTGATAGTTATATCCAAGAAGGTCATAGTCTTAAGATTTCCTCCCCCAGCCCAAAAGAGATGCCCTCAACTTGCCATATAAACACACAATTTTTAAGACATTGAACAATACGAAAGACATTTAAAATTAAGACTTTTTTGCTTAGCCAGACAAAATATTTATATTAACTTGAGTATATAAACACAAATGAAATCTAACATTCCCTATCATATCTGGAACAAATACCAAGCCTTATGTGAAAGCTACCAACCATTTTCATATTAAAAATATGATTTCCATTTTATTATTTGGCAAAATATTGTATGCTGTGGTAAAATTAAGTACACTGACCCTCAAAAATAATCAGTTTGTCTTTTTCTAACAGTTATACCAAAATCACCTGCTTCAAGCAAAGACAAACATTTACTTGTTAACTCTGTTCCTCATCCCACACTGAGTTTTAACTACTTTTTAAGTCTTCTGAAAACAGTAGAAGCTCCAGTCTCTTAAAAAAAATACCTGGCTCCAATCTCTTAAAAAAAAAAAAAAAGTCACTAAAATGGCCTTTCATAGCCATCCTTAGAAAATGATAATTTATTTAAATAAATTATCAGTTTCTAATAAAATTCTTGACCTATACTCATTGTGTCTGGCTAAATAAAAATAAATGCTAGCAGCATTCTATTTCCATTAAAATTACACACACTGATAAAGGGAAAAGTGCTTCAATATTCAACACAGCAACAGATTTGTGCATAAACTCCAGCAGAATAATAGTTCTAATGAACACTGAGGGGGCTTCTGAACATGACAGTCAACCTAAAAGGAGAAAAAAAATCCTCTAACATTAAGCGCTAAATGAATTTTAAGGCACATGACAAGGATATTCTTTGCACAGTTTCTAGAGTAATAGCAAAAATTTTAAATTAGCTCCTTATCTGGGGGGAAACAAACTGGCCGATTATATCCCAGAATAATTTTTAGAAAGATCACACACCAGAAAGAAGCTCAGAAATTAAAACAATAATGTTTAAAATCTACCTACTACAGATATACTCTGCAGTTAGTCACAGTCCCAATCAACTTCAAGGAGTACAAAAATGAGAACTCATTTTCAAGCAATTCTCACTGCTCAGTATTAGAGATTTTTCTGGCCATAATAACAAAATTGGATCCCCCCCCCAAAAAAAAAAAAAAAAACCAAAAAAACAAACAACATCATTTACCTGACTGGACTTGGTTTCATCCTATTTTGATCATTTTTGAATTTTAGTTTTCTATTTTTATTCCAAGGGTGCTGGTAATGGTAGCGCTGAGAGCAGATGATTTAATTTACAGTGTTTAGAATAAAATTGCAAAAAAAACCCCCACAATGCACTACATGCAAACATTAGATTTGCTTTCTTACTGTCCTTGATTACGCTTCCTTACTAAAGACAGGATGTGCCCCGGTATCATGGAGCAACAGAGAAACAGAAAAAGTGCGTAGCAATTTGGATCCCACACTGGTATAGTACAAGCTGCAGAGTAGTTACCATTATGCCTCAGACAGTAACAGAGCTTGCAAAGATAGAGAAGAGAAACCAGAAAGTAAAAAAAGATAAGTCGCCCCATACCTCTTTGTAGTATAACTATATTTTAATCTTTGCAGTGATTTGGAAGAATATTCACACCCATTCCCTCCTTTACCTCTTTGCGATGTTTCTCACTGCCCAGCCCTCGCTCTCTCTGGAGTTTATCAAATTCATTGTTCAAATCAATATGAGACACAAGAGTGAGGATCTTCTGAGTCAAACCCTGCTCCATTAGGTCATCTGTAAAGCGTGTCGTCATGGTCATCAACTCTTGACTATAAAGGAGAGAAGATAAATTTAACAATTAATCCAACTATTCCCAGCCATAGAGGAAGAAGTCTAAAATAATGAAACCCATAAAATTTATTTGCTAACTGCCAGAAAATGAATAATTACGTTATGCACAAAAAGCAACTAAACATGCATCACCAATCAGTAAACAGTGCTCTCTCAAAACATTATGCTGAATGGATACAAAGTTTTGGGGGAAACAGTAGTTTCAAGAACATGGAAAATGAGGAGAGTACAACATGGTTAGTTAAAATTTCTGTAAAAGGACAAAAGTACTATACATGCGTGTAACTCACAAGCTCACAGCCTACAGATGCCTCTTTCTCACTAACAGAGGCATTTGCACCATTACATATATCCTACTGGAGTGGTGGAACTAGCTCTAAAGTGATCACTTCTGTTATGCTATAGAATTTACATTTATATTGTATACTGTAACATCTTTAGTCAAGCAGTCACATTAGAAGTAAGCAGTGGGTACTTTTTTTCTTTTTACAGTCAAAAAAAGTCACATATGCATATTATGTTCTCCAGTAAATAGTGCATCCATTTTAAGCAAAGGCAGGAAAACAATCCTCTGTTTTGCTATACAAAGGTAGTGACAACACAGCATAGGTAGAAACTCAGTCTCTGAAATACTAAGTAACCAGCACTATTTAGAGCTACATTGACTGGAAGGATGTCTGAAGCAAAACGTAGACAAGAAGTGAAGAAGTGTAAATGAATTGAAAATAAAATGGATGTCCCTATAAGCCATTAAAAATATATGCAAGATAAAGAAGAATATTATGCTTAAAAAAACCCACAAAATCAGCCAGCAGCAGGTTATGAGGAACAAGCAAATTTGAGAATATGTGGATTCCCTCGAGTCTAATCAGTCCTAAAAGCAGTCAAAACAGACAGTTCTTTAATGCATCAGCTCACTCTAATACAGACCTGAGTTCCAACGTCCATGTCTTGCCTTGGCGTGACTGGATTAGGGTTCGTAGTGAATTGGCTATACATCTTTTTCCATCCCAGTACAAGAGAACAGCCACTAGACCTCTTGTAAGGCCAGGAAAATGAGGTTGCTGGTGCTCTCCTATTGAATGAAAATACACAGAATGGTCACAGAAATTTGAAGGCATATGTTGATTATATCTTTATATTTCTAATAAAAATATAAAAATTGCATTCAGATCAGCTGCAATTATTCACCATCACTTTGATTTGTTTGGGGCACTTAGGAGAAATCACAGATATTTTCGGCGGTATTATCATTAAAACTTGTATTCGACTGCTAGAAATATCCACAAATTTAAAAGAAACAGAAGTGCAAGTCCATAAATATCCTAGTCCAAAAGGTATCTGCATATTGATATTTACTTATCTTAATAATTAGTTCAAGCTGACTATCAGCAAAGTATCTTTTCTTCATTCAAAATGTATACTTCTGTTTGAATTTACATTGAAAATTCAACTTCAAAATAGAAATTGAGGTTGACTTCAAGATAGCTTTTCAAAGGTGAGAATAAGCAAGTTATCTCCATCATGAATTAAAAAACAAAAGAGACAAAAAGTAGCTAATAATGATTACTAATTGATCAATTTTAATAACACTGAAATCACTTTTCTACACACAAAGCATGTGCCACTTTCCAGATTTCTTATGAATCAGTTTTCAGATTTTGATACAAATACAGTCATATATCACTATATAAATAATACATGATTTGCAAAACCAACATCCATTATGTTGCTTTATGAAGAAACTCACACATTTATTTTTAAACTATTCTTAAATTCAGTGATATTTAGAAAAGGTAATTCATAAGAAAAAATGACCCTCAAATTATTCTCTCTTTTTGCAATGGCTGAATAAAATATGAACATAAAGGTTCAGAACAGTGTTTTGTATTAAATGATAGCGTCAGCAGATTTCTTTTTAAGAACATTCCACACATTAGGAAACTAAAGCCTTGACTGAATCATGAATTCATGCAGTTACCTTACTTAAACATATGGATAACGTAAGTAAAAAGGCCCTATATAAGCTGTATTTCTCCATCCCTATTTTTCCTTCTCACCAGCTAGAAGGAGCTCAACAGCTGCCAGTTCTCCAATATCAAAGAGGTCACTGAGGATAAAGGCTTCTCTGATGAGCTGCTCTGGCAAAAGCCTGGTTCCCTGCTGACCTTGGATAGCAACCCCCTCCGTACTTGCTTTTTGAATTTTCTCATGCTGCTGAACATTCTTTGGCTGCAAGAGAAACAAGCATCACAAGTTATTCAGAATGGCATGATCAAACACTGACTAAAGCTTTAGGCATTAATCCTTCCTCACAAATGCAATTCTGACAGGTTAAGTTGTCATCATAAAAACAAAGCCAGCGTTTTTAAACACAGAGATAGGAAAGGCATCCTAAAAACACTTCACGCTTGCACTGCAACGGTCTTGTTGTGAGAATGTCCCAAAAGTCATCCTAGGCAATCAGCGCTGATATTTAGTTTACTCAGCATAACAATGATGGAAAGTAAAATTTGATACAATTCTCAACAGGAATTGATATCATCACAGTGAAAAACACACCAAGTGTTGATCAAAAACTGTTGCATTATTCCATTCCAAAGCACCACTTTCTGCATCATTCTTTCTTCCAGGCAACTCAAATGCTAAAAGACACAGACAAAAATCTATACCTGATTGTTAAATCTGCTGACTTACCAGTCTTAAAAATAATACACTATTGCAAAAGTAACACCACAAAAAGGACATATTATACTTCTAATTGTTACTCTGTGATCCATCAGTCAAGAAACAATGAATTTTTCCAAATCATCTCACACTGCTAACAGGACATCTTGCATGTTTTGTACATTCACGTGTTCACCTACTCTGTGCGTTGGTTAAACTAACTGAAGCATAAGCATGTGCATGGACCAAACCAGCAGAATAGTTTTGTCCTTCTTTTCAGGCACACAAAAGTAGTAGTGAAAAAAAAAAATAGTACTTGACTGATGGATCATCAGATCCTTTTACTATTCCTTTAAAAATAGCATTTAAGTAATAATAAGAAAAAAAAAGTTACACATTTAAAAAATATATATAATGCACAAGACAAAATACTAAATACTTTTCAAGCTATCTTTATTCTTATAGCAGAAGAAGACTGCAACCATTTGTGTCATCTACTGTAAAAACGTAGAATGAAAAGAACTGTGAGTGCCTAAATACAAGACAGAGCAAATCATCAACTCTGTAATTCTTTTCACAAGAGAGCATTAGACCCGTACCGGATTTCTGAAGAGAGAAATGAAGTCGGATTTGTGCTTCTTTAAAACCTGATCAAGGCGATGAATGGCTTCGGGTTGCCTCTTCCAAATGGCATTCATCACTGTCTGCCATATGTCTTTATACGGACCCCACAAACTGGCAGCTAAAAGAAAACATAAGACAAAAACATGCATTTAAAATGAGAGAAGGAAAGAAAGCAATTCTTTATACAGTATTTTCAATAAGTAGATTTTTTTAATTTACTGTATAGTCTCAGCTTGACAGTATAGACAGTTATGCACATCCAGCAAGGCATATTTTCCCTTTTTAATACACAAAAAATTAGAACAATGGTCTGATTATTTTGGCTGATGGTAAAACATTTGAGGAATTAGAGAAGCAGAAAGGAAGATGCATGCAGATAAGTTCTGTGGCTCTAAGTCATCTTATGAAGATATTTGATACAATCTCTGGGTGTAATCTTGTATTCTTTTTTATATATATACATATAAGAAATTCCACTCACTTTGGTAAGGCTAAAAGAATAAGTAAGAACTGGACAGCAAACCTTGAATCTGAACGAAATGAGGCCAAGAAGGCTTCCTGCTTTCTATTTTTGACAGAAGGACCAAAACAAAGAAATATATCATACATGAGGAACTAAAATGAACAGTGTTCCCAGAATTTACTGCATCATTGCATCAGGTGGTGCAGAATAAAATATATTAGAAACCAAAATCATAAGCTCAACAGCAATATTATATCAGGAACCAAATTCATAACCCTAGACACTTCTTTCACATTTACTTTTTTAATAAATTTTAGTTTAAAAAAAAAAAAAAGTACTTTGGACCCATAACCCATATTTACTGCTAACATTCTGCACAAGAGGAGAAGAGTAAGAATTACTGCAAGAAGAGGGAAAAATGCTGTAGTCCTGAGTACTCATGAAAGTGTAGACTTTGACTGCCCATATTTTATACGCAGATCTGTAGTACTAGATAGTACATGTTCATTTTCCACAACAATAAGAAAATGAGTATAAAAATATGAATTTGCTTTACCAGAAACAGAGAGATCAACACAAATAGTTAGTTAAATATGTTGAGAAGACACCAGGTTATTTCTGGAAGCTAGCAAGCATAGTTTATATTGTTATTTAAGACAAGTCTGACCATACTCAAGAAATATGATTTCTCCTCCTCTGGTCAACACTGAAAATGTTTCCTCTGCATACTTCAAATCTGAATTCAGTATTATAGCTGAATGATCTCTGCATCACTAAAACTGTATCATTCAAAACCAAAAGTCTGTAGCATGAAGATTGCACTAGAAATGTCCTTATTTGCATTAGGTCTCATGAAAATAGTATGCCAAACTAGTCCTGAGACTTCTGCTATTTTTCTTGTCTAAACCGAAAACCTTACAGATGGAAAATTATTCTTACCACCTAGTATTAATGTCCCATTAAAAAAAAAAAAAGAAAAGCCTCAAAATTATCAGGCCTCCATTAAACAGAAGTACGAAAGTGCTTCCCTTGGCAGATATCATTTGTATTTGTGAAAGTTTCAGATTCTACACAAAAGTCACCGCTAATTTATTATCAATTGTACCCAGTTTGCCTGCAGGTTGCCACATAAGAATCAGTGCCTGATTATAGTTTTACGTATTACAGAGAATCAACTGAGATGGTCCCTGATCGAAAGACATTATAAACTAGGGGTGTTTTTCCATGCTACAATTTTTCTCCTAGCGGAGAAGCTACTTTAAGAGGTGCTGCCCTCCTTCATTCAGAGCCACTCATTTCCATTCCTATACATGACTACTTCCCTGATTATATTCATGCAACTCGTTGGACTGCACTGTAGGTCATGCTAGTCAAATGATTCAGGTTAAAAAAAAAGATCCAGGGGAAAAAAAAAAAAAGGCAACATTTTCCAGAGTTTTTCCTATCTTGTTTTTAAACTCAGATCATTTCATTAATACAGTTTACAAAGTGACCCTGCTAACTAATGCATGAATACAACTGAAAGAACAATACACTCGAGCACAGAGGGCAAGAACAAGAGGGCATGGATGGGCAGAAACTCTGAAACCACCTTTGCAGCTGGAGAAATGATAAAATAAAACTATGCTTTACAGGTTAGCCTATAAGCAAAAATACTAGCATTTCACCTGAAACTGGAACTGGCTTATCCCCCTCTTTTTTTTTTTTTTTTAATTGCACAAGTTAACACTGTAGTGTAAAATCAAGTACAGAGGCAATATTCTAACTTTATGTAGTTTGTCGAGTCCAGCTCTAATCCTCAAAATAACCTTGATTAGATGCATCAAAGAAAAACGCAATCATGACTTGTCTTGACCAGGCTGTTTACATTAAGAAAGCAAGTTAAAGGTAGCTACTTTGATGTGAAGATGCCCCTCTTTTCTTTTTTTTTTTTTAAATGAAGATACCACCTCAAAGTCAAAACAGTGCAAAATGCTACATGGATGCCCTTAATACTAAGGCAGTGTAAGCCAGGCATAAGTGTAGTGAGTGAGCAAACCTAGCATGGAGACGAGGGGAGGTCTTGCAGAGCGAGACTACTGGTTTCAGTCAGTTTTACAATTACCTAAGGAACCTTGGAAGCAGTAACAAACTCTGCAGAACTTTGTCAGTTTTCTTCTGTTGCAAAAGGAAGAAGAAATCAAGTAAAATAGGATTAAAAACAAAACAAAACTACCTCCCACCCCAAACTCAGCATCAACAAAACTAGCATCTCACATGCTGGCATTTACTATACCATAAGCTTTGCCCGTGGAGTTGTACCTGGGAGGACAGTCTGTAAAAAGGACAGATCCTTGTCCTTTTTAAACATCATTAAACTGCATTTTAATCATACATTACCCCCACCTAGAAAAATTCATTAGAGATAGCTACTACTGGACAAACAGTTTCACACTCCAGACTGTAGCTGGTTCTCCCACTTTAACTTCAGAGTTCAGAGATTTACTTCTACCCTAAAGTCTTTTCCAGCCACTGCTCCTATTAGACTATGAAGCCCAATGAACACCAGCAGCAATCCACACTGCCTGCCAAAAGCTGTTCAACTGTTTTCCTGCCCCAGTTTTTGCTCCTGTGCCTACAATATAACCGCTTTGCACTAGCCCAAATATTTGTACTATCATGCACTAGAACAAATTAAGGATCAAGTCTAACTTAAAACTAATCCAGAAAAGAGTTTATTTTCAGCAGGATCACATCTCCAATCTGGTTTGCACTGTGATGGCACAAACTATTATGCTACCACAAGGATGGAGTATTGCAGAGAAAGGAACAAGCAACTAGGGATGGAAAAACGGTCAGATCACTTTGCTTCTTTTAGCAACCATGCTGACTTTTGCCACTTATGATGTTTGAATGATTACAGTTTTAAAAGGACTGACCATCCCATCAGTGAAAAGCAAGGAAGGACAGGCTAGGTTGCATCTTTTGGCAGCAATGCCAGTTTACTCTTATGTTCAAAGTTTTTGCCAAACTTAACCATGTTATGCCTGTCCCCACAAACAGTATACTGTAAACTAAGGCAAAATCTCCATTAGTTCTAGTGTCATATCTACTTTAACTTTTATCTCATCTTCCATGTATAACAGTTACCACTTCTTCTCCTATTCTTCTTTAAATTATATGGCTATAGAATCTCTTGTCATGTAATTTCTACAGCAAAGTCTAATTTCATTTGACCTACTCCAATTTTCAGCTTAACAGTCACTTTTCATATACTGAGAAACACAGCCATAATCACCCTTCCCCTGCCCCCAAACAGAGGGTCTCCGCTTTATTCTTTTTTCTTTTTGTGAGGGGAAAACTGATTCAGTTAGATCAAAATACCTTCCCTGTAAAATTTACTCTTTATTTGGTACAGTTGTTGAACTTTCAAAACTTGATGGCTTAATTAGCTCATTGTGGCATACAACACCTTAGTTACAGACCTTTTGGCCATACCCATATTCCAGTCATGACTGTTTTTTCACTACATACCTGCTATCCCTATATATCTAATGAAATTCAGCAAAAGCAAATGCAAAGTCCGGCATCTAAAGAATAACTCCATGCAGCAACACAGGCTGGGGGCCAACTGGCTAGAAAGCAGCTTTGAAGAAAAGCATCTGAGTGTCCTAGGAGATGAGAAGCTGAACACTAGTCAACAACACACCCTTGCAGCAAAGAAGGCTTCCACACACTGAGCTATATGTACAGAATGACACTGAGCATGTCTAGGGAAATGATTATTTGCCACTGTTAGGCAACTCTTAGTGTACATCATTCCGGTACTGTGTCCAATTTCAGACTCCCTAAAGCAAAAAAAATACTGAAATAGGGGGCTGGAAAATATCACGTACGAGTAGAGGCTGAAAGAACTGACCTTGTTCAGTCTTAAGAAGAAAAGGCTAAAAGGGGCAGGAGGGGGGTAGCTTTTGTCTTCAGCTAATTAACAGTTGAGTAAGGAAGATGAAGACTGAGCTACCTCAGGAGATGAGCAGCAGCAGACCCAAGCTGCAATACAGCAAATTCCAAGCAGCTATTAGGAAAAAAAAAAAAAAAATCACTATAAAAATGGTCAAATATTGGAACTGAGGCCCAGAGAGGCTATGAGATCTCCAGCCTTACAAATACTCAAAACTATCCTGGACAAGGTCCTGAGCAACCTGATTGAGTGGGCCCTGCTTTGAACTATTTGGACCAGATAACCTCCACAGAGCTCTTTCAACCTAAATTATACTCCAGTTATCCACTTTTTCCCTCTTATTCTAGTCAAATCCCCCAGATATGCTGTTAAGCACTGCCTCAGTCAGCCACAACCACTCCTTGTAGCCAACTCTTGAAGGACCATAGGTGACTAGATCATCCTGCTGCTCCTAAATGCTAGCAGCACTGAGCATAAGAGGAACTAGCTCAACATTTCTAGACTTCTCATGTAGCACTGAGTAAAATTCAACATTTTTTTCATATTTTATTGTGCACAGCATCAGGAAAAGAGAATCTTCACTTTGTGCAGAAGATACAAAGCAATGCAAAATGGTTGCATTAACCACGCATGCATTAAGTTATCACAGACCACTCCGACTGAGGCTTGCTGTTGTTACTCATGTTACTAATTTTATATGTATTCGTGACCGGTCTCGGCCAAGCAAAGCGGCAACTTTGAACTGCAGGACTTCATTTCACCGCTCGCCCCCAGAAAGGCCTGGCCGCCGCCGGTTACCTACCGCAGAGAAGAGGGCCCAGGCGGAGCCTCTCCCCCACCCCCAAAGCCGGGCATTCCGCCGCCCTGCCCGGCCCGGCTCGGCTCGGCGCCGCCTCGTCCCGCGGGGCCGCCTCCCTCGGCGGCGCCGCCCGCGCCGCTCCCGGCTCCACGGGGCAGCGGAGGGCCGCCGCGGACCCCCTGAGCGGCGGGGAAGGCCGAGAGGGGCCGCAGCGAAGGCGGAGGAGCCGCCGCGGCCCGGCGCCCGCTGCCTCTTACCCGAATTTACCGCCAACGGCGCCGCCATCTTGGAGAGCAGCGAGGCGCGCTGGCAGCGCCGCCGCCTGCCGAAGGGCCGCCAGCGCGCCCGGGTGCCCGCCGCGGTGCCTCCCCAGCAGCGGCAGCGCGGCCCGCCCTGTCCCCCCTCCCCTCCCCTTCCCTCCCCGCGCGGGATGCGGCGGCGGCGGCGGCGGCGGCTCCCGCAGCTGCTCCCTTAATCCCGCTTCTGCGAGCTTTCTAAGGAGCGAGCGCACCCGGCCCGACAGCCAAGCGCTGCAGCCCGGCCCAGCCGCGGGTCCTGTGGCGGCCGCGGCGCCTGCTGGGACTTGTAGTCCGGGGCGGGGGAGGGGGCGCCCCGCCGCCCCGCCGCCCTGAGGGCACCAACCGGCCCGTCACGGCGCGGCGTGGCGCTGCCCCTCAGCGAGGCGCTCCCGAGCGGGCCAGCCCCGGCCGTGCCTTTAGCATGTGGTAAAGAGCACGGGCCGCTGCCCCGGGTTGAAGGCGGCAGCCCGTGTTGTACCGTTACGCGGGAGCCAACGGCCGCCGCGCGGCGCGGCGCGGCCCCTCGGGAGTTACCGAGGGGATTCCGTAACGGGAGGATCGAGTTTGCTTTTCCGCTAGTTCAACATGTTCCGGATTTGTCCTTGTGTGTGTTAGTCTGCTCCCTATTTGCGTTAACGCATTTTCAAGTACTGAAAATGGAAAGGAAGCACATGCGTTGAGTGTGTGCGACACCGGGGTGGGAGCTGGAGGCTTAATCAGCCGCTGAGCGTCTGTATTTCCAGATTCACTCGTGTAATGTAAACAATATATCACTTTTATTCCATCTGTTTTTTTTTCTTTTCCCCCATCCTTTTCCATATCGTGGTGAAGGGAGTCTTTCATGCCTCACCGTATAAGCCATGTTCATTAAATAAGGCAAAATGTCTGAAGGCAGATATTGCACCAGCAGGTAAATTTATTAGAACTTTTTTCCATTTTTTTCAATTAAAACTATATATTTTTTCAAAACCTGAATGATTTCATTTTCTATGGTTTCAGATTGCAATCTCTAAAAAAAATTGTAGATGTTTTTATGACAAATAATCCTTATTTAAAATGCAATTAATTAAAACACCACTATTCACTTAAAAGTACTAAACCATAAGTTTTTGATCAACTCTGTTAGCAGGTGTGTGGCATTTAAAAGCTATATATTTATTGATCTTTGATGGTGAACTAGAGTTTACAATCTCATACAGGAAAAAAAGCAGCCCTCAAAGGGGATATTCTGTGGAGAAAGCTGCATTTAAACTCAAGATATGCACAAGAAAAAAATACCAGGAATGAAGAAAAGAAAACTAAAAGGACATTTGTACATGTGTCTGGAGCTGAAGAATGAATATTAGCATCTAAGAAGTCTCCTATATCTGAAGTCACTTTACACCCGCTATCCCAGTAGTAATCTCAAGTCTCCTTCAGAAATTTTCTCCTGTATTACATTTAAGATAAAGATTCCACCAAAAGTATGTATTCCTTTTAGTGCCAATAGTTTTCCCTCTTGAACTTTATTAAAATCATATTTCAGCAATTGCAAAACAGCGTCCAATGAACTAGACCTATGGGAAATCGGCAAAATAAATATCTTTTCCTCGCTAGATCTTCACTATAATGAGATGGCAGAAGGGGCAACGTAGAGAGAACAGAGGTCCTGGAGTGAGAGTGAATTGGCAAGACAGTTGTGAGAGACCAAAACCAGATGAATAGCTTCACAAGGATTAGTCAGAAAAGAAAGAGGAGAAAGAATAGGAAGAAAATTAGAGGGGAAAAAAAGTCTGCCCTGTCAAGAACAGGTTCTTTTAGAGTTCAAAGGGTGGATGAGTTCACAACAGTTCAGCCTAACTTGTTCATTTAGTCAAAGGGCTTATGTTTCCTCTAGAGATTTCCCTTCTCCTGGTTTTAGCCATTAGCCAGTATGGACGTAGTACAATGAGAAATTAGAAGATCATAAATAGTGAATTGTCTGATTCTAGGAAAGAAATACTGCTAGGCACGAGGTGAAAGTAGAAAACAAGTAGGTTATTCCACAAGCAGCAGTACTAACACAGCCTGGCTTCCTGCAGACTTGTATACAGCATCTCTGTACCTTCTTCTCTACCCCCCATCACTGCACAGCCCCAGCTCTGCTCCTGTGCTCCCCAAATCCTTGGACTATGAGATAGAAAGAGTAAGCATGTATTACAGTAAATTCAAAGACACATGTGTTGATGGATGGACTCAAGCTACGTCATGGGTAGCTTGAAGTTTTGCTTCAGCCTTTCCATCCACAGGGATCCTAATTTAGCTCTTTTTCTGTTACACATTCCCTGATTTTCATGAAATTTGTGAGGACATACATTTTTGAAGTCCTTTAGCCTTTGATTGGATTAGATTGGAACTGGGCAACAGGTTCAGAAGTTACTGAAAAAATAACTTGAAAAAGCTTGATTTCCTTAAGAAACAAGAAAAAGAGAAATAAATAAATGAATCATTTTTTAAAAAAACATTTCCCAGGCATTAAGAGCTGTCATATTTCTTTTGGCATTCAGATGCATCCACATTGCATACGCTTTTTTTTAAATCTCTGCTGGAAGAAAAAATCCTGTCTAACCATTGCAGATTTAATATTTTAAATTTCCAGATAGTTCTTTCTTGTCCTTGCCAATTGGCCAACAGTCACATAGCAGCATCAAAAATATATATATATATACAATGGAAGAAGTGGATAGTATGGGGTAGATCATTGGGCAGCTGAACTTCAGAAGAAAAATACCACATTTAGCTCCGGCTACATAACATTTTTTATACCCTGTCTCTCTGTTGGCAAGGTGATTTTCTAAAAAGCCATTTTGCTGCAAAACAGTTCTGGCAGTACAACTCCTAGTATGGATGAAATAAGAAGGGTATCTAGATACACCGTACCGTATGTTCTAAACATATATATATATTGGAATAACTGCATTCATCCATACATTGGGAATAGGCAAGCCCATGAATCCTAGCTAATTCTTGCTTTATTTGCTGTCCTTTAATTTAAGATTTTATTGTTTATCCAGGATAACTGGCTGGTTTGGTAGACTATTTTTACTGAGACACTATAGGGAAAGAATACCGCATTCTCCTTCCTAACAGTAGTTCTCAGCAAGTTCTCCAATATTGCTGGTTTCAATAAGGGATGTGTGCCTCTTTCATCCTTAATTAGAAAATTGAAATCTGTTAGGTATCAAAGATAGGCTGACACTACAAACCTGAGATGGATATTAATTCCTCCGAATTCCAGAGACAGGAGATCCCAATCTGCCTGTAGCATAGTGATTTCTGCTTGTGCTGTGTGACATCTTCATATAAGAGATGTTATTTTCTGTAGATGGAAATAATTGCTAGTAATAATTAAAATGAGCTGCACAATGAAAAGCTGATCTTTGACTAGAAATTCTAGGTGCTTTGTGATGTAATACAAATGTAGCAGTATTATTTTTAATAACACTAAATTTAGTCATTGTGGTTCATGGCCAAATCACACATGAAGATACAGAGATAACAATGAAGATACTGTAATTTCTTTTCATTACATTCTATTATGATTAGAATAAACAATTATTAGTAATAAAAAAGTGTATTACTGTAATGCCCAGGAGGCCATCCTTAATTTCCTATCTTTAATCTTGAGTGTCATGGTGATCATAGCCTGCCTGACAGAGTAGAATGAAAATTAAAAGGCTTTGCTGCATTGTAGCTGAAAAGATGCCTTGTAGAAGTGCTTCTACATAAATACAGACCAGTCTTCACATTGTGAAATATGCTTCTTTACTCAAAAAATGGAAAGCATTTCTGGCTACCGATTAAACAATAAAACTTCCTTGAGCTCTAATTTTGACTGACACTAATACTGTGCATCTCAGCTTACTTGTCTGTAGAAATGGGTATAACATTTCACAGTAGGCCTGGAATGCTGATTGACTGGATCTTTAACCAATGACCCTATCTGAACAGGGGAAAAAGAATGTATTTTTTAGTTATGCTAACTTGGCTGGGTAAAACCCCTGAATTCTGTCACTATGCAGGCTAATTTCCCAGAAAACTACTTAGCTGGCTATAATCCTGTCTTTGTTGCAAAAAAAAAAAAAAAAAGTGTGTTTTATACATCGAGATAGTTAGCTTGGTGTCAAATCTTAGAAGAATCAAAGTATAAGACCTTTCCCTGCAGTGATTCTCAAAAAAAAAACAAACCAAAACAAAAAAAACAAACCTTTGTAATTTCTCTGTCTTCCATCCCAGATATTTCTACTGTCACCATGGTATCTAAGCTCATCAGAGAAACTGTGTGAGGTTGTTGCTAGCTTGGATAAGTGGTTTCTCTAGTCCAAGGCAACAAAGAGCTAAATGTTCTCCAGGTTATATGAATACCTTCCTCAGGATCTGGCAATGGACAGAGAAGAGATGAACAACGGCACACGCTGTCCTTCTTGTGTCAGTTAGGACAATTACTGGCTATACGTATTTGATCATAAATGAACGTCTTGATAAACAGTATCAGTAATTTTCCTCGGTCTCTATGATTTCTGTTCAGGCTGCAGAGGTAAAATGAAAATACTATTGTTGGCTGCATGACATACTGTGAACTAATTAACTTTTCCCTAATTTTTGCTTTGGGGTCCTTAGGCCTATCTGTCTTTTTTTCCTTTGTTCTCTATCTGAGAGTTCAGAATAGATTTCATCTTCTCTTTTGTAATAATTTCTTCATTTAGCTTCTGAAGGGAATGAGGCAGCTACTAGCCTGGGAGATAATCTGATTATTGTAGTAATGTAACTGCCAATAATTGACAAGAGGTGGAAAAAAGTGCAACAGGGAAAATGATGGAAAGACAATGTACAAGCAAAGTGGAGATATTTGATATAGTAAGTAGCAGTGTTGGCACATCAACTGCCTTATTGATATTCATTTTGTTCAGTGATTGCTGTATCAGGTTTGCAGATGGTTGATGTTTTTGCTAGTTGCCAGTCCCACAAATTCAGGCTGGGTTCTGAAAGTCACACGGAGCTCTTTCCAAAGCATGTTATGCCAGTTGTATAGACTCTGCAGTCTGTATTATACACTTCTCTTACACTTTTGGATTCTCATCAGAGAATGGTTGTGCTGGAATAGTTGTAAAGCCACAGAAGTGTAATGGAGTCACTTGGGCAACACTGAAGGTGTACAAGATTGCACAAAAAGTTTTCCACTAATAATGTAAAGCACAGGATTTCTGTTTGTAGTGATGATTCAGGAAACGGAAGAGAAAATGTCTTGACTGTCATAATCGGAGCTAAATTTGAAAAAAGTACTTAGTACTTGAAAAAAGTATACTTAGAAATTGAGTAAATTTGATCTGGGAACCAGTGGGACTGAGGAAAAGTGGCATCTCATAATGCCATCTCTACCGCAATTTAAAATTATTTCACAAATTATATTACTGTTTTGTTAATTATTTTCCCAGTCCTGTCCACTTCTTTGGATTTCTCTGGGTACAAGATGGTAAGCTCCTGCACGCCTAAAATGTATGAAGAATGTAGCTTGGACACTTCTGACATCATTTACTAAAATACTTTCCCTTTCCTGATGCTTTGAGATAGCATATTTGAAGAAAAGCCTTATCTGAATAGGTAGCATAAGGAAGGAGTTGCTTTCTGCGCAAATCCATTTTTGTTTTGTTCAAGTTTCCTATGGATCAGGAAGAATTATCCTCAGCAGCAAGAATCTGGAGGAGACAAACACAACAAATCCAGTTCCTAGAATAGGCTACTCTATTAATTAGCTCTGGTGTCAAAATATTTCACTAGAAGTCACATGTCTATTAAAGTCTCCTCCTGCCTTATTTAGTTATTGCTGTGCTGTGGCAGGATGAGAAGTAATATTAGCTATTCACATTTAATGGAGCAATTGTTGTGACCACATGTTCAATAATTCCTAGCAAGGTGACATTTTAGACATTGAAGCACTAAACTATATTATGTGCTTGAGTGATCAAGTCTGGAGTTTATGGCTTATTCTCATTCCGTTGCTTGAATGCTTAATAGTGGAATAGTGGGAAACCTTTATCTTATGTGCAGGTTTCTGAACTACTTGTCACATATAACTGATGATACCTTTCTTCTAGATGGTGTCAGATGGTCAGAATGAATTTCCCTTATCACTGAAGAACATTTCTGTTCTAAATCATACGAAGCTAAATCTCTGTCTTTGAAATGGAGTGCAGGAAAACACCTTGTTAGCTAATATGAACTCTCTAATCAAATGAGACCTAACCAATGGAGAAGACAAAATTCTCAGAGTTAATTGTGTGTGTCTTTAGGTGTCCAACACAGTGGAATAGTAATCCTTTTGGTCCTTCTGCAATCCTTACTACTATTGTAAATTAACTTTAGTGGAATTATAGTGGATAATGAGGCATACTTAGGAACATAGTTCACTCCAAAGATAATAACTTATGCAAGACGTGCATACAACATACTGATTTGAGGAACACAAATTCAAAGGTCAGGAACACGCAGAAAAAAATAGTGACCCACATTCATTGTTATGGTTGGTATCTGCACAAAGGGTCATGCCAGTTCTCTTTCAGTAGACAGCACTAAATTGTGCTAAGGATCTCAGAATAGCAGTACATTTCGTGTTATCTATTATTAATTCCTATTACCAATATAATTTTGTTTTTCTTATGCATCACACTCTCAGTCTTATTTAATGCACAGTCTGTCTGCAGAGACTAAAAGTTGCAGTGGAGTCCAGCCCAGGAGAAACCTGAGGTACTGACATGGAGGGAAAGGTTTGCTTGTAGATATATTCATAATACAACTACACAAGGACACTCAGCTGTGAGAAGCCCCTAAAAATGAGGTGGCCTTATTTTTAATGAAGATCTGATAGTGTTTTTTGGGTAGCTTAGTTTGATATTGTTTTATACTGACAAATGATAAATGTGTTTCAAAATGCAATTTCCTGGAATTGCTCAGAAATTCAACCCAAGAGCATCAGTTCTGAAGTGAGATCCAAACAGCATTACAGGAAGGGTTAATGCCTTCCTTTCATCAAGGAGTTCATATCACTTGTTTGGGTTTTGGGAGTCCTGCTATATTCCCCCCTCAGCTTAACATATATTCCCTACCTCCCGTAAAGGTTGGAGGTAACTTTGGCATTGTACACTTTCAATCTCTCTTGCTAGTGCCACTTCATTTTGCAAAAATAATTAAACTTTCACTGGATATGAAACTGGATCCTGCCGAGGGGGTTGGAGATAGTCCCACCATTCAAATGAGTAATCTGACCACCAAGTAAATAATCTTTTCTCTGCTTGCTGTCTCAATGATTAAGTCCTTTGGACAAAAGCATCCGCATCAACAGAAAGAATTGAGGAAAGCACAGTCCAAGGTCCTAGAGCTCTTGCTCAAGAAATATGAGACTCAAATTCTAATTCACTTTCTGCCTAAATCATGAAGAACTGTAACCTAAGTTTCTACTACGTTGGTGAGTTCTTGAAAGCCTGAGCTGTATGTGAAAGGGGACACCATTTTTGCCAGCTCTGTGAACCTGACCAGCTATAACTTTTTTTCCTTGCGAGCATCCCAGATTGAACCAATCTATACTCCAAGGTTGAGGGTTTTTTTGATCTCAGCAAGAACAAAAATATAACAAATTTATTTGGATTGAGAAGAGCCAATCTTTTAATACGTTCTGGTTTGTTTGCCTACTCAGATAAATCAATGAGTCATATAGCCCTAGCGCTCTTAATAAACTGATTTATTTTCTGGAAGTTCTCTGTCTTTTCTCTCCATTCATGGCTCCATAAAATAAGGATCCAGCTCCAAGTCTCACCCCACACTGGCTTTCATGTATAATGCCAGAAAAAGTAGGAGTTAGTCTCCCTCTAGATCTAACGGATTTCTTTATTCATCCCCCAGGGGTCGATACTGTTTAACTTATTCATCAATGGCCTGGGTGAAGGGACAGAGTGCATGCTCAGCAAGTTTGCTGATGATACAAAACTGGGAGGAGTGGCTGATACACCGGATGGCTGTGCTGCCATTCAGAGAGACCTGGACAGGCTGGAGAGGTGGGTGGAGAGGAACCTCATGAAGTTCAACAAAGGCAAGTGCAGGGTCCTGCACCTGGGGAGGAATAACCCCATGCACCAGTACAGGTTGGGGGTTGACTTGCTGGAAAGCAGCTCTGCGGAGAAGGACCTGGGAGTGCTGGTGGACACCAAGTTAAGCATGAGGCAGCAATGTGCCCTTGTGGCCAAGAAGGCCAATGGTATCCTGGGGTGCATTAGGAAGAGTATTGCCAGCAGGTCGAGGGAGGTGATCCTCCCCCTCTACTCAGCCCTGGTGAGGCCCCATCTGGAGTACTGCGTCCAGTTCTGGGCTCCCCAGTACAAGAGAGACATGGAACTACTGGAGCAAGTCCAGCGAAGGGCTACTAAGATGATTAGGGGACTGGAGCATCTCTCATATGAGGAAAGGCTGAGAGAGCTGGGCCTGTTTAGCCTGGAGAAGAGAAGACTGAGAAGGGATCTTATCAATGTATACAAATATCTTAAGGGAGGATATAAAGAAGAGGGAGACAGACTCTTTTCAGTGGTGCCCAGTGATAGGACAAGAGGCAATGGGCACAAACTGAAACACAGGAAGTTCCATCTGAACATGAGAAAAAACTTTTTTTATTGTGAGGGTGACAGAGCACTGGAACAGGTTGCCCAGAGAGCTTGTGGAGTCTCCATCATTGTAGACAGTCAAAAGCTGCCTGGACACAATCCTGTGCAATGTGCTCTAGATGAACCTGCTTGAGCAGGGGGGTTGGACTAGATGATCTCCAGAGGTCCCTTCCAACCTCATTTTGTGATTCTGTGACTTCCTGTTCATAAACACTTACCTCCCCTTTAAACACTATGCAGGCACAGATGTAGAGATGATTAAGGGGCAGGAAACCCTGCCACCCCACACAACTAGTGTCACCCAGTGCAGTACGTTCCTACTCACATGATGCTTTTCTGCCCTCATCCTTCTCTCATCCAAATCATTGCTGAAGTCAGCTGTGTCGTAGTGAGAAGTGCCTCAGGGGGAAATTTAGCTGCCTTTGCTAGAGCTGGTTGACATGAAGGCTGCTGCGGTACGACAGGAGCGATCACCTTTTTGGTAACCTTTTGTCACATGTGGTGACATGAGCAAATTGACCAAGATCAGCCTCTTCCCAGCGCCCAAGGGGACACATCTTTCAGGTAGTTGTGCTGTCAGTCTACTCCACTTCAGTTATTAGCCCTCTACAGACCAAGTTGCCAGGGCTCATTTTAAAGTTTTTATTTAAAACCACTGTTTAATTTACCTTTTGACAGGGACAGAGTTTCTATTTTTGTACATTAGTTCCACTGGTATTGTTTCTGTCAATCAATAGGGCAAAGGCAGTGCTTTCTTAACTTTCTTAAATATTAAAACCTTAATGCTTGAATTTTTCTAGTTAAAATTGCTTGCTAAAATCACTTTCTTTGGTCCCACTGCGGTCACTCACTCCTACCTTTAAGCACTGAAGGTGAAATCAATATCTCTGCCTAGCATTCTTATGGTGATTAAAAGTGACAGGTTAGCCTTAGAAGAAGCTAAAAAAATGGGGGAATTTCACCAGTGAAAGAGCTTGAGCACCCGAGTTCTTCCGTTAAAAAAAAAAAAGGGGGGGGGGCGTAAAGCCCATAACTTTCTTCTGGACTTGAAGTTGTGGGATGAATTTCTTGGAGGTTTCTCACATGAACCTGTTGTTTCATGATATGCAGAGTTGTTTTATCCAAATATGAGCACGAAGTAAAGTGCTACTAAATCAGAACTGTAAAGGTCTACACAAGATGCAGACAGGCCATGAAAACCTAAGGTGGCTCTGTTTATCCTCTTAATTCCTCAGTTATCTGAGATGGAAGGTACCAATTAAAGGTGGATGCTGTGTCATAGCTAGGTTTTCTTAAGGAGGTATGTGACTCATAGAATATTAGCTTTTACAATTTTGATCGTTAAGTCATATCAATAATTAGAAAGCAGTGCCTAATAAACCTCAGTTAAGCTATCACTTTCTCTTTTGTACAGGAGCACAACAGAAGCATTCTTATTCCTTCAGCAGTTTTACTTTATATTATGCAAATGGCATTCTTTGTTCCTGCTTTTACTTTTCATGAAAATAGTTGTACCTTGATAAATAGATACCGTACCTATTTAACTATTTTTAAGTAAAATCCACATTGGTATTTTCACTTAAGTTACTAAATTGAGATAAACTTGAATAAAGAGCTTGGCTTTTAGCTGAATCTTGAAGATGAAATGATAACTCTCTTGTCTTTACTAAGGTCTCAGCTGAGGCTGCTTACTGTTTGGCTATCATGAGGTGAGAAAATATGACTTCAGTCTAGTGAAGGAAAGGTCCAGGAGTTCTCCCTCTGACTTCTGTGCCTTTGAAGTAGGCCTATAATGAGTCAAGGTGCATGCTACTCAGAAGAATGAGAAAAGGTGTATATATATATATTTATATATATATATGTATATATATTCCTCAGAAGAAGGAAGAAAGGCCAGTGTCCAAATTCCAGTCTGCAAAGAGGAGGAGTGAAGAAAGCAAGGAGTAGCTGACTTCCCTCACGTCCCTAATTTTGGTGAAGCCTCTTAGCAAAGTGGGAAGTAGCTGTTTTCCCACCTAATGTGTGCCTTACTCTACAGTATATTCCATACTTTCTTCTCTCAGCAGATTTTTAATTATCTACTCTTCTGCTTAGTCATAGCTTTACCTTGAACTTTTTTTAAAATTTATTCCAACATAATGTGCCCACAAGATTACACCTGGAAAATTCTGAGTGTATATTTGTAGATATCATCTTCTTTTGTAACATAATACTGTTCCCAATGTTTTCCAAAGTGTAGGTCTAATAGTTGGCATGGAATCCTGTGTGTGAAATGTGCAGAATGGAATTACCTTTCAGAGAAGCTGAATTTTCATTGATCTCAGAAGTTGCAAACACTCATCTGTTTAGGAAATCAGGCTGCTTTCATAGGATCTCATGCAAACATAAACACCTAAAAGTGTTGAAAGTTGTGGCTTGTAGACATTACACTATTTTATTTACTAGGTAGGAGAAATACTACTAGGAAGGTAATAAAACAAAAAGCTCAGCAAATCCTTCCCTTTTCCCATGCCAACCCAACAACTGTGCAGCACATTTTGATATCCAGCAAAAAAAGTGATTTTGTTTAAAACAAATGATAAGCAAGAGTGGCACAATGCATTGTCAGTGGAAGTGCTGATGGTACATCTATGCAGAAGTTTTCCATGCAAGATTTTATTCTGATTTTCAAGCTATGATACCAATACAAGGGGAGTAAGAAGAAGAAAATAAAATGAAAGTGAATAATTAAAGTAAAAAACCAGCACATGATTTACATGGTTTAACAAAATATGGCTTCCTGTCATAGGCTGACTGGTTACAGATTAAAATAACCTATTTAGGAATCAGAGGCATTTTGTCATTCCTTAAAAAAACAAGAGTTAGATAGTTAAGAGTAAAAGGAAATAGATCTTCCCAGGGCTTTAATCTGGTTTGGTAGTGGGAAGTTCTACTATTCATGCAGCAATGTAACAATTATTTTAAAATGTTATAGGGGAAAATATAATAAAACATTAAGATGCATGGGAAAGATTCAAAAATGAGCATCAAAAACATGAAAATATCTACAATTCTTTAGGTGCCTCAGTTAACATGTACAATATGGTCAGAATACCAAGCTAGTCCCGGTTGCCCCTGGAGGTGAGCCCTGCCTCAGCGGCCCGGGAGGGGACATTGAGCAGAGGGGGAGAGAGCAGAGCAGTGCAAGGCACAGCACAACCTTCGCTCTGTCAGCGTATCAAGCACAGGCTATTAAGAAGAGGAAATGTTCTCCATCAGAGTATAAAGCCCCAATTCCTCTGTACAACAAGCACATGTATGTCCCAGAGAGTCTCAGGGAAGGTTCTGCCTATATGCATGACTGGTCTGATTATTCTAGGTTCTCCCATTTGTCATCATTACAATCAGGTGCCTCCAGCTCCTTAAGGAGCATACTCATATTTCTGATTAACAAATGCTTCAGCTTTCCTATTTAATCTATTATTTTGGCTATCCAACCTATCTAATCTCAGGCTGTCTCTCTATCAACATTATTTATATGGCATAAAATTAGCTGTGGTAGCTCACATTCCTTTGGCAAAGGAAAGTAGATCTGCCTGGAAAACTGCAGCAGGAGTTTGGCTGGTGCAATGTATTTACTAGCATCAAAGCTCACCTCTGCCCCTTAATGCAATGTCACACACTTCCTTGACAGGTGAGCTCCTGTCACACCCTGGCCTATGCAGAACCCGGGTTCTAACTTTGGAAATGTGGATTAATAAACGTGGATTAAATAACGTGGAAATTCTCTTTTAACTAACACTTGCTGCTTATGGCCTTGGAATCAATACACAGGATAAAGTATTGCATTTTCCTAAGTCATGCACTTTTTATTTAGTCTCAGCAAATCCCGTATGGCTGAGGCATTTTTATAAGAATGCCAGCAATTCTGTGCTCTGTAGAAAATGCTGAATGCTGCTGGATGCAAGCAGAAAAGGGCAGAAGAGGAAAACTACATTCCTTTAAACACACTAATATATAAGGCAATTAAAGAATATAACAAAAATGAACAATAATTTGCTCTCGTAATATATGTTGTGCTTTAAAGAACTGGTGAGAACTCACTGAAAACAATAACAAGTAACGTAATGAAGTCCTGTTTACACAGGGATGTTACTTCAAATACTTTAAATGAGTTGTCCGGAGTGCATTCATAAAGATTGTTTTAAAGTGACTGGGCTCTCTTTTTGCATGAATGATAGTCAGGCTCACCCGCTTACAGCCCTCAGCTATAAACTGCATCAGACTCATGAGAGGCTTCTGTCCACTCGCTGAATTATTTTCCCTCATTGCTTAATGTGACATGGTTTATTTGCTGTCTGGCCCCTGAGTGCCATCTTCTGTTACAGGATCATCTTGATTAGATATATTGTTGCCCTAGCTGAATGCTGATGGCTTCCTTTGCAATTTGACTCCCCCCCCCCCCCAAATTTACACCCTGTCCAGAACGGTGCCTCTTCTCCTCCCCTGATACTGTTCATAGTTGTGTGCAGCAGGTCCAGTCCCAGCTCAATGGCAGTGCATTGGATTTGCAAGTGTTTTCCAAACTGAATGCAGGGGAAAGACATTTCTGGGAAATGACTGGTGCCACCATAAAGCAAAATAGCCCTGGCTAGTCTACAGGAACATGAGGGATGTGAACAGCACTTCCAATATTGTCCCTTCTGACTTTCCAGAATAGGATGAGTTATGAAAGATTTATACATGGGAAGTCACCACTGAAATCCAGCATGGGAAAGAGTATTGGAATGTACCCATGTGACTTACAACAGCTGCCAAGGGACACCATCTCAGGCAGTTTGACTTGTAGAGCTAATACTTTTTTCCAGCTACTATACTAAAATCCAAAGACTGAGGTTACAAAAATGCCTTTTGAAATCCAGGTGGAAGGTCAGCTTGAAAATGCTGCAGAGGCAAGAACTCCTATTATGTCCTGTATTATATTATAGTTCTGCCTCTCTAAACGAAATTGTTCTGGATGCCATCACTGGAGGTGGAAGTGAGCTACAGGAACCACGAGCCTCCTTCCATCTGTTTGGCACCTCCTTCCTCAGCGCAGTAGTTGTGGTGCTCCACAAACATGAATCCAAGGTTATGTTCCTCCTCACGCTGTGTGACCATGCTCCTGGGTTCACTGCCACTCTTCCCGCCACTCAGACAACATGGCAGCACCGTGTAAGTTAAACGGCATACAGATTGCAAGGCAGATGTATTTATTACAATAGTGGATGCAGAGAGAGAAAAAGCAATAGCGAATTTACTTTGGCTCATAGTTTGTTCAGCACTCTGAGCTTTTAGCTCCTTTCACATTCTATGAGATGAATTACCAAAATGAAACATTTCAAACTGCTGAGATTATAAGACACTTGTAATCAAATTTTCAACAATATAAAATTCTTGGATTCAGGCCAATTGCTTTTAAATCTGTTCCCTTTTGGTGCACATGATGCTAACCTCTATGTGCTATAAGAGACCTTAAGGCAAAGACTGTGTTCCAATTTACTCTGTACAGAGCAAGGCAATGCAACCTTCTTGGTGATGCTCGTATATATGGTGTTTTACTTGTGCAATTGAATATATTTCAGTACGCTTCTATGCAATGCTGCACGTCTTCCTGATTTGTCTACTGCCTTTTTCAGTAAGACATCTTCTTCATCTATTGGAAACACACTTCAAGGTAACATCCCTACAGAGGTGCACACAGAGCTGTGAATTTGAATCCTGTTACTATTCACCTCTCACTAATCTTCTTCTCTCCTTCCTCTTCCAGCACCTGCATAGGATTTCTATAGAAAGGAGATATAAAGTGGGAGGCATCTTGTTTTGTTACACACCATTGGTTCCCCGGGAACATTCATTTCTCAAGGAAGCCCAGACTGGAAAAGCAGATGGGAATGACATTCCAAATTGAGAAGAAAATAAACCTATTATCACTGGCACTGAGATCAAAGGAGGAATGACAAACATTTGCAATTTGTCTCTGGCAAGCCAGTCACCATAATGATGAGGAACACGAGCTTTCCAAGCTGCTGGCTGCATGAAAAATATTTGGAAAAAAAAAGAGAGGATAAGGAAGAAGTCCATGGATTCTGTGAATCTATTTCAGCAGGGGGACCAGAAGGCAAAAAAAGAGCTGGAAGAATACATGTGACAACTTGTGTAACCTTCATGCAAATGTCTAGACTCAGAGGAGGGGTTTGGGATAATGAAAACAACATACAGGAAAAATTGCTGGAAACTGTGCAGGAGGAAACAGACCTCTGGAGAATATTAGGATGCTATATTCATACCAATATTTCAAGAGCACCCTGGGGTTAACAAGAGCAGTGACAGCTTCCTGTAGGTTCCCATAGGTTACTGCACCCTTTCCAGAAAACAGGAGTGATTTCTGCTTTCACTTGCAAAGACAGATGCACTTAGCACATAAGGTGTGTTGTGCCAGAATCAGTAAAGATTATCCTGAAAAAATTGACTGAGGCTTTCCACTAAAGTTCTCATTTTCCCCTAATAACATCAATTTTTAACAAAAACATTAACAAAGACACCCCTCTCTCATATGTTTGACTATAAAACATCCATTTTTCACCACTGTATTCTCACCATTAAGAAAGAGCAGGACAAATCCCTGATCCTGTTTCCCATGGCAATCTGGATACCTCCTCCTTCTCTCATAGATTTTGAACCAGGCATGGTCAACATCTGTCACTTGTAGCAAATATTGATCAGCCTGTTTGTAAGGCTCCTCTAGCTGCCCTTCAGTTTTGCAACAAAACCCTTCATTATTATTCTGCAGGTACTCAGAACAGTCATACCATTCCTTCTCCAGTACATTGGCCCAGTAAAAGGCATCATTAGCCCGAGAAGCAGAAAGATGTCTGGGTCTCCCAGAGTGACAAAAGGAAGGACAACATCATTAACTTTCATAGCAGTCCAGGAAGCAATTGATATTTTGTTGCAGTAAATAAGGCTGCATTTCTAAAAATCCCTTCATTAACTATTCCATAACTTTCTGCATTAATATTGATAAACTTCCATAGTAATCAATGAGGCTTTCCAGAGTATCTTTTTCTGTTTATGAAAACTGACTTTTGGTATGAACTATAGGTACCCAAGTCCCGCCAGTGGTTCCAACGTAACTCAGGAACATGAACTTTGCAAATCTTGAAGTATTTTCTCAGTACCAGCACACTGAAACACACACACATTATTTATTTCCAGCACACGCGGATATACCAGCACCAATCCAGTTAGCAGCTAGCCAGCTGGATTGCTGGCAAGCACCAAGGCACCAATGGTCACCCCAGCACAGAGATGTGCTGCAGTATTGATTTTTTTGTTGCTGACAATCTAGACTGAGACAGGCCTTTTGCAGCCATTACCATCCTGAAGTCCTAGCAGAATTACTCTTCATCTCAAACACGGGAAAGAATTACTTCTTTCCTTTTCTACCAGTATCAGTGTGCCACCACCACCTCTCTACCCAATCCCTTCCCAAGATGTTCCACTGCGTTACTAACCTGTTTGTGTTAAGGGTGGCTGGGACTGTGGAGCTCTGCCATGTTTTCTCCATATAGCTTGACAGACATTTGAAATGGTGTTGACAAGAGGAATCATGCAAGTAGCTTGGTTTCACCCCAGATTACAGAATCCTGCTAGGTTCCTATATTTTTTTCTATAGGACACCAACTGTAGGACATCTCACCAGAGAATACCTTCCCAGCACATGGTGAGAGTTAATACAGGGCAGTGTGCATGTGACAAATCACAGGGAAATTGGAGCTGAGCTAAAATAAATAAATCACATAGGTATACATTTTCACTCTAGCTAGTATGCATTGTTATTTCCAAGAAAATGTACTCTGAAAACCTTTCTTTGTAGATATGGAAAAAAAATTTTTGGAAGAATCCTGCTCAGTTATCAGACCTATTCAAAATAAATGAGAAACAAACATTAAGGTGACAAAATGTAGCTATGTAATAATTATCTATCAAAACAATTACAATGACTTCAAAGCAAGAAAATGGATAATTTAAGGACATCTTAAATCTAACAATGGACATGTGATGGCCTAGTGAATTATTCTTACCAAATAAAAGCAGAGGTGGAAACATAAGGCTATGTGTAACTTTCAGTAATGTAATGCAATATAACCTTCAGCCATGTGATTTTTTTTTTTACATTATTATTGGATAGTGCTGAAATTTGTGTTCATGTGGGACTCAGCAAAGGAATATAAACAGACCTTTAGTAAGGGAAAGAATTCTCAACCCTAGATTAAAAAAACACACAGAATAATGTCACTTAATAAACAGCCTTAACACTGACCCATGAATTGCAGCTTTTAAAATGTACTATTTTTGTCTTTCTTTCAGAGTCAAAGGACTTTATTCAACAAGAAACATTGCCAGGTATTAGGTGTGTCAACAAATGCATTACTTATATAAGCTACTTACATAATGGGTACTTCTGGAACATAATCCTTTATAGGTAGTTTGATATGAAAATGTGCAAAACAAAGTTTTTGAGAGACATATTCATTTCATATATATTTGCACTTGAATCTGATGTGTTATACATGATATATAGCTACAGTTATATATTGAATAGGTGTGTAAGTACCATTGTATGTTTCATTTTCAAAAGAGTACTGCATTTGTACTCACATGTTGAGACTACTAATGAAAATAATATTGTATTTATTTTTATTCAGACCTAGGTCTTGCCCACAGCTGGAAGTGATGTAGTTAATTCATAGAGCTTTCCTCTTATGGATATACTTATGTCAATATAAAACTGTTTATATGCACAAAGTAATGTTAACTTCTGTGGGAAAGAGAATAAGCTACACCAACACAAGACACTTCACTATCAGTGAAACAGGTGTGCGGTGTGAAGCTGTACCAGTATAACACTTGAATGTAACACAGAAAAATAAAGAAGAAAAACATCATACCACTAAACAAAACAGTTATACCTGTGCATTCTGTGCAGACCATTTTGTGATGAACACCTGTCTTATCCAGCAACTGCTGAAATAAGTAGAACATCAGGTGTATGCTATTATGG
The DNA here is from genome assembly GCF_003343035.1 of Apteryx rowi. Taxonomy (NCBI): domain Eukaryota; kingdom Metazoa; phylum Chordata; class Aves; order Apterygiformes; family Apterygidae; genus Apteryx; species Apteryx rowi. The sequence continues at coordinate 377,003 of NW_020450679.1, read as the reverse complement.
CAAAAGCCCTAATAACTTGTGCCTTAGAGATAACTGATGATTAAATACCCAGGATGAAATTGCCTATTACGAGAGTTAAGGATGCTGTGCAGGAACTGCCACCAGAGAGTCATAAAGGCTGGGAGCAAAAGCACTTTTTTTGCCTGGTAGCTGAGGTTCTGAGGTCCCTTTGTGTGATAGATTTACAGGTTCAGTCTTAACAGGTCCATGGCAATTGGTTTCTCAGTGTCTATGGTAGAAAGAAGAGACCCAAGCAATGTGGTTTATGTGAGTTTCTGAAGACAAGAGAGATAAAAAAGAAGCAAGACAAGTGTTTTGGCAGCAGAGAGGTTCTCTCCTTGAGAATTTTCAGGGAGGAAGCTGCTTCTGCAAGATTAATTACAACCCCTGCCCATGAAAGCAGAATTTGCCTAGATTTTCTAACTGAAGAGAGAACACCAACAAAACACCCACTTCTGTGCCTTTCTGTTCCAAATGGGAAACGGATCTGAAAAGCCCTTAAAAAACAAACAAACAAACAAAAAAACTGTTCAGCCAAAGGGCACCGCCATGTAAATGCCTGTTGCCATAGGATGAGCGGGTCCGGGCGGGAGAGGGGCGGCTTTCCAGCCGCGGGGCGGGCAGGCAGCGCGCAGGAGGCGGCCACGTTTCGCCGCCGCAGGAACCGATGCCCTCATCAGCCACGCAATCTCCCTGTCACGCTGGGTCGGAACCTGTGAGGATGGAGGAGAAAGAAAAAAAAAAGAAAGAAAAATGAGAAAAAAAGAAAAATGAGGGAAAAAAGAAAAACGAGAAAAAATGAGAAAAGAAGGAAAAAAAGAAAAAAAAAGAAAGAAAGAAAGAAGAAGAAGGAGAAAAAAGGCAGCTGGACATCCCCCGCGCAGGAAGCGGGAGCCGGAGGAGGAGGCCCCGCGTCCCCCCTCGGTCGTGAGTTGTGGGGCGGCGGGGCGGGCTGTGCCCGGGAGCGGGAGGAGCCCGCCAGGAGCAGACTCCCACCCTCCCGGGAGGCTGTAAACGGGGCTCGTAGTCGGGACTCGCCGCCACTTACTGAGTTTTAACGGGAGCAACACCAAGTGCGAAAGCGCCCGCTGCCAGCGGCTTCCCCCGGTTTAGCAGCCGTCTCCTCAGAGGCATCCCCGACCTGCGCTTTTAGAGCTGGCGACACGCGAAGTTTGAAGTGACAATAAATAAATTGTCTTTGACCGGGGCGGGGGGGAGAAAAAAAAGCAAAAACAACGAGGAAAAAAAATTAAAACCGGTGTTTTAACTCCGCACAGGTTTAACGGCCGCCAACAGGTGGTTGAGGTGGGTTTATGGCCAGGGCCGGGCCGGGGGGGAAGGGTCTGCCCGGGGAGCGGCGGCGGGCGGGCTGGGGGAGGCAGGGAGGCTACGCCGGCGGGGGGAGGCGGGTCGGCTGTGCGGGCACGGCCCTCCTCCTCCTCGTCGCGGCCGGCCGCACCGCCACCCCCGCGCTGACAGGGCCGCCGCGCCGCCCGCCTACAAGTCCCGTCATGCCCAGCGCCGGCGCGGCTGTTGGCGTCGCGGCCGCTCGCACCTCCCCCCCAGGTCCCCGCCCACTGCCGGCGGCGCAGGCGCAGGGGAGGCGGCGTCCAGGCAAGTCTCCCTAATGTAAGATGGTGGCCGGGCTGGCAGCGGAGCGCCCCGAGCTCGGAGATTACCCGTCTCTCGCATAAAGGTCGTCGTCGGAGCCGCCGCTGAAGCGCCCGGCCGACCGCTGCCACAGGTCCCGCCCGAGGAGC